>NC_081407.1:134585390-135185390 GCF_030272615.1 Cryptomeria japonica | reverse complement strand
TCAGGTTGTCCAATGCCCCTAGTACCTTTATGAGGTTGACGAATGAAGTCTTGGTGGATTTCATAGGAAAATTTGTCATAGTATAATTAGATGATATCTTGATCTTCAGTCATACAAGGGAAGAAAACCTCAACCACATAGATATGGTTCCCAAGAGGTTACATGAAGAGCAACTAATGATAAATTTGGATAAGTGTTTGTTCATGCAAGGAGGAGATCATCTACTTGGGCTTTGTAATCTCACAAGGTGAGTTGAAAATGGACCAAGAGAAGGTGAGTGCTATACTATCTTGGCCAACACCTAAGACTATGAATGATGTCCAGAGCTTCCATGGTTTAGCAAATTTTTATTTGAAATTTATAAGAGGATTTAGTCATGTCTGTGCACCTATGCTTGACACCATAAAGGGAGGACAAAAGTGCAGGTTCAGTTGGACCAAAGAGGTAGATGATTCATTTGAAACATTGAAGAAGAAGGTTGCTGAACAACCAGTCCTTTCCTTACCAGACTTCAACAAGATATTCCTGGTGGAATGTGATGCAAGCCACATGGCTATTGGGGTAATGCTTAGTCAGGAAGGAAGGCCTATTTCTTTTTTCAGTGAAAAGATAAATGATGCCAAGAAAAGATACTCATGTTATGAGTTGGAGATGTATGCTCTAGTATAGTCTTTGAAGAAGTGGAGGCACTATTTATTGCCTAAGGAGTTCATAGTTTTTACTGATAATCATGAACTTAGTTTCATAAATAGCCAAGAGAAGCTAAACCATTGGCACATGAAGGAAAAAAGTTGCAGATGCTTTGAGAAGGAGGGTCTTAACTATCAACCAAATCAAGATGGAGAGTGTTGGTATTGATTCTTTGAAGAGCATGTATGATGTTGATGAAGAATTTGAAGAGATATACAAGGTATGTGAAACCTTTGGTGAGAGATACCATATTGAGTTTTCTGAATTTCTGATACAAGATGGATTGTTGTTCAAAGGAGTGTAGTTGTGTATTCCTAAGTGTTCCATGAGGTTGAATATTATTAGGGAGAAGCATTGTGGAGCCATGGCAGGTCATTTTGGCCTTGACAAGACCCTAGACCTTGTGAAGAGACATTATTTCTAGCCTAAATTGAAGGTAGATGTAAGAAAGTTTGTGGAGACATGTGTAATCTGTCAGAAAGCCAAGGGGAAGTCCACAAATGTAGGTTTGTATCAGCCTTTACCCATTCCTTCTAGGCCATGGGAGAGCATAAGTATGGACTTTGTGTTGGGTTTGCCTAGGACAAGGAGAGGATTTGACAGTGTCTTTGTAGTGGTGGATAAGTTTAATAAAATGGCTCATTTCTTGCCATGTAAGACTTCTTGTGATGCATCATATGTTGTAGACCTATTCTTCAAGTAGATAGTTCAGATACATGGATTTCCCCTAAACATTATTTTAGACAAAGATGTGAAGTTCATAGGTCACTTTTGGAGGACCCTTTGGAAGAAGTTGGGGACTGACCTATCTTTCTCATCAGCCTATCATCCTCAAATAGATGGGCAAACTGAAGTTGTCAATAGGTCATTGGGAAACCTATTAAGGTGTTCAACAAGGCAACATGGAGAAAAATGGGACAATATACTATCAAAGGCATAGTTCTTTTACAATGATACTATCAATAGAAGCATAGGGAAGTCTCCTTTCTAGATTGTATATGGCATCCACCCAAAGGGAGTGTTGGAGTTAAGGGATTTACCCAAAGAAGAGCCCATTAGAGCAGATGGTCAAGATTTTGCATCAACCATACAAGAGGTGCATGATCAAGTCAAGTCTCATCTCCAACAATCTGCAATGAAGTATAAGGCTCATGCTAATAACAAGAAGAGATATGTACAACTTAGTGTTAGGGATTTGGTATGGGTACATTTGAAGAAGGAGAGACTCCCAAAAGGAGAATATACCAAGCTCATGTAGAGGAAGGTTGGACCATGTTAGATATTAAAGAAGTGTGGACAAAATGCCTATGAGATCCAACTTCCTCCTGATCTTGGATTATCACCCATTTTTAATGTGTGTGATCTTACACTTTTCAAAGGTAGTGACAATGAAGGGGAGGAACCAATGCAGATTGCAGCAAATAATGACATTCCAAAGCATGAATCACCTAAGTTGAGAAAAGTGTTAGACACTAGAGTCAAAAAGAAGACAAGAAACAAGGAGTACATGGAGTACTTGGTGGCTTGGCAGGACAAACCAGACTTTGAGGCAGTTTGGATGACAAGTGAGCATATATCAAATCATGGTGCAGATTTACAAACTTTGATCTCAAGTGGGCTTGAGATCTCTTCTCCTGGGGAGTATGGTGTAGGAGCATCTCACCAACAAAGTACTCATGACCCTAAGGATGAAGACTAGGATCATAGGGTGTCTTAGTGTGTCTTTTGTTTTATGTATGCAATAAACCCCACCATGTAAGCCCATGTCACCAATTAGGCAATTTGAGAAGCCAATTGGGACAATATGGTCAATAGGGGTAGCTAGTTTAGATTTGTGTTTGATAGGTTTAAGACATGTTTCATGAGTGTTTGGTTGATCCATGTATGTGGATTCCAACCTTAGCCAATATGACAACATTTTGTGCAAAATTGCAAAAATACAACTTTTATAAAATGCAACTTTTTGAAAATCGGTTGGGGGAAGCCTTTCAATGGCTCCAACCTACTCAAAATTTAGTGGGAAACCATTGGAGAGTTGTATAAGACTTGTGGACAGGATTCCTAAGGTTGCTTCTATTGTAATTGGAATTGGTGAAGCAACAATACATAAAATACTACAGTTTTCCCAGAAATTCTGAGTTTGCAGGGGTTGCACGTGCCTGTACGGATTGATTTGAATCCAACCATCCATGGAGTAGATAGAGGGATAAATTAAATTTCTTTTGGTGGTGGTCTGAGGTCCCAACTATTTCAGAGTAGAGAGAACCCTCCATTCTTTTGACTGCAACCTAGAAATTGAGGGTTTGGAGAGGGTTTTGGATGAAAATGGCCTTATCTTGCATCCTAGTCTATTAGAAGATTATTTCTTTGGAGGGATGTAGGATAAGACTTTTTAATTTAGAGTTTTCATGGTTTTTTGTAGGGGAAACTTGGTTGTGTGGAGAAAAGAGCAAGATTAGGGAGGCATCTCTATGTGACTACCTAGGACAAGATTTAGGATAGTCATCATAAGTTGTCATAGTGGTAGATTACAGGTGTGCAACCCTAGAATTAAAGGTTACTCACCATGCCCCTTATGCCCATAGATTTGGTTTTCCAGTTTGGATTCATTGGTTGGTAGTTGCTTTGGAAAATAGGGCTAATTGCCCTTATTAGGTGTCTTAGCCTCTAAAGGGATCAAGCCTTGTAATTGAAAACTTGGTCACACCATTTTGGGGATCAGTAAAAATTCCAAAAGGGTGTTTTAAATGGTAATTTTTTTAATGGGTGTGTGGAACATTTTTGAGTTAAGGTCCATCCTATCGCCAAATAGGGCTATAAGCCTAGGGGGTAGGTTTCCAAAGGATGTATAAGGAATTGGAGCCTAATCTCAAAACCAACACTTGGACCAGTTTCTAATAACCATAAATGAAACAAATCCTAAGCCCTTAGGAGTAGGGTGGCATCTAATGTTGTAGGATAGGTATTGAGGCAATTACTCATCTTGAATTGGCCCACGCCTAGTAAATGTGTGTGTAGTTTCATCCAAGGTGTGGAGTCCTTCCTTGCAGGACCCTTGTGAGCATTTGAGGGGTCAGTAGTCTAACCTTGTTTTTTCTTGTCCTTAGGTGTGTGGGTAGGGCTTTGCATCACTGTCTAAAGGGAATGGTACATCATGGGCTATGGGTAATTGTTCTTTGGATGTTAACACATTGTAATATAAAAAATATTACACTTTGTAGTTAATGTGACAAATAGCAATTTTACTCCATGTAATTGGAGGTTAGGATCCACCATCACATCCTTTGGACCACTTAGACCATCCATGTCATCTCTGGCCAAAGCATTGTCAACTTTGTTGACTTGTCAACTTTGGGGACACAAGCGCGATGCAGAGATGTCCTCGTGGTGCGCTAGCATCCCGAGAATCTAACATTACACAAGTGGCTATTTGAGTGTTATGCATGTGCCTAGAAAGAATCTTAATGCCTTTGCATGTGCCCACCGACGTCCAAATTCCTTCCTAGGCCCTTATCTTTCACTTTAGATGCATTTGGGGAGGATTCTTGGGCAAGTTTGATAATCTTCTTGCAGGTTGAGCTTTTGGAGACCACTTTGGATAGAATACTATGAACACCATCATTATTGCAGAATTACCAAGCATTCGAAGCACACCATTCCAAGCATTTACAAGTATTCCAATCTCCATTCATGATAGGGGAGTTATCTTAATCCTTTCTCTTGCGTATCTTTCACTTTTATTTCCAATTTCACATTACATTGCTATTCTCTTTATTATTTATCTTTCCTATGGCTTTCTTGAGTTGTTTGTGGAGGTGGAAACACCAAAAGAGGGGTCTAACTTAGGTAGGCTCCAAAATACAACCCCCAACATTTTCTCTCGTGCATGTGTGTAGGAATGACTTTGTGAAGAGGAGATTATCTTGCGGGAGGCTTCATAGCGTGGATTGGTTGTGAGATTTTCTTACTCTTTAGTATTGTCTTTGTTGTGTTTCATAATTTTTGTTTTGCACGTGTCTCAATATTATTTAACTATTTTATAAGTCCTGTTAGCACATCCAAAGCTTTTTGCTTGGACTCTGCACTCTGTCTGCACGGGACGACAACACGCTGGGTTGGAGTCCCAGTTTTGTGCACTTGTCCTTAGGACTGAGGCTTTGTAGAGCCATCTAGAGACACCTCTTAGGTGTTTGACTCTTCCTACCTAATTCTATTATGCCCTGTCTCATATTAGCACTAGTTCGCAGAGGTAATTGGAAGGGCAATTTGCCCTTGAGGATTAGTCATCCTTGAGGTGACAAATTCCCTCCATTACATTTTGGTGAACTCGACATGAAATAGGGTTATCTTTGAATTACTTGATTTTTGTTTCATTCAAGTGCACTTGGTCTTTTATATTTTCAAAAGTTTAGAAAATCTGAAAACAATCTAAAAACAAAAAAATAACAACAACAAAAAAATTTTCATTTGCATTTATTTTAAATTTCTACACTTTTTTGTTTATCATTCAAAAATATCTTTATCATTATGTGTCCCTCTAGTGTGGTCCTGAATGTCATGTGGCTTGTCTATGAGCTTTATGACTTAGACTGCAATAGGAGCCATAGTCAGGAGGTTGTCCAAGTGAAGTTTTCCCCGCGATCGTTACAATCGTCCTCTACCTAGCACCATGCAGGGTGGGCAACCATTTGATCTCAATGAGTTCTTGACCTCTCAGAGTCTAAAATCTATTTAGACTGGGAGACTTTATCATTCTAATTCAGAACCTAATTCTCCTGGGGGTTCTACCCCATCTTCTCCTCTTGTGATCGATCATGATTTTGTGGTCACTGTGGACTTTGAAAAGATCAATATGTTGGACTAGAATATGAGAGATTTTGAGGGTTTCTTGAATAGAGAGAATGTCCTCCCCTAGGTCAAGAATGTCATAGGTACCTTGAGAGCCATGTTAATCTCCGACAGGAGAGGCCTGGAGATGTTGAGGGCTTTGTCCATGATTGTTAAAAACCATGTGCCCCTGGCTGATGCACCCCCTACGGACAATCAATATGATCCTTTTAGTTCCCAGGTTAGTGTTATCATTCCAGGCCTTGGCACACACATGGTGGACTCCACCATACCCAATGTTAGTGCTTCACTTACTCCTTTGGGCTACACATGCATGGCTAGTAGCTCAACCTCCACCGATGCATAGGTATCAGTAATCAGTGCTAGCACTACATCTGCCAGTAGCACTGGTCCTTCTAGAGGTTCCAGTGGAGGTGGTGGTGGATCTGGCCCACCTCCACCTCCTCCACCTTCTAATATTGTCTTGAATAAATCCTATAGAACATGGGCAGTTGCAGTTGCAGCTAACGAACTTAGCCTCTGCATCTGGTCAGCCATATGTGTCTATATATTACAGGAAGAGTCCCCTTGACATTACTATCCTTAATACTATCATTCCAACTACTGCTGAGTCCTTGAAGTTTGATGGATTCAATGGTGATGGGGACCTGAATGTGCATATAGATTCCTTTATGACTATGTGTAGTGACTACCATAATCTAGATTTCATCTTACTAAAACTGTTCTCACGTTCCCTCAAGGGGACAATGTTAGAATGCTACAACTCCTTACCTGATCCCTCTATCTATACCTTGATAAGCTTATGGATCTTTTCCTTAAATGGTTTCAGACAAACATTGGTAGCGGGGTCACTATCATTGAACTTGTACATTGTAAACAGAAGCCCAATGAAAAATCACTGATTTTATTTCAAGATATCAAGCTATCTTGACCAAGATCCCCTTTGCCCCGCCAGATAGAGATATGCAAAGGATGTTTATTAGCAATCTACAACCGATATTGAGGGAGAAACTATCCCTTAATCAATATCAGAACTTCGCTAACATCTGCTCTTCTCTCACCAATTATCATCACACTATGTCATAGTTTGGAGATACTTCTTTGAACCCTCGTGGTGGGTCCTTTACAAGTACGACCACAAATGGGTCTCATAAGAATAAGGCTATTGCTAATATTGTGGCTATTCCTCCGATGGCTGCTATGCAAGCCCCACAATAAAATAGAGTTTTCACTAAGCTGAATGACTCCTAATTGAGCATCATGTAGCGGTTGTTGAAAGACAACCTTATTACCCTTTCGAAAATAAAATCGTTGTTTGATAGTCAGCCTTATCCGTGTTGGTATGATGGTTCAAAGTTTTGTCATTATCATCATGTGCTTGGTCATAACACCAAGTGATGTTATCATCTTTGACATGTTGTCTAAGACCACATCGACAATGGTGCAATCAAGGTAGATGCACGAAAACACAAATCAAACAAGTCTATTGATAAAACCAACAATGACTTGCAGATTTATACCGATCCATTCCCTCTGCATTTAGCTAACTTCATTTTTGCATCAGATGCTGATCCATATGTGAACATGGTCACCATCACCCCCATTAGCTCACCTTTATCCTAGAAGGAGAAATTATTTGACTTGTCCTTGTCATTTATCCCTTTGGATGCCCTGTATTGTGGAGAGCCTGCTCCTCTTTACATCCCTACCAAGTTGAATGGTCAAACTATCATAGGTGTGATGGTTGACCCATCTAGTAGAGTTGATGTCATCATAGACGAGACTCTCTTTGTGAATGATTGACATAGACTGACATATGATGAGTGTCGTGCAACTTTGAGGACACATGATGGGTTGTCGATTCACCCCTTAGGCAGTATCACTTTGAAAATCCTTGTAGGACCTAAGGCAATGTCCTCTGTTCTCGTCATCATTCCCAAATCAGACCTCTTCCAAGTTAAGCTTGGCATTCCTTGGCTGATTACTATTGAAGCAGTCCCCTTGATTGTGCACAAATGTCTCAAGTTTCCCCATGAGGGTACGGTGCATGTTATCCAGGACACTAGATACTAACCCTTGATTGCTTGTGAGGTTTTTTCATTGGACCACTTTTGGTTGCTCTAGTGGGATGCATGCTTACCCGTGGTGATTTAATGTACCACACTTATTATCAGTATAAAATGGGGGAGTTTGCCCCTACATCGGTGCAACCTAGTGTTTCATTGCCACCTCCTACATCGACCTCTCCTCCATCGATTTTGGTCTTGGAGCAGGTAGTGCTTCATGTCCCCTCATCATTGGGGACCAAGGCTAAGCCTACTCCCTCAAATGGACCTTCATGTCTACCTAGGACCACATAGCCTCCAATGGTGTCTGCTGTTTTGATGACTACACCCAACATAGCCAAGGGAATGGCACCCATGCTGTCAAAGTCCGCGGCCCGCCCTCCCTTCGAGCTCCTGATCATGGCCAATATTAGTCAGCCCTCTCATTATGAGAAAGGAAATCACTCTTCTTGTGTTCCTTCATTGTAGCCTATGCCAGTGCCCTCTGCTCCTCTGGTCATTCATCAAGAAAAATGAGGTCGAGCACCCATTGTTGTAGATGTGGCACCTCTCTAGGATGCACCTCCTATCTCCTTGGTTAGGCCTTCTCTCATCCTTGAAAAAATTCTGGAGGCCTCTCCTATGGAACACAATGCTCCTAAATCCTTTCTGACTCTAGTTGGTGGTCCTCACCTCCATTGGAATCAACATGTGCATGAGCATAAATGCTTTTGACGGGCCTGAGCTCGAGAGTGCGACACTGCCTTATAGTCTGCTAGTGTCAATCCAACAACCAGTGCTACTATTTTGGAGCCTATTTCCTTAGTTGCTCCCATATGTGCACCTATTTCAGTCTCACTCCTTGCTACTTCAAGGAATTTCGATCAACCTCCCTCTAAATGAGTGCACGTTTTCATTGCTCCTTCTTTGGAGCCACCTCTTATCACTTCTTTTCCAGACATGCCTCCCTTTTCCAAGCACCTTAACATTGCACATATGTAGGTGGTGCCTAGTGCAACTTTGTCTACCTCACCTGCTTCACCACCGCTCTAGCATCTGAGTTTTCCTAGGCTCCTTTAGCTTGCTACGATTGATAGGAGGCCTAAAATTCCTATCCCATGTAAACACAAGTTTGAGCAGGGCCCTATCTTGGAATTTCGATGATGCAAATCTTCACATGTATGTTCCTCATCCCCTCCTTTGCCTATCTCAGTGCCTGCTGGTTTTCCTATTTTTGTTTGTGTACTTGACAAGGCCCCACCTTCTCCTGAGTTTATCACTACCCCTCTTCTAGAGGTTGGCAGTCCTATTCTTGTTTCATCTTCCCCAAGTGAGTCACCTGCTTCCTCCATGGAAGCTTGCATGTTCGACTCCTTGGAGGACATCCCGACCTTGTTTATGATCTTCACACGATCGTTGACGCTCGCCTCCTCTGAGCCTATAAATGATGATGTCACTGTCACTTCATCTCTTGCTCTCACTACTGGTGAGGCACACGGTGCGGCCCTTGCAATAGTCTCTCTCCAAGCTCGCCCCTCTTCTCCCTATGACCTAGATTGGGAGGACAAAGCTCTTGTTGAGGATGATGATCTCCTATTGTACAATTATTTTAACTTTTATCCTTCATCTACATTTTCTTGCATGTGTGTTTGATTATGTTCCCCCGTGCTTGTTTTATCCATTTTTTCCCTCTCGGAGGACCTAGGTCACTCTGTAGGTACTTGGATACGGGAGGTCGATTATTTTTATCCATTGTGCTCTCCTAAAGGACCCGAGTTACTTCGTAGTTGCTCGGATATAGGGGATTTTCTATCGTACACATTGCTATATTTGTCGTATCTTGCTTTTTGGCATTCGAGAACGATGCAAAGCATTGGAGGCATTCTTTGCCTTCTTCCATGTTGGCCCAAATTTTTATTTCCTTTTTGTCTTCCCGTGCTCTTCTTCAGATCAAAGAAATTTGGCAGTTTGACAATGCACCCATCTCGTAGTGATATTATATATCTTTTTGATACTGCTATGGGTTATGATGCCGAACTATCAGATCCCCCTATCCTCTTGCATTGCATCTTTTGATGTTGTGGACATTTATGTGTCACTATCTATTGGTGGCATTCCACAAAGAAATCTCGTTATGTTGATGTGCCACAACTCTTCTTCTCCTTAGAATGATTTACCTTCCACATATATCATTCTAAGGGGGAGCCATCATATATGCATTTTATCTTTTAGCTCTTGTATCAATTTCCTTTGGCAAGTTGGTTTTTCATTTTTTACTAGGTGGGGGATAAACCACTTGATCTTTTTATTTTCCAAGATCTCCTAGGTGGGGGCAAAACCACTTGACCTTTTCCAAAGATTTCCTACATGGGGGCCAAACCATTCTTGACTTATATCTCCCTTGTTTGGCTTGGTAGGGGCCTATCGCATGGCTATCTAGTGTGTTGCTACCCATTTTGGCAAATTTATCTTTATTTTCCCAATCGCATGGCTATCTAGCGTGTTGCTACCCATGCCAGAAAAAATCTATCTATCTCATTGCCCTATCATATGATTATCCATATCGACATATCACATCCTATCATATGGCCATCTAGCATAACACATCTTGCTACCCATACCGACGTATCTCATACCAATACCGACCAATTATCTTGTATCTTTCTATAACTAGGGGCTTTTCCTCCAAAGTGAGGTTTGTTTCTGTTATGCTATCTTATCCATTTCTTTATCTTATCATCTGTCATGCTAGTCTACAACTAGTGTGTTTGAGGTGTACCAAATAACAACATTTGTACCAAATCTCGACATCATCTCAATGGGGGAAACCTTGTCTGATCAATGAGAATCTGCCTCTGTATCACGACTGTTCTTTTTCTATATCTTTCTCTACTTTAGCTTAACATCCCTTGGAAAGGGCATGCTTGCTAAAGTGGGGGGAAAATGTAATATAAAAAATATTACCCTTTGTATTTAATGTGACAAATGGCACTTTTCCTCCATGTCATCAGAGGTCAACATCTGCCATCATGTCCTTTTGACCACTTAGACCATCCATGTCAGCTCTAGCCGATGCATTGTCAACTATGTTGACCTGTCACCTTCGGGGACACAAGCACAACACAGAGACATCCATGTGGCATGCTAGCATACCGAGAATCTAACAGTATGCAGGTGGCCATTTGAGCATTATGCCTACACCCAGAAGGAATCATAACACCTCTGCATGCACCCACCAACGTCTGAATTCCTTCCTAGGCCTTTATTTTTCACTTTGGAGGCATTTGGAGATGATTCTTGGGCAAGCTTGACAATCTTCTTGTAGGTTGAGCTTTTGGAGACCACTTTGGATAGCATACTATCAACACCATCATTGTTGCAACATTACCAAGCATTCCAAGCACACCATTCCAAGAATTTCCAAGTATTCCAATGTCTGTTCGTGATAGGAGAGTTATATTAATCTTTTCTCTTGCGTATCTATCACTTTTATTTCCAATTTCATGTTACATTGCTATTTTATTTATCATTTATCTTTCCCATGGCTTTCTTGGGTTTTTTGTGGAGGTGGAAACACCAAAATGAGGGTCTGACTTAGGCAGGCTCTAAAACATAACCCCCAACATTTTCTCTCTTACATGTGTATAGGCACGACTTCGTGAAGAGGAGATTATCTTGCGGGAGGCTTCATAGCGTGGATTAGTTGTGAGATTTTCTTACACTTTAGTATTGTCTTTGTTCTATTTTGTAATCTGTGTTTTGCATAAGTCTCAATATTTTTTAACTATTTTATAAGTTCTGTTAGCACATCCAGAGCTTTCTGCTTGGACTTTGCACTCTGTATGCATGGGATGATAGTGCACCGTGCTAGAGTCCCAGTTGTGCGTGCTCGTCCCAAGGACTGAGACTCCGCATAGCCATCCAGAGACACCTCTTGGGTGTCTAACCCTTCGTGCCTAATTTTTTTATCCCTTGGCTCATCTTAGTGCTAGTTCCCAAATGTAATTGGAAGGACAATTTTTCCTTGAGGATTCTTCATCCTTGAGGTGACAAATTCCCTCCATTACACACATATTCCAATTTCCCCATCTTGTTATAGATTGAGGCTATGTTAGCTACCCAAGTTGAATGGTGAATGGGATATATAATCCTTTCCTTTAATATTTTGTCAATCTCCCTAAAGATTGCATCACTAATATTAGGATTATAGTTCCTCTATTTCTACTTTAAAGGAGATGTACTAGGTTTAAGAAGAAGATGGTGTTGTAGCTAGTCATCCTTGAAATTCCTCAAATCATAACACTAGGCAAAAACATCCTTATATTTAACTGGTAATTTAGTCAATCTATTTCTTTCATCTAGTGTGCAACATTTTCCATTGTGAACTAGCTTAGGATCATCTTTGTTTCCAATATTAATAGTCTCATATTCACCAAAACTATTTGCAGATTCATTCATATTCTTCATAACATATATAATGTCTATCGAACAACTATTCAAGAGAAGCCACGCCTTTAGGGATTTTATTACCTAGCTTCACAATGCCTTTTTCTTACTCACTCTCTTTATTAGGGAAAAATTATTTACACTTAGCTATACTTCCCTCAAAAAAAAATTCAGCAAAAATATCTTCATTCTCTGAATGGACTTCAATATGTGTATTGTTCATAAAGATTTGCCTGAATTCAGAATTATCAAGATGTTGGGTCAATAGATCATTTCAATTTTTTATTAGTTATCCTTCAAAATAGGATGTAGGAGGAGTAGTGATGTGGAGACTTCTAGTGATTTTGCTCTAGTATTTTGATCTTGTGGCATTACTTCAATTGAAAAGTCACCAAAATGTTCAATTTCATCCCATATTATGTTTATGTAATGCCTCAATTTTTCATTTTTTATAGTGAGTACTTTCATGACGTTTAATTATGAGTTCAACATCATCCACGACCATTAAATTTTTTATTCCCTCTTCTTAAGCACATGCTAGTCCCAATAATAGAGCCTCATTGATGCAAGTGCTAGGCTAGGTGAGTGTAATTCAAGACAAAATTGTCACAATAGGCCACCAAGGAAACCCAAAACACTCTACCAACCAGACTTACACCTTCAAATCACTCTTCAATAAATCATAAACAACATTCTGGACCCCAAGGATAACATTGACAAGATCTTGGGATCAAAAGTTGAAAATTTCTCAAGCCTACTCAAACCGGCTAAGCACCAAACTTGGCTTCAAGTTGGAATTTTGACAAAAAAGTGAGTAGGGATCAAACCAAATGGTCAAGGTGGGTTCAAATTCCCATACAAACATGCTCCAGGTGTGGTGATACAACAAAGTGATCAATTCAACAAGGTTCCTTTGTAAAACCCCAAAATCCTTGTAGCCTTACTCAAGAGGACTTAACAAAGCAACTTTGCAAAATTGCAAATGAACAACAAAAAAAAATGGATATCCAAATACCCTTTATTGAGAAAGGTCTAAATCCAAAAGGAGGAAGTCTGGAAAGCAAAGGAGACCTGCTGCCCTTCCCAATCAAGTAGGCCTAATTAAGGCTTAGATAGGTGGGTTTGTGAAGGAAGTGCATGAAAATTGATGGATCAGAATGTGTCACCAATTGGGAAAGTGTTTTCCACACCCCAATTGACCAAATCCATGAGTTTTTGCATTGGTTCAACCCCTATTTTGTTTTATCACCAATTTTGCATTTGAAAACTAGGTTGTCACATGAGGATGCCAACCTAAAAATCAAAGGAAAAAGCCAAAAACATCTTCCAACCTGCAAATTTCTTCCAGAATCATTGAATATATATACAAACCTCTCATTCCACCAATTTTTATAAGTTTTATACAGTGGACATGAGAGGCAAGGCAAAAAGTGGTCAAACCCCTAGGGTTATGAGAGTTTCAAAACTGTTTTTAGAAAAAATGCAATAACTTTCGAACCAGAGCACTTAGAGACCTCAAATCAAAAGCAAAAGAAAGGTAAGAGGCCCCTCAATCTGAATCCATAAGTTAGAACTTCCCAGTAGTCTGAAAAAAATCCGTACAAGAGCAAAAACGTGACTGTTTGTAGGAAAACAAGGTTTTTTATTGATTTCAAAAATGAAAATTTACATCCAATCCTTCATCACCCACCTGAAAGGGCTTATGAAGGCCTCCCCCATCAGTTACAACCAATTTTTGAACTAATTATCCAATGGGGAAGGTTATTTACTTACAAACAAAAAGTTGTCAAATGTTGTTATGACAACAATGACATTTTTTTTTGACAATTTTTGCTCAAAAGCACTTAAAAGTGAAAAATAACTTTCTAAATCCTACCAATGGTCATGAAGGACCAATTTATTGCCAAAAACAAGAAAATAACTCAAAAATCAAGTTTTATGACCCTTTGACCATAGTTGACCAAGTGGCTCATAAATTGCCAAACTTGGGACTAGGCCTCACAAATGGATCAAAAACAAGAATAATAATTCCTAGCATGAAATAAACATTCCAAGACACCTTAGGAGTCATAAAAAAAAGTAGGATAATCAAGTTTTTAAAGTTGGTGCTCTTGCACCACTCATATAATTTAGTAGTCTTGTTTGTAATTTTGAACTCTTGTTTGTAAGAAGAAGGAAACTTCTCCCCATCAGATGAGTCGAACACCACAAACTTGAACAACTACCATTAAACTCTAAAGTCCATAATTATGATGAAATTATTGGGCAATTTTTTTTTTGTCATTTACACCCTTTTAAAACATCACGTAATTCCCAAATTTTGACTCTTCGTACAAGAGTTGAGATCTCAAGGATTGTCATATTTTAAAGCAGTGAATTTGGCTTTTACTTTAGGTTCAAAGTAAACCTTTTTATTACCAAGGGGGATCAAAGCATGATACCAATCCATCTTAATCTCTCCTCTCGAGTCTTTACAAAAACTTCTACTTGGTAACATGCCATAACTAGCAGGGATATCTGCCAATAGAATGATTAGCTTAAGTCTCTTCCTTGGATGGGTTGCTAAAGAAATTCATGCATCCTTAATTTTCCCTATCAATGGGACTTTTTTGGAATACATATAGTATCACTTCCCAAAAGTATTTTTCAAAGACAAACCTAGGGATTTTACTGTTGTTGCATGCATCACATTATTAGAATCTCCGAAGTCTATAATTCAATTACTTATCCTATTACCAGTTATGTACAAATACACATAAAAAGGATTTGGTTTGAGATCATGCATACCAAAGATATGGTCTTTGGTGCTAGATGATCAAGCGTAGGATGACCCTTCAAAATTGATAGTTTGTTTATCAACTAGATTAGCCTCAACATGTTCAAATTTCACAACTTTACTAATTGGTCAAGTTCATTGGGACTTAGCTTTAGGTATTTGGTAGGTGAAATCTAAATTTAATAATTTATGTTAAATTCTAAAATGTGAAAAGAACTAGTAATTTTCATAGAAGACTGAGGATATATACTTTTATGGGAAGTATATAAAGACTTTTGAAAATGGGAGGATGAGGTAGTATTCTTAGAAGATGAACTAAACTTTTGAAAGTTTTGTGTACCTTTTCGGTTAGTAATTTGTTGTCCTTGAGTGAGCATTGCACAAGAAGGATCATCTAGCATAGTGTAAATATCTCCTCCTCTCTCTAAATCAAACTCATACTCAAGAAAGTTGACTATAGATTCACCATAGTTTTTAGGTACGATTTATTTATGTGCAACTTATTCTGTTACTTCCCTCATTGTAGTCATTTGTGTATATCTGTTCATCTCTAGATAGGCATCTCCATCATGATAAATGGTTAGATTAAAAATTGCACATATTGATTTTCCTTGCACTAGATAGTACTTTTAAAGCTAGTGTTTGTTGAGTAGGGGGTAATTGTATTAGTCTATTATTACCTCTAGGCTACTAATTATAACCTTTTTCTTGAAACATTGTGATATAGTTGTTGGAAGGACTAGTTGTTATTAGACATTTATATCTTTAAAGCAATAATGTCATTTGCCAACCTTTGAATCATAGGATCAAATAACATAGAAAGCTAAGCATTATTGGTTTGTAATACTCTTTTCCACTTCCATATAATAATGAAAACATCCTTGAGTTCAATTGTTGTAGATATAGAAAGTTGTCAAGAGACTCACTATATTTTGACAAAGAAATGAATAACTGAATTGGAATGAACAAGGTCTCCTAATCATGAAATTGACCTTGAACCACTGTGTCAAGTGATCAATATCATAGCAAACTCTTCTACTTCCAAAACATAATCTTTAAACTCTATCACGCTAAGAATATCATCATCAAATTTCTTGATAATAGTCTTTCGCACATCTCCAATACCATATTTGCTTGTAGGTCTTTCACACCTTTGGCAAATAAATTCATACCTATTATACACACTGACTAATACATCCACACTCCTTTATATACAATATTAATCATCAAAACCCTTAACCAGGTTGGCTATAGATATAATATACATTATTACATAAATTTGGCCACCCAAACGTAAAATATGAGGACCCCAAAAAATTACAATACAACATTTCCAATTGATTCCAATGAACCGCATGTGCTAGCACATCCTCCAAGGTTGACATCAAATGGAATGTGCAAGTGAACAATGAAGCATGCCAACCAGTTAGCCTAAAAACATTCTCCAATGTATGAAACTCAATGTGTATCTACACAAATCGCATGAAGACCCATATCAACATCAAAACTTAACCATGGAGGGATATACAAACCAAGAGAATATGCTCCAAGTAGAATACAACATAACGGTCAGTCGGAGACTAGAATAGTTGACACCTAGAACTTAGAACATCATAAATTCACTTGTCAATCAAGTTGCCACTTGAAAAGTAAACTGGAATGCTACATAGATCACATGAACAAATACTCCAAACTACAACACCTGAATCCATATGTTTGAAAGACACCAGGATACTCCAGACTTGTTCTAACTGATGAATAATTATGAACAGTAAATACCCGACAGGTACTGAGAGGGGGGGATGAATCAGTACAAACAAAAACTTATTAAACAACTTATACTGCAAAGATTGTACTAACTGGTAAACAACATCACCACTCTAAACCAAGGCAATACCAGTAAAACACAGTGACTGTGAAAAGACATAATCTGGTAACATCTAGATCTTCTCAAAACCTAATATCTCATCTCCACTTCACCCATATGCTTAAATAAGTAATACATCAGAAATATAATGACCACTGGATCAACTTGCATTACCGCTTAACAAAAAACACTAAAACATCACATGAAAAAGCATCACACATAACACACTTATTTTTCACGTGGAAACCCAACTGGGAAAAAACACGGTGGGGATGAATACCCACAAGTTGTTCTTGAACTCTTGTGAAGTTCGCTCTGTTAGGAGCCTTGTCCGATTAAAGACTTTACAACAGGTTCTGCTAGGAACCGATCTTGCTAGGGATCACCTGGTTAAGGGATTGATAAATACCCGGTTAGAGGTTAAAACCCTGTTAAAGGTTACCTTGTAAGAGGATTTGAAGAACTCAATGATTTTGAGTCACCCTATTAAAGGATTTACAAAAATACTGTTAACTACCCGGTTAAGGGATTTTCCAACTATTGAAATGGTTAGAAGTCAACAAGTAATACACTAATCTGATAACAACACTTAATGCCAAGGAAAATCCACTTCAGTTCCTTCACATCTGCAACCATACTCTGCAAATCTCTACTCACTTCTTTGGTCTGGCAAGAATCACCTCACATACATTCATTTGCCAACAACTTCAAACAAGAATCATCATTGACCTTATAGACAATAATTAGGTCGGTGGAAAAAACCTAAAACCCTAAGCATCTAGGTTAACAATACAGTCGGTCCAATCCTAACTGTTTAAACACATTACATAGGGTAGAACAATATTGAATAAATCTCAAGATGTTCTCCATCGTCCATTCTTTACTACTTCTGGAAGCTGATAACCCATCACGCACTCTCCACCGTTTACTGTGATTTTGCACATTCCCGAGGTAGATAGAATCAATCTTCTTCATACAAGATCCTCAAGGAAATCCTTCATGTGCACAAGCATGACATGGCAACATGATCTGATCTTCATTTCAATGCTAACTCATCACAAGATGTCATCGATCGAATCTCATAGACTTGGAATGCATCAAACGGAAACCCTAAAGTTGAGACTACCAACTGGTAGTCATATCAAATGAAACCCCAATACAAACTTTGCATATACCGGTTCATACTTCATCATACCGATTCACTTTTTGCATATACTGGTTCCACATACCGGTTCCCACCATCATATTGGTTCACTTGTGAGTTTGCTTACTTCAATATACTTGTTCATACTTCAACATATTGACATCAATGACAACCTACATTATCATCCTGTCATCAAACTCTGCTCATATGCCAACAATCTTCCCCTTTGGCATTGATGGCAATACACAAAGATATCTCTACATCTTCTTCCATATAACTTCTCTACTTCACATATATCTTCAATACTAGAGATATCTTCTCTGCATCACATCTTCTTCCCCTTTGACAACAATGCCAAAGTGGAGGCACAAGCTTCCATGTTCCACTATGCTGCTCCCCCTAAGGAGTAGCATCCTTCATCACATCAATCCTAAAAAGATTTGAAAATGCAATACTCAACTGATGTGGAGCACATACCTTTAGTTCACCTCTTGAAGGGGCAGCACCCCTAATTCACCTCTTAAATAGGTAAATGTAGCCTTCGGTAGAGGCTTGGTGAAAATATCTACTAATTGCTCCTTACTGGAAACATGTTCCAATACAACCTCTTTGTTTTGAACTTTCTCCCTCAAGAAATGATACTTGAGCTCAAAGTGCTTGGTTCTAGCATGCAATTTTGGATTCTTGGAAATGTTAATTGCACTTGTGTTATCACAAAATATACTCACCGGTTTAGATACAGGGACTTTGAAACCACTTAATACATGCTTCATCCAAATTGTCTAAGTGTAGTTCATAAATGCTGCTACATATTCTGCTTTTGTTGTGGACTGAGAGATACAACTCTACTTTTTTCTCATCCATGAGACTAGTTTACCACCAAGAAAGAATGCACCACTGATTGTGCTCTTCTGGTCGTCCATATTACCAACCCAATCGGCATCGGTAAATACTTTGAGATTGAAATCATTGTTGTATGGATACCACAATCCATAATCTATAGTTCCCTTCAGATATCTAAGAATCCACTTGACTTCTACCAAGTGGGATTCTCTTGGACTTTTCTGGAAATGTGTAGCAATGCCCACTACATGTTACCAATCATTGACCGGTATTCCTTCTCATTCATCAATGCCAAGTCATCTTTTTTTGATAGTTTACAACCAGTCATCATCAGTGTACGAACCGGTTTGCTATCTTCCATGCCAAAGGTCTTCAACACCTCTTTGACATACTTGGACCGAGTGATAAAGATACCATCTTTCATTTGTTGAATCTGTAGTCCAATGAAGAACTTAATCTCTTTGATTAGTGACATCTTGAATTCATTCTTCATCTCATCTATAAATGCATGGCTCGTCTTGTCATCTCCACCAAAAATTATGTCATCAACAAACACTTCATAGATCAGAATATGAGCTCCTTCTAACTTCATATAGATATTGCTATCTTCACTTGTTCTTTCAAATCCAATCTTCACAAGATGGGAGTGTAAAGTTCATACCATACTCTAGGTGCTTGCTTCAATCCATACAAGGCTTTATGTAGCCTACACACCATATCACTGTCTTCTGATAGGGAAAACCCATCTGGTTGCTCTATATACACTTCCTCTTCAAGTATTCCATTTAGGAATGCAGATTTTGCATCCATCTGATACACTTTGAATCCCTTGAAGGATGCATATGCAAGAAGTATTCGAATTCCTTCCAATCTAGCTACTAGAGCAAAGGTTTCTCCATAGTCTTCTCCTTCTTCTTGAGTATACCCCTTACATACCAATCTTGCTTTGTTTCTTACCATTGTGCCATCTTCATTTAGCTTGTTTCTAAAAACCCATTTGGTGCTAATAACATTTTTGTGCTCAGGTTTGGGTACCAAAGACCATGTACCATTCTTTTCTATCTGGTCAAGTTCCTCTTCCATAGCCTTAATCCAGTCTTCATCATTGTGTGCCTCTTTGAATGTTTTGGGCTCAAATTCATAAATCATGCAAGAATTCTCTTTGACTTTTCTTCTTGTAAGTATTCCTCCATCCTTATCCCCTATGATCTGCTTTGGATCATGATACAACTTTACATACCTAGGAATGATCTTAGCTGATTCCTCTTGCTTTTCTTCTTTATCCTCATCTTCATCTTCATATACATCGGCATCTACTGGTGTAGGAACATTGTTACTTGTACTTGGTTGTTTTGCAACCGGTTCCTAGAAGGTTACACCCGGTTCATCTACCTCTTGCTCACTACTAGTTTCCTCAGATTTCTTAGAGGTCTCATCAACTCTAATGCTATTACTTTCAACAATTCTCTGATTCCTATTGTTAAAACACTTGAGAGCTTTGCTCTTGGTGGAATACCCAAGGAATATTCCCTCATCACATTTTGCATCAAGCTTGCTCTGGTGTTCACTTCTCTTGATATAGTACTTGCTACCAAATACTCTAAAGTAGCTTACTACTGGAGTCTTACCAGTCTAATACTCATAAGAAGTTTTATCCTTACCTTTCTTGATGAGTACTCGGTTCATAGTGTAGACTGTAGTGCTCACCGCTTCTCTCCAAAAAATGTGAGCAACCTTCCCTTGAATCAGCATCGTTCTGGCTGCTTCAACTACAGTTCATGTGTTCCTTTATGCTAGGCCATTCTGCTATGGAGTTCGATGGGCAGACAGTTGCCTCTTGATGCCATTCTCTTCACAATACTTACTGAACTCACTAGAAGTGAACTCACCTCCTTGGTCAGTTCTAAGGCATTTAATCCTTTTACCACTTTCCTTTTCAACTAGTGCTCTGAAGGCTTTAAACTTTCTAAAAGCTTCAGACTTGTCTTTCAAGAATGTGACCCACATCATTCTAGAGAAATCATCAGTAAGAATCATAAAGTACCTATCTCCCTAGACACTCCTAGTTTTCATAGGACCACACAAATCAGTATATACAAGATCAAGTAAATTATCTACTATGAAAGATTTATCTTTGAAGTTTGAGGAAGACATTTTCCTTAGTTGACATTCTCTTCACAAAGGATTCTCTAGTTTGTTCATCACAGGCAATCCTCTAACTACCTTGATCTTATTGGCCTTCACAATATTGTCAAAATTTACATGGCAGAGTCTTCTATGCCATATCCAACTGTCATCAAACTTAGCCATTAGACATTGACTGATATTTGTATTTAACTGAAATAAGTTACCTCTAGTCTGCATACCGGTGGCCATCAGTTCACCACTCTTTCCTTTTATTTTGCACACTCCATATTTGAATTCTAGAGTGAGTCCTTTATCATTCAGCTAGGCAACACTCAAAAGGTTATTCCTGAGACCTTCTACCCAATACACATTATCAGCACTGCTTTTTCCATTTAGAGAGATGGACCCTTTTCCTTTTACCATACATGGTGCATCATTACCAAATCAGACTACACCTCCATCATACTCTTCCAGAGATAGAAACTTTCTCCGGTCACTAGTCATGTGGTGAGAACATCCACTGTCAATAATCCATTCATTATAATTATCAAACTGGGAGACAAGAGCCTTCTTGTCTGACACATCTTCCTTAATAGCTACAAACACTATGTCTTCGCTTTCTTCATCTTCTGATTCATCATCAGTGACACCTTCATCAATTGCAACAAGATAGTTTCTCCTATTTCCTCCTTTGAACCTTTTGAACTTCTCCGATTTGTCCTTATTATCACTATTGGGACAGTTTACAACAATGTGTCCTATCCTATTACAAGAAAAATATTTTAAAGGGAGCTTACCTCTGTATTTTCCAGTTCCCTTAGGAAGTCTCTTGGCAAGAAGAGCTTCAAATTCCATTAGGATCTCCTCATCATCCATATCCCTACTTTGTCTAGGTTCACAGCTAGTACCAACTTCTTTTCCCTTTCTAGATAGTGCAACAGATGCTCTAAAGGTTGATTCAGTCTTCTGAACACTACCATCATAATTGTTTAGCTCATATACGGTTAATTTAGGAATGATGGAGTCAAGGGATACCTTTGTCTTGTCAATAGATCTCAACTCCTAAATAGCGGCAACTCTTATTGCATAGACCAGTAATAAGGATCTCAAAACTTTACTAACAACGATGGGATCATCTATTTTGCCTCCTACACTCTTGATATCTCCTACAATAGTTTTAATTCTTATTTCATATTGTTGAATGGTCTCTCCTTCAACCATCCACATGTCTTGAAATTTTCCCCTAAGGCTTTCTTCCTTAGCTTGATTCACATGCTCATCACCGCCATAGATAGTCTCCAGAGTATCCCATACATCTTTGGGATTGTCTTTATCTTGAATATCTATAAACTCAATATTAGATAAACTGCTAATAAGAGCTTCCATCACTTGCCAATTCTCCTTAATTTCTCTTCTTTGATCATAGGTGAGAGTACCGGTAGGGACAACATAAGTATTCTCAACATAGTTCCAGTGTTGAGCACCCATGCTTTTATTGTATATCTTCATTTTGTCCTTCCATATCTGAATTTTATCTTTGTTGAACTTAGGACCTTCCCTCTTCATCATTAGAATAGGATCTTTTCCTCAAGCGGTTAAGCTTATAGCACAAAGGGCCTAGAGGACACTTTGATACCAATTGATGAATAATGATGAATAGTAAATACCCAATAGGAACTAAGGGGGGGTGAATCAATAGAGACAAAAAATTCTTAAACAACTTATACTACAAAGATTGTACTAACTGGTATACAACATCACCACTCTAAACCAAGGAAATACCGATAAAACATAGTGATTGTGAAAAGACATAATCCGGTAACATATAAATCTTCTCAAAACCTAATATCTCATCTCCACTTCACCCATATGCTTAAACAAGTAATACATCAGAAATATAATGACCACTAAACTAGCTTGCATTACCGCTTAACAGAAAACACTAAAACATCACATGAAAAAACATCACACATAACACACTTATTTTTCACATGGAAACCCAACTGGGAAAAACCATGGTGGGGATGAATACCCACAAGTTGTTCTTGAACTCTTGTGAAGTTCTCTCTATTAGGAGCCTTGTCCGGTTAAAGACTTTACAATAGGTTCTACTAGTAACCGATCCTGCTAGGGATCACCCAGTTAAGGGATGGCTAAATACCTGATTAGAGGTTAAAACCCTGTTAAAGGTTACCTTGTAAGAGGATTTGAAGAACTCAATGATTTTGAGTCACCCTGTTAAAACATTTACAAAAATCTTGTTAAAGCTACCCAGTTAAGGGATTTTCCAATTGCTAAAATGGTTAGAAGTCAATAGGTAATTCACTAATATGATAACAAAACTTAATGCAAAGGCAGATCTACTTCAGTTCCTTCACATCTGCAACCACACTCTACAAATCTCTACTCACTTCTTCAGTCTGGAAAGAATAACCTCACATACATTCATTTGCAAACAACTTCAAACAAGAATCATCATCGACCTTATAGACAATAATTAAGTCGGTGGCAAAAACCTAAAACCCTAAGCATCTAGGTTAACAATATAGTCAGTCCAATCCTGACCATTTAAACACATTACATAGGGTAGAACAATCTTGAACAAATCTCAAGATGTTCTCCATCGTCCATTCTTCACCGCTTCTGGAAGTTGATAACCCATCAAGTGATCTCTACCGTTTACTGTGATTTTGCACATTCCCGAGGTAGATAGAATCAATCCCTTCATACAAGATCCTCAAGGAAATCCTTCACGCACACAAGGCTGACGTGGTAACATGATCTGATCTTCATTTCAATGCTAACTCATCACAAGATGTCATCAGTCGAATCTCACAAACTTGGAATGCATCAACTGGAAACCCTGAAGTTGAGACTACCAACCAGTAGTCATATCAAATGAAACCCCGATACAAACTTTGCATATACCGGTTCATACTTCATCATACCGATTCACTTTTTGCATATAGCGGTTCCACATACTGGTTCACACCATCATACTGGTTCACTTTCCAGTTTTCTTACTTCAATATACTTGTTCATACTTCAGCATATTGACATCAATGACAACATATATTATCATCATGTCATCAAACTTTGCTCATATGCCAACACTGAATTATAGCCTTACTGTCATAAGCAACAACAACTAACTCTACCAACTGAGTAGTAGAGGAATTTCACAATAGATAATGTAATGTACATAAAGCATAGACATCATATGTATAACCATAGCATATAATCTTCACATGAAAAAGGTATACAAGTTATTATCCACTGAGATATTAAATATTGTTTCCTACATATTGAGACTTCTATGTTACCAACCTTCCAAAAATACGTCAACATTTACACCAGATAATTCAATAGTCTTATTAGCATATTGGAACTTCCACTACATCATCCTTACTTGATCATCATATTGGAACCCATAAGCACTCTTTGCTACATATTGGAACTTTAACTATATAATCCTTATTTCAACATCTATGACAACTTAAGACATGTTGACATCAATGTCAACACAAGACAAGTTGATATCAATAAAAACACAACACCACAAATCAAATTTCCAACAATAAGATAGTAGCAATAAGGCATAAATTAGCAACATAACATCCACACATAACACATGATTTAGGTGGAGAAACCCTTGTGGGAAAAAATTCCACCAAGAAGGGAGGCCAAGCTTGTATCAACAACAATAAATGTGCTTACAATAAAATGACTTCCATTCTCTTTGCCTCCACCATAGCATCACCTATGCACATGTGAACAACCTCCTTATGATCTGCATTCGTCCTTTGTTCCTATAGAGAAATCTACATCCGACTAACATAAAATCTACTCCCAAAGGCTAAATTTACAGAATTACAAGAGCTCCAAAACCACTGATAAAGTTTCCCAAAAAAGTCTCTTCATTACTCACAACCATGACCCTTGGAATGCCTCTACCAAACTCAAAAAGATATTGGTTTAGCTTCCAGTACCCTCCCTCCAACATGGGCACCAATAATTGTGATAGTCCTAAAAATGACTGCACAAATTTTTTCATGCTTGAGTAAAAATATTGGTCATTCTGGATTTATTTTGCCCTCTGTCAAAGTTCAGGGTCTAGAGCTTAGGGATTGTGAATTTCTGATTAAGTCTTGTAAAAGAAAAACCCTAAGCCTCTTATATTTTGTCATTACCATTTTACACTTAAGCCAAGGCTCGGTTACCATTGGTGGGGCCATTGTATTTCCTAAACATTAAGTTGTTTTTGGTCGGCCCCTTTATACTTTTCCTAAGTTTAAAATTTTAAATACTTTAGCTGGTGGATAAAGGCAAAATAGAACCTACGGTTCGCGCAACCCTGCAGATGAAAGTGCAAGGAAGATAAGGACCACAACATCATGAGATGATATGACATGTCCTTGAAAAAGAAGGGTAAGCCAGTGGTTTGACTATTCAAAAGCTTCATATTACCGGTTCTCAAGAGGTAAAGACCGGATTACTAATGGTTCCATCAATTTGCATGTGTTTCAAATGGATGTTGATGTTATAATCTAGGTGAAAAGGTGCTCAAATTTTAATTTACAAAGGTTGGCGGGCATTGTGGTTGCATGGTAAAGTATGAACAGATCCAATGGCCCTTGTAACCCCGAGAAGGAAGATGCAAGAGGTTTAAGGACTGCGGTATCACGAGACGATGCCACATGTACTAGGCTGACCAAGAAGACCGATGGTGGGGTTGCTAACAATGTTAGGCTAGGAGATGATATAACACTGCTATGTCACATGTTTAATGGGTCCACAAGCCACAATGGAAGGTCAATTCCAGATTGACCATTAGTGATCATTAGATTTTCCAGGCTGAGCAAGATCTATGACAGAGTTTCAAACTGATTTTTAAAAGGTAATCAAAGGTAATTTTGTCACTCACGTGGGAAAGCTAGAACAAACATAATGCAGGCTTGTCGACATGGAACAAGATAGCAACAAGTTGGGACACTTGGATGCTGACTCATTCCTGAGGGACTAGTTTTAAGGTTTCTACTAAGTCAGGATTGATTAGACAAGCAAGAATGGCATCTCAGAGGCATGAAAAGATTGGATAGCTTTTGAATTAGAGATGGGAGATCATGGGTTTCTCTAAGAAATCAGAGGTTTCTTGTTGTTAGAGATTCTAAAGCAGGATTTGTACATGAAAGAAGAATAAAATCAGAATAAAATCATTCACACAAGATGAACCTTATGAGGATGTAGTGGATTTGATAGGCATGATTTCTAGAATCCATAGTTGGCAGGTTGAGTTGAAAGCACCAAAATGATGTATTTTCACGTAAATGAGCATCACTAGAAGAAGTGTTTTTTATTATAAATACAATGGGGTGGTGAATTAATTGGTAGAAGAGAAAATAAGCCTTTTATAATCTGAGAGCAGTTCTTCCTCAACAAGGAAGAATATGTGTGAGTAGGATCGTGCATGGAGTTGGTGTGTGCTCTATGATACCAGATGGGTGTTTTTCTTTTGTGTGAGTGTGTTTATTATCAAAGGGGTTGAAAGTGAGAAGGATTTCCAAAGGGGTCATGCAAGACTTTCCTTATAAAGAAAGGCTATGCATGGCATAACCTCTACTTCTACTCTGCCATTGGATGGGAGGGGGTTCAAAGAAGGAGCCCATAGAGGAATGAAAGAAGGAATTGTTTGGGTGGGGAGTGGTAGCCAGTCATCTTTGTGATTGCATGGAAGTTACAACCCTTCCCCAACATATTATGTTTCCCCTTAAGCTCCTCCTTCCACTTTCTCTGATCCTGGGCATGAAGGCTGAAGATCCTCCTATAGTTTAGAGGTGTCTTTTCTTCTTGTCGTGACCCAATATCCCTTCTGAGAAGGGAAACACTCTGTTGAACAAAATGTAGCATCTCACACTCCATTTGAAGGCATTAGGGTGATAATGGCATGACTCAAGCGGTTTTACTTCTACCAAGTTTTAGTTGAAAATTTTGATTCATGGGTGCTAGTGCATGGATATAGAATATTTTGTAACAAAATTGTATATGGCCTTTTGGGCCTAGTTTCTAAGAATAAATCCGTTGTTGACATGTGTCTCTTTTCCTGAAGCTTGTTGCTCCCTTTTCTTTTATAAAAAGGGAAATCAAGTCCATTAGAGGGGTTTGGATTTGGTGAGTCTCTTGAAGGTTTAAAATTTCTAGTTCCTTGGGGTTTCCTTGTCTGGTTCCAGTAGTGAGTCTAGGTGAAGTGAGCAAGCTGTAAAGTCATTTAGAGAGAAAATGAAAAGCGTTTAGTGTCAAGCTTTGTGCAGGTTCTTGAAGGAGTTATATGTAAATTTTATTTTGTGATAGAAGTAGTGATTTTATTCAATAGAAATAAAATTATGATCTATTTCTCTCCAGTGTATAATTTTGTCATCTTTCAAATGAATAGAATCAAGGGTTTTTTCATTTGTTGTATTATTATGATGTATGTAATTTTTCATTTGATGCTTTGACCTAAGGGTCAATTAAATGCTTGAGTGGGATTACAAAGTGATAGGGCTTATGTAGGGATTTAGATAAGCAGTTTGGGTTGGGATTGCAAATGAGATATATTGTAAGGCAGTATTATCTTAGATCTTACACTGTTAGATAAACTTCTATCATGTTTTCAGTTTACATTTTGTATCTTCAAGTGCCCAAAGGAGTAAGGCACTAATCACTACTTGTAACTGTCTTTAAATATCAGTCTTGTTTCAAATTCACTAATGAATTGCTATAATTTGTTGATTATTAGAATACCTTTCACTTCACGTCTGTTATTGTTTATCTTGCCCATCTCATGCTCTAGTTAGGTTGAGGATCACTGAAGGATTTGCCATCCTTGAGCATTCTCCCTATTGTTGAGCCAACTTATGAGATCATCTGCTTTATTTTAGTGAATCTTTGAGTGTGGTGTAGAGATCAAGAAATTCACTAAAGGGATTACCCTCCCAGGTTTTGCATAGCCCGAAGTGTAGAAGGATTTGCAGAATCCTTGTTAGTTGGTCCAATCCTCGTTATAATTTCCATAATTGAAGTTGGCTGCTTCATAGAAATTGGATTGAGTGTATTGGTGGATTTCAAAGCATAAAACCCAATTTGGGAACCAACAAAATGGCAACTCTGCTGGGGAATGAACCGTAGAAAATCTCTGGTTAGAAAAGATTGGCTTATTATATAGTTGAGATTGTTCGATTCGATTCACCAACAAAATGGCGACTCTACTGGGGACTGTTGCATAAACTTTTCCATGTCTTTCTGTGATTTGATGGTTAAGCTATGCTCCCACATCATAGGACCCAAATCATTTTGCCTTATAAAGTCATGAGCTTGTTAAGTCCATTCCTTGTCAGTTGAGTCAATTCTCATAAATGTTGCTGAAGAATCTGTTGTAATTCATCTTTCAATGTAAGTTTTGTCTAGATTTGTCCATTTTTCATGATTACTACATAATACCTCACAAGTTGTGAGTGGCGACTCTAAGATCTCTGCACCAATGTGTATTATTTCAAGAAGAAGCAAGAAGAACCAAATAATTTGTAGTAGAGATGAAGCAGATTTGTGGTCTTATGATGAAGTACCCTGATATGTTGAGGATGGAATTCGTCTGATGCCATATGATGATAAGGAGGTGTTGCAGTGCTGGTTTTGAAACAAATTTGACCTGTGAGGAAATTCCAGCTGTTCAAATACTTGTCCTTTGCAAGGAGGTGGCGACTTTGTCAGAGATTAGTGTTAAAGATTTAAAGAATTGAAGGTGATTTTTGAAATCTCCAGTTAAAGAAGACAACAACTACTGCAAACTCTAGGTATTTTCAAAAAAATTGTCTAAAGATTTTAATGTTCCCTTCAAGTGATTTCAGCATTGAATTAGGGAAAAGATAAAATAAATCTCACCATACTTCTGGATTTTATCATTGCATTATTTAAAAGAAGTATGTATATTGTAAGATTTATGTTTCAAGTGTGAAGATCTCAGCATTTTATTTTAAACTACATATTATAAAGTTTTGAGATCTTGTGTTTCAAAGGTATTGTAATAAATAATGTCAAGGGTATTTGAATCTTTGCACCCACATATGAGTTCCCATGCAACCACATCCTATGGGTTGTCATAGTCATGTAATAGAAGAGGTTTTAGTGTTCAAAGGTGTTTGGCTCTTGATTTCAGCCATGTACATGAGTTCCCAAATGTTATACCTCCTAAGATTAGAAAAGAGATTCCAAAGTTCAGTGGTTTAGATTTTGAGTCTACTGAAAACATCTGCAAGAGTTTTTTGATTTGATGGGAGATTTTGACATAGGTCAGGAGGGTGTTTTCATGAAACTTTTTGTTTAATCTTTGAAAGAAGATGCCAGAGATTGGTTTTCTTATTTGCCAACATGTTCTATCTCTTCATGGGATGAACTAAAGGCAACCTTCATGGAACAATTTGGTGAAAGAATTGACCCAGGTTCAGTTATAAAAAGATTCATGGATATTCAAAAGGAAGAAGGTGAGTTAGCCCATATTTTCAATCTCATATTTGCAAAAACATTGGCTGACATTCCTAGCAGCTATAGACCAAATGATCTAGTGTGCTTAGCTATTTACCTAGCTGCATTTGATGAGGAAATGAGCTATTTGCTAAGAGACAAAGATCCTAAAACCATGCATCAGGCTTATAGGATAGCGATGGACATTGAGAACAACTTAAAATATGGAATCCCAAGGGGTTACTTATCTGCAAGAGTATGTTGTCCTAAGATACTTGATGTTGAAGAAAGATGTGAATCAAGAATTAAAGACCATTGTCTAAACATTTGCATCCCTGCGGACCACACTAACCATGTTGTGACATATGATTCAAAAAAAAAATGAGCGAAGAGAGCTTGTCTTAGATAGTGGTTATTCCTCATGTTAGTGAAGAGAAGGTTAGTGAGAAATTATGTGACACAATTGATACACAGATGGAGATAATTTCAGTTGCTACACCATATGACAACAATAGTAGTTGTTCTAGCAAGGAGATCCCACAAGAGATTCATCCGCAGTTTTGTGTTTCAAATAAATCCAACAGTGTGTATGAAGAATTGGAAAGTTGTACATCTGATGAAGAAAATGCTAGTATGCAGGATTTTGATGATATGAATTCAGTCTCTCAGAAATTAGTTATGTATGACAATAAAAATTTGAATGATGAGATGCCATCATTTTTGGTTGATAATGCTCTTGAGATAGAAAGCTGCATGGTGTGTTCAAATAAGGAAAGTATGTTGCAGCATGTATCTATGCCACATGAATTCATCCAAATTAATGTGCATGAAGTTTTTGTTGAGGCACGTGTGCTTAAAAATAATGTCTTAAATAGCTGCATACTAGTTGTTCCATTACAAATAGTTGTGCATGAAGTGACTCAAAAGTTTATGAATAATAAAGAGATTACATCAGAAAAGTTTATGGATCAGCCATATAGTGATTTTGGTTCATGTGAAGAGTCTGAAAATGTTGATGATGCCAAAGAGATAAATCCTCTTACAGGTGAAATGGGGTGTGACGAAACCCGTTATCTTGATGATTTTGAAGATTTATTTAAATTTGATTTAGAAACATTTGTGACTAGTGAATATGAGGGAGATTTTTATTTTGATGTTACAAATGCTGACATTGAATATGAGAGTGTGGAGTTCATTTATATTGTCCAAGGTTGTGAAGTGGATGAAGAAGATTGCTGCCTTGTTGCTCCACATGACACTTTAAAACTAGATTTGGAATATTTTGTTGTGCATGAGGATAGTTTTGTTGAAAAGGTGAGTGTACAAAACATTGATCAAGAATCAGTGACTATGTCAATGGGAGACAAAAGTGAATTAGAATGGTTTTCAAATCTTGACTATTCAGATATGGATATTTGTAAACCAGTTGTTATGTTGGATAGACCGGCATATGAGAGCATTTTCTTTGATTCCTGTAATGAATTTGTATTATGTTTGAAAGAATGCTTCAATGATGAATATGTTATGGAGGTGTAAACAAATGAAGAGACCAATTTTCATAATGCCAATTGCATAATAGAGTATGAAGTGTTTCACTTTCCTTTTAAGCTTCATGGGGCTATCATGAAACTTGATGGATGTTGTTTTCGACATATTTTTATTTCAGACATTGAGTATGGGTATTGTTTGTTTCAAGTAATGCCTGGTAATAAAGTTCAAATCTGTGAAGAGTGTGTTGAGATAAAGGATTTTTATGACATGATGAAGGGTGAAGAGCTTGCTAATTATGAACAGGTATATGACAATAGTATTTTTAGAGTGTTCACGATGCAATGCGATCACAACTACATATTTGACCAAGGGAAACATTGATTGATTTTTAGATGGCCTAGGGCCATCACATGTGGTTTGACCCTCAAGCCACAAACAAATTTGGGTAGAGTAATCTTTTCTCACTCCACACCCAATGGAATAATTATCATTTCCCTCTTGAATTGCTTTCTCATGGACAATTCTTAAAGCTCTACTTTTCTTAAAGTAGTTATTATCCATGAGCATCAGTTAGGTTTTGTATATAAGTAGTGTAGTTTCCTTTCTATTGAAGTTGCCCTATCCAGGTAACTTCTTTTTGGCTTGCTTCACCAAAGATTCTGGATTCTCACTTCATTCTTGTGAAATGAACATCCCCAACTAGAGCCACTAATAGTCCTAAAAATGACCACAATTTTTTTCATGCTTGAGTCAAAATTGTTAGTGTAGGTTTTTATTTTCCTAGTTGGGTTTATTATTTTCCCTTTTCCTAGGTTTTTCCTACACTTTAATTAAGCTTGCTTAGGTTAATAAAGCATGTTTACTTAAGACAAGTGGGTATTGAGGTGTCTACATGCTATGAGGAGGTGCATTTACTATGTTTAGACCATCATAGTGCTCTCTCCTCATTGGCCAGTTGTAGACACCTAAAAATGGTCAACGCTTGTGGAATCATACTTTAACATTTGTGCATTGCCTCATTTTAGGTTTTTGCGTCGCATTAACATTTCTCCTATGTCACGCACTTGGTTTTTATCACTTGTGAGCATCGAGTCATTCTTCTACATTCTTCATTCGTCTTACTCTCAAATTTGGTCTTGTCGACAACACTCTCCAGTCATGATTTTGATCAATCTTATCCTATCGCATCAATGTGCACACTCATTTTGTCATCATTTTGGACATCATCAATCCTAATTAGGGTTTTGTCCTCTTATCAATCTTGTCATCATGCGATCGATTTGTCACTAATTCTTGTCTTTTGATCAATTTGTCATTTTGCGATCGATTTGTCATCGATCGTGGTCATTTTCAATCTTGTCGTCTTGCAATCTATTTTGTCATCAATACTTGTCCTCTTGTCAATTTTGTCATTTTGCGATTATTTTTCCATCGAACGTTGTCTGTCTCAATTATGTCAATTTGGATCAATTAGTCATTGTTCCTCGTCAATTGGCGCATTTATCAATCAAATCATTTATCACATTGGTCCTTTGTTAATCAAAATCATGATCGAGTCAATTATCTTTCATCAAGACCTAATTCATCTTCTAGGGTTTTGTGATTTAATCATTTAACCTTGTTTGTCATTTCTCCCTTTAGGATAAATTATTTATTTATCCTAAGTCTTCTCATCGCAATTAAATGTTCATTTAATTGGCTAATTATTCCTCTTTTTGTGAATTAATTAATAAATGACAAATTATTAATTAATTCACCTAATTTCTCTTAATTCCTCTTTTTGTGAATTAATTAATAAATGACAAATTATTAATTGATTTACCTAATTTTTCATCAATTTCTAAATTTTCTAATTCCTAATTTCCTATTTTCCAATTTTCTAATTTTCCTAATTTCTAATTCATTTCCTCCTATTTCTCTCCTAATTTCATGGGAATGACATTTCAATTTGTCATAATTTGTCATAATTGATAATCAATCAATTTTTGACATAGAAATTTGTCATAAATTATCAATCACTCAAATTTTGCATAGAAAGTGCATAATTTGTCATAATTTGTCATAATTGACATAATTGATTTGCAATTTCCATTTGAATTGAATCATGCTAATTTGATCATTTCTCCAATTTTCCTATAAATTGGATGAATTTCTTCAATCCCAATCTAATAATCACATTATCTAATAATTATTTCGTCGAATCAATCACGCTTCGAGTATTCTTGAGCAATCATCTTGTCTACTTGCTTTCATATCATGATCATGCACTTGTAGGTGAGATCCACAACAAAACTATTTGAAGAAGAAAGAAGGACAATGGAGCCACATGAAGGAAGCATTTCAGATCTACATTTGGTTTGCATAGTCTTTAGTTTTGAATGTTTCATTTTTAGGTCTTTATTGAGTGTGTTAGGATAGATCATTGCATTTGTGCTTTTGTGATTGAGCTAGATTAGTATGTTGAATTTGCTTTGATGATTTCCGATTTCCTAGCTACATTAATTGGTGAACCCGACGTGAACTAACCCCCTAATCATGCTTTTGAGTTCTTTTGAGATGATTTGCAGGTCAAAAACCCAAGAAACAGGGTAGTGTAGTGTTTTCTGGGAACTTTTGCACCTGTGTCAAGCATTCTGCACCTGTGTCAGACATTCTGCACCTATGTCAAGGACATTCTGTGCCTATGTCAAGCCTTCTACGCCTATGTCATGCATTCTGCACCTGTGTAAAGTCCAGAAATAGAGGTAAAAGATAGTGTTTTTCATTTGCAAATTGTTCTGTTTTGCATGCTGTTTCCGCTTTTTGGTTTTTTGGTACTGATCCTCTATGCCAAACCTTGGCATACGCATGACAAAGACAACAAATGAAACTACTAACACGTTTTATGCAGGTTCGATAGTCAAAGACTAAACATATCAAACTTTTGACTTGGGTTTTGCAGGTTGCCTTGGACTACAACTAAACTTTGTGTTTGCAATTAATTTTTAGGCACCTAGTGATTTCTAAATAGGATGGAATGAATCTATGTTTGATTTGATTGTTGAGTTTGACATTGGAGTAGGAGAGTATGCTCTCATCCTTCTTAGGCTAATCAGAAATCCAGATCTTTGATACCATGCTCATGTCTTTGATTGTGTGTCACCTTTAGAAGGCCTGCCTTCCCGACCATTTGCTTTTGCAAGCAAGTGATAATCATGAGAAGGGAATGACCCAAAGTGACTACGGCTAGAATACCTTGGCATTCTAACTCACTATAAACAAATACCTGATGGGCGAAAGCTTTGAAGGAAGGGTTACGTGGGAATTGTAGTTACTTGGGAAGTGATGACCCTTGAACTCTTTCTCATATCGACATCTAAGTAGGACCTCATGGTCTAAATCATGCTTGCGTGACTACATTTGTTTGGTATCTTGATGGGCTTAATGTCTCAATCATGCTTGTGTGACATCAAGGAGTAACGCTTAACAAAAATCCTTACTAAACACCTTGTTTTTAGAGGCCAAAAACCCTTCTAGTTGCTTGAGAAGGACAAGTTCGGATACTTGGAAGAGATACTAAGTTTTCCATGGGGACTGATGCTTGGCTGCCCTGAGAAGTGAGTGCCGTGGAGGGGAGCCCGTGGGGTCAGGCATCTATGTATTCTCCTTGAATCTCATAACGAGTCTACCTCTCAAGTACCTAATGTCCTTGCCTACCATAAGAAATGTGTGAATGAGCATGATTGTCTTGAGTCTAAGTTGAAGTATCTTGTCTTCTTTGTTTGTCAAAAGTTGAGTTGCATATCATTTCAAAACCAAGACAAATTGATTCAAAACAAGGTTAAAACATAAGAACATTTCATTCAACAAAGTTCAAAACACCTTCAAACATGGTTGTCAAACATTTTTCAAAATATTGTCTCAACATTCATGTCACTTAGATTTAGGTTCATCCTAGGTTTCATTTTTGCAAAGTCATTGTCAAGTACCAAGGTTAGGTTTCACCTAAGTCATACTCCTTTGCATATCAATAAGGGTCATCCATTTTGCATGTGTCCTCTTGCATTAGAGTCATACCATTGTCATACATTTGCATTTGCATACCCTAGGTCTCTTCATCAAGCTTAGGTCATTATCATATTATATTAGGGTCATTTGCATAGTAATTGTCCCTTTGCATATAGTGTCAAAACTAGGTTTTGTCATACTTGAGTAATCCAAATCTTTGATAAACCCTAAGTTATTGTTAGGAGGTCTAGACCTTATCAAACTTTTGTCTTTTTGTCATCAATGTCATTTGGTCAAACCTAGCTTAGTATCCAAGCATATAGGGGAGACATTGTCATTTGTCCTTTTGTCACTTGGTCCTTTTGTCCTTCGAGGTCTAGACATCATTTCAATTTCCTAAGGGTCTCTTTTAGATTTGCATTCCAAAAAGTTTGTCAAAATTTTGAAAAAACAACCAAAAACATAGGTTGCATTCTTGCCATAGATTGCATTCTCATTTATTTAGTTTGCATTTAGTTGCATATCATACATTGTCCTTGAAAAATTCCAAAAATATTGCATTTGCATAGTGACATGTCTATTGAAATAAGGTTCCAAGCACCAATGATGCAACAAAGTTTGACATATCAACCGACAATGCAATCACAATTCTATTCAACCCAACAACAAAGCAACATTGATCAAACTTATCATGATGATGTAAATGTCCAAATACAAAAACTAGAGGAGAAACTAGCCCAAGAAGAGGAGATATTGGAACAAAGAGTGAAAAACATTGAGAAGAATAGATCACAAATGTCCAAAATGTTTCAAAAATTTCCAGGTCGAAATCCAAAGATTGAGCCAATTGATGTAAGATCTCTTCTTGAACGATCAAACATACCAGCTCTCCTCTCCCAAATAGAGATGATGAAACAATTTCAAGAAAAGAGACAACAACATTATGTGCCTCCACAACAAGAACAAGAAGATGTTTACTATCAATCACATTTTCAAACATCACAACCAATTGTTCAACAGTTCCAACATTTCCAATAGACACAACCAATGGTCCAACATATACAATAGACACAACCAATGGTCCAACATATACAACCAACACAACCAATGGTCGAATTTCAACAATATGTCCAACCAACTATACAATGTCAACAAATGGTTCAACCAATGTTGGAATATCAACAAGTTCAATCAACATATCAATGTCAACAACCTCAACCAAACATTCAAAAACAAAGGTTGCAACACACACCAAGCCAAATTTTGAACATGTCAAACCAATTTGATCAACATCTAGTTTGAAATCAAAACATGACATCAGACCATAACCAAATTCTTGCCAAACAAGTTCAAATTCTAGATACAACTATGTCAAAACCTCGAAAGAAAGGTGGCTTTATTGCAAGGCTCTTAAGGAACCTACCAAGTGAGTTCTTTGAGGAAGATCAAAATAATACACTTATGTCTAGCAATGCCTCATCCCCCCACAAATAAATTGATTCTCCAGTGGCATCTATTCCTACACCTTTAGAAGTTTCACAAGAACCTTCCATATTGTCCTCATCAAATAATACACCCAAGGATGAAATTAGCCAAGGGCTATCCATAATTGATTGTCAAGATAATCCAATTCATGATGCACATCCTTGTCATGTTTCAAAAATACAAGACCCAATGCCACCATGCACTTTATTGCCATTACCTATTTTAGAGGACCCCATTCGAAGTCCTTCTTCCCCATGTTCAAGCATTGATTCCTTGCCAGAATCCATCACAAATGTTCAAAGTGCATTTCCTTCATGCCAAAACATTGATTCCTTGTCAGAATCCCCCATGCATATCCAAAGTCCAACCTCATGTCAAGAGGATAATTTACAGCATGAAGAAATGAGTCCTAAAGAAAATCAAGATCAAGATCCTAAAACCTTATCATCCCATCCAATTGTTGACCAAGATCCCATTTCCCCAGACACTCATAATGATTCCCCTATTCTTGTCCATCCTATCCAAAGTCCTATTGACACTCCATTCCCTAAGAAAGATCAAGATATCCCAGTCCATCCAATCCCAAACGATCCCCTTCCATTTCATGAACACAATGTCCTTTCAAATCCCATTGACATTCCACTTCCTGAGAAAGATTAAGATATCCTTTCCATCCTTTATGATGATCCCATTGAAATTCAAGAGCAAAGCACCTTTAAAGAGGATTCCAATGATCTTCCTCCTTGTCAAGATCAAATTATTCCTTCAGATTCTCCACAAGATCCACTTGTTCCTCCATCTCCACATCCTAATCCAGCATATCCACTCCAAGATCGCATTTCTTTTGATGATCCCATTATTTCTCCCATTCCATCTCTTGAAGAGCCTATCATTGAACCATGTCCACAACACAATCCTAGTCCCCCTCATGATCCTAATCCCCTTCATGATTCTAACGTGTCAGTGCAAGATGTTCATGAACCCTCAACATGCACAATGGGTTCTTCCACTTTGGTGCAATCTGATCCACTTCAAGATCTGATTATTTCTCTCATATCATATCCACCTCATAATGGACTCGCGTCTTCTTCCCAAAGAAAAGAGTATCCTACAAGTCAAGATATTCATAAAGGCCAAGGGGTAGACCTTCACAAGAAAGAACTCCTCAATATGAAAGAAAATGTTAAGGGTCATGTCTACACAACTCACTCTCAAGATGCTGGTATCCCTTCAAAGTCAAAATCCAAATGTCCACCTTCACCATCATACCTTCCATCCATCTTAGGTCCTTATATCCCTTAATCCTCTATGCAAGGTTAGCAAAGGCACACATCCTTGGGTAAATTTCATCCATCCAAAAGAACTCCATTTCATTCATATCCATCCATGCATTCATTTCCCTCTCCAAGCAATTTGGATGCCAAGTATAAAAGTCATAAGTCTAGAAATCCACATGTATTCAAGGATCAACATGTCCAATATAATCGACATGTCAAAACAAAGAACAATATGATCTATAAAGAAAAAGAAATATCCAAAAGGCCACAAAGGCCCACTGAGCAAAATCAAAAACAAAAGTCAAAATATATATGGGTTCCTAAATCCCTTGTGTAAGCAATGCACTCCAAGGAACCACAAAAGCATGAAAAATCAAAAACCATGTGGATCCCTAAGCAGCTTCTTGAAGCACAAAAAGAAAAATCCAACTTGGCATCCAAAATTTCTATTCCTCCATCCAAACCTCTCAAATTTGTTCCTCCATCACCTCCTTCTTCCATTTTGGGCCCTTATGTCCACAAATCCCTAGCTATTCCTTCATCAAAATCTCAATATCCAAAATACATTTTTCCTCCATCAGTCCACCACTCATCAAGGTGTGTGCCAATGTTGATCTTGCCTTCATTTCCATCCACTGAAGCCCAATTCTTCCAATACCCTACCTATTATCCAATGCATATTTTCCATCCTTCCATCCCTTTGATCCAATCCTTTGCATAAATCCTCACCTTAGTTTCATCTTATTTTCCATGTCCTTATCCTACCAACGTCTTTGAGCATGCTTTTAAAGGTCATGGTCCATTTTTTTCAAGGCTACTATCCAAACAAAAAGATGTTTGAGTCCTTCTTTCATCCCCTATCATGTGTCCATCTTCTATTGAAAAAGTCAAAATACAAAAAAAAATTTGAAAAATAAAAATTGAAAAAAAAAAAAAGACAAAAGAAAAAAAAAGTAAAGCAAAAATAATTCGTCCACTAGTGAAAACCTAGCAAACAGGTGCCTTGGGCAAGTACCATGATGAAAACCTGGCAAACAGGCATCATGCGTAATCCATGAACTTCTTGCACACCACACTTGGGGGTAGGTTTTATCCTATCATATCCTTTTGTCCTTCATTGTTCCATTATCCTATCAAACCCATGTCATTACCCTTCATATCCTATTGTCCCTCATGTCCATTTCCTCTTTCCACCTTTGATCTTGACAAGGTTGAGGATCTTCATTAGCATCATGCATCTTATTTGCAGCTTTTACTCCATCATAGCTTTTGGTCTTTATCCATTTGCTTATTATAACCTTTCATCCATATTCCCTGGCTTATTGCAACTTTCTGCCACTATCCCTTAGCCTATCCCGACCTTCAGTCCATGTCCCTTATCCATTCTTGGTCTTGGTTATCCTATCCATATCTTATCACTATCCATACACTCTTTCTATCCCTTGATCTTGATCTGACATAAGGATGCAAAATTTAAACATGGTTTCAAAAACCTTGACATGTCCCTCATGCCATGTTCCTGCTTTACATTGTCCTATCCAGTCTCTTGTCCCATCACGCCATAGCCCTTGAAAATTTCATCTGCATTGTCTCCATGATAAACGGCCTTTGTCTTCCCTCTATCCACCATCATTTCAGAGAGCCTATTTATTCACCTGTCATATTCCTTGCCTTGCTAGACACTGGGGGCAAAAATCTCATAAAAATTGAAAAATGTCCTGAAAAAATCTCTAAAAAACATTTAAAAATGTCCTGGAAAAATTCAAAAAAATCAAATAATGTCCTGAAATAATTCAAAAAAATTGAAAAATGTCTTGAAATAATTCAAAAAAATTGAAAAATGTTTTTAATGTCCTGAAAAAATCTCTAAAAATCAAATAATGTCCTGAAAAAATCCTTAAAAAGTCAATAAAGTCCTGAAAAAATGAGCAAAAAAAATCTCAAAACATTAAAATCCAAAAACAAGCATTTTGCAATAAATATCCCCTTTGTGCATAGACAGATCACTAAACATCCCTCCAATGACACACAATCCAATGCTGTGCTTTAATGAAATCATGCATAAACAGATGAACTTTTTTTTCAATCAAACCAGACATCCAAACTGATCACAATTTTCTTCTCAATCGAACCTCAACATCAATATCATTTGTCCTTGTCTCTACTATCATGGGTCTTATACAGGGTGTGGTATACTCAAAACCAGACTGTGTCCTGTCTTAGACAGGGTACTGCATGTCCTGAAACTAGACAGCAATGATCGTCCTATCAGCACTTTCAACTTTTGACAATGAAGATCAAGGTGTTTGTTTGATTCATTGGAATTTGTGCATCTTATCTTTTTACTGATTTATCTTTGGCTTCGATCATGTTCCTATGTTGCTCGATGATGTCACTGAGTGATTTAGAGTGATCGGGATGGATCATGGTCCTTTTCTTTTTGATTGTGATTGTTGTTTGTCTGTGATGTGTCTGTCTTTTGCAAAAAGGGTTGCATTTCAGCTCTGGCCTTCCATGCCATGATGCTACGCATCCATTTTGCTACATTAAAATAAAGGTTCTCACCTACAAAGTGCATTACTGAAAGCAAGTTTTTCTTCGTCTCTAACTATCCTCTATTTCATTTCTTCTTACTAACATTTCTTCCGTCAGTTCGGATAGTCAGTTCGGTCTAGTGCTCCGATCCCCAAACACATATACTGCATCCTGCATCCATTCGGTTAGTACATTTGCATTATATCAAACATCACATCAAGCATCGTATCAAGCATTTTATCCATTTCATATTATAAATGCATCAAAAACACATAAAAATGCATCCATACATGTTTCACAATAAATAGTGCATAAGTCATCTATACATGGAAAATAACATCAGTCATAACATATCGCATCCCATCATATCGATGCATATCATATCATATATCAAAATAATATCAGAGTACAAAATTGGACCGTCTGTCCTAAGTATGGCCCGCAGGCTGACTACAAAATGTCAAACTACATAATGTCCACTGTCCATCATACGGAGCACGTGCCTCTGTCACTGGGTGCTCCCTTTGTCCTCCTCATCCTTTCTATGTCTCGCGGATGATGTCCCTCCTGGTCCTGGCTATGGTGGTCTCATAGGTCCACTCACCCCCATGCTACTCAATGACCTTCGAGAGCATGCCCTGCTCTCTGTCCTCGATCATGCCAGATATGAAGCTGCTCTTTGCTCTAGTGGAACTGCACTCTCATATAGTGTCCTCCAATGGTGTATCTCCTCTCTGATCTCTACCAGCATCTATGCCATCTCCCATGCACTGGCATCCCGAATCGACCCAATATACTCAGTGACTCTCTGTTCTTCTCGCTGTGCCTAAGCTACTGCTGTATCTCAAGTCATTGTGAGTCTAGCTATCTCTGCTTTGAACTGCTCATGCTTTCTCTCTAAAGTCGCAATGTGATCCTACTGACTCGCTATGGTAGCCCTGCACATCTCCATCTCCTTTGTCCTAGCTGTCTCCGGCTCTATGGGTATATCCTGCAATGCCTCCTGCTCGCCTGAATCTGGCTCATCCTCGTCATCCCCATCCTCATCTCCATCCTCGTCATCCCCATCCTCATCACAATCCTCATCCTCCTTGTCCTCATCATCTCCCTCCTCCTCTCTAGCGAGTGGGAAGTCCTCCTATCGCCTAGGTACTGGAATGTCGGGATCTGTCAATGGCACTAGCCGCCGTCGTGCAAACCATCTCTCATACTCCTTTGTCATCCCAGCATCCACCACATCTGATCTCCAATCCCACTGTCTTTGCTGTAGCTGTGTGAAGTCAGTATATGCTATGTGTGGCTGAATCATACTCCCCCACTGACTTGTCTCTCTATGAGATCGGGCAAAGTGTGCAGTCCTCCTAGGTACATCCTACCTCTCTCCAAACTGTCATCTGACTCTCTCTAGCAGGTACATCTCAATCACTCTCTAGCGATTCATTGGTCGCCCAATCAGGTACCTCTCCTATCTACAATACGGTAGCTCATCACTATCATCTGACCATCCAGGGCAATCACGATATGGCCTCCATGTGAACTCTCTCAGTCTGTCTAGCTCATGTCACCAATATAATATGTATCCAAAAGGACCCTGTCTCAGTGCTCCTCCATAGTAGTACACATATGGTCGATGTGGTACTACTTGTCTCTTTGTAATCGGTCGACATATGGCTATGTGCTTGAATGCCCATACCTATAGCAATGTGACTCCATAGCTCAAAGTCTAAACTCCCTGATATGCTATCTAATGCAACTAAAAATATAGCATAGCTAGTACACATGGTCCCCATGCGTACACTGTCCCCTTTATCGCCATCTGCTTTAGCACTCTTCCCCATCCAATAGGGAATCCATGTCCTCGTCTGTCCCTTGCTAATAGGCATGCTATCACCACGGCTATCACCACATATCGTCGATCATACTCTGATGCCATGATCTCCCAGCCAATCTCCCTCTTGATGATATCTAGATCCTCTGTGTCGCACTTAAAAAATCTGCACAACGCATCTCTCCCTATCACTAGGTCGTACTCTACCATCTCTCCATGAATTGGAATGCGAAGGATACGCCATACATCCTCTAGTGTCACAGTCGCCTCTCCAGTCGCTAGATGGAAGGAGGAAGTCTCCGAATGCCATCGCTCTGCCAATGCGGTAAGCAGTCCTGTGTTTGCCCTAATCTCAGGCATGAATGTGACATAGTATATCCCAAGTCCTGCTAATGTATCTCTGTCCGTGCTCCTGAGTCTATGTTGTAGCATGAAGCAGTCAGGTCGGTTCTCTCGCGTGATCAATGGATACTGTCAACTCTGCATCACAATTGGGGCACATTTTGTCAATTTTAGGGTTTGCTCCTATGGGTTGCATTTCCTCATTTTCATGTCCAATCAGCGTGTTTTTCATTTAATCTGACCTATCTTACCCTTATCCCCCCTTTCCGGATCATTTGCATGTTGTTTTGACCAAAATTAGGGTTTACATTGCACAATTGCGCCTGTGTGATGAGTCCTGTGCCTATGTCACATGTCCTGCACTTGTGTCTCCCTACACAAGCATAGAAGACCCTACACAAGTGCAGGATTCACCCTACACAAGCGCATAAGTCAATTTTTGCATCCCTTGTGGGCCCCGTAATGTCCTGTAAGCAAGTCAAATTCATCAAATTGAAAACATGGGTTTTTGAGATACATACCGCTGCTCCCGCGTCGTCTGATCGTCTGAATGTGCGTACATGTTCTTTGAGGTGATCTGCCCTTGGAATGTTCGCCATCTCTCTACAAGTGTCCTTGTCTAGAGCAACCAATCCTCCTCTTTGGCTAGTGCAAATGAGCAATTTTCACTCTCTTTGTCTCATTTATAGATCTTTGTCAGTGCATAGATGGACGTGCACCCTCTCCATCTTATGTTGGTTGCGGTCTTTTGTGTCTTTAATTGCTTGTCCTTCATGCATCCAATCTCCGATTGTCAGTCCGTTCGATCCTATCATTTTTATCGATCAATTGGCCTCTTTTCTGCATGTTTCCGACCAATTCCTCAAGGGGGCATGCATATGTCATTGTCATTGTCTGGGGCATTTTCATTATTGTTCTTTGAAACAACGCTTAAAATCGCATTGTCTCAAAGAGGGGCAAAATGTAGACACCTAAAAATGGTCAACGCTTGCGGAATCATACTTTAACATTTGCACATTGCCTCATTTTAGGTTTTTGCATCGCATTAACATTTCTCCTATGTCACGCACTTGGTTTTTATCATTTGCGAGCATCGAGTCATTCTTCTACATTCTTCATTCATCTTACTCTCAAATTTGGTCTTGTCAACAACAATCTCCAGTCATGATTTTGATCAATCTTATCCTATCGCATCAATGTGTGCGCTCATTTTGTCATCATTTTGGACATCATCAATCCTAATTAGGGTTTTGTCCTCTTATCAATCTTGTCATCATGTGATTGATTTGTCACTAATTCTTGTCTTTTGATCAATTTGTCATTTTGCAATCGATTTGTCATCGATCGTGGTCATTTTCAATCTTGTCGTCTTGCAATCTATTTTGTCATCGATACTTGTCCTCTTGTCAATTTTGTCATTTTGCGATTATTTTGCCATCGAATGTTGTTTGTCTCAATTATGTCAATTTGGATCAATTAGTCATTGTTCCTTGTCAATTGGCGCATTTATCAATCAAATCATTTATCACATTGGTCCTTTGCTAATCAGAATCATGATTGAGTCAATTATCTTTCATCAAGACCTAATTCATCTTCTAGGGTTTCGTGATTTAATTATTTAACCTTGTTTGTCATTTCTCCCTTTAGGATAAATTATTTATTTATCCTAAGTCTTCTCATCGCAATTAAATGTTCATTTAATTGGCTAATTATTCCTCTTTTTGTGAATTAATTAATAAATGACAAATTATTAATTAATTCACCTAATTTCTCTTAATTCCTCTTTTTGTGAATTAATTAATAAATGACAAATTATTAATTGATTTACCTAATTTTTCATCAATTTTTAAATTTTCTAATTCCTAATTTCCTATTTTCCAATTTTCTAATTTTCCTAATTTCTAATTCATTTCCTCCTATTTCTCTCCTAATTTCATGGGAATGACATTTCAATTTGTCATAATTTGTCATAATTGACAATCAATCAATTTTTGACATAGAAATTTGTCATAATTTGTCATAAATTATCAATCAATCAAATTTTGCATAGAAAGTGCATAATTTGTCATAATTGACATAATTTATTTGCAATTTCCATTTGAATTGAATGATGCTAATTTGATCATTTCTCCAATTTGCCTATAAATTGGATGAATTTCTTCAATCCCAATCTAATAATCACATTATCTAATAATTATTTCATCGAATCAATCACGCTTCGAGTATTCTTGAGCAATCATCTTGTCTACTTGCTTTCATATCATGATCATGCACTTGTAGGTGAGATCCACAACAAAACTATTTGAAGAAGAAAGAAGGACAATGGAGCCGCACGAAGGAAGCATTTCAGATCTACATTTGGTTTGCATAGTCTTTAGTTTTGAATGTTTCATTTTCAGGTCTTTATTGAGTGTGTTAGGATAGATCATTGCATTTGTGCATTTGTGATTGAGCTAGATTAGTATGTTGAATTTGCTTTGATGATTTCCGATTTCCTAGCTACACTAGTATTGCCACCTCCACCCCTTTCTTGAGTCTATATAAGCATGCTACCTTGCTTGTATTTTCATATAGTTGGAGATAGTAATATGATGTTATTTTGCCTTGGAGGACTTCACATCAGTTCTCTCAGTATCATTGTTATGTAGTTTATTTCATTTGCATTTACAGTTTATTTGATCTATATCTTTCAATTCAATTATGAGTTGTAATCTGTTTCTAAGATTTTAACATGGTATCAGAGCCTGTTTTGAAAGATTAGATTATTGTAGAGATCTTATAAAATCTTGCTATGTTTTCTTTTGCATTTTGCATGATCTGAAAAACCAGCAAAAATTTATGAAGATCCAGTAATATTGTTTTACATATATATATTTTTTGTAAAACAAGGTTTTTTGAAGCTTAGATTTGTGAAGGAACTTTCAAATAGTGTGTTTTCAGGCATAACAAACCTTTCCTTTGTGTTTAGAAGGCCCAAAAACCTCTATTTTCATATAAAGTGTGTGCAGATCGGACACTAGAAGCTTTGGATGTCATTTTCCTTTGTTGAAGGCATTTTTTTTAACACTGTGGCCCCATCTTCCGAAAGCGATAAAGAAAAATGCTTTCTGGGTTTGTTTTTCCATTGAAAATAACCATCTGGGTTGCTTGCATATTTTTTACTCAATTAATAGTTCTTTTGAAAATCATGTCAGAAATCTTCAGCCAGACCCCTCACCATTGCAGTTTTCATTTTTGCATCTGATCTTAAAATGAGATTTTCTCAGTCATACAGAGGTATTTTTCAGTGCAATTTTTTTTTGAAATGGGGTATTTTTTTGTGCTCTTTGCAGTGGTGTAATTAATTCTTTCGTAGAAGTTACCAATTTTCTAGAAATTAAGTTTTATCAGCAGATTTGAAGGGTAGTGCCCGTTTTATGAACTTCAAACCACTATAAATTTCACATATGATCTCGGATTCAAGTCATTTGTTTTTTGAAAGTGGATATTTTTCAATTAAAATACATTGATGTTGGTTTTATGCTCATATTTTGAGATATTATTTTTACCTTCAGTATTTGTGTCCATTTTTTGGACTTTGTAAAACTCTAGAAAATAACTCCAGCATTGTAAATGAACTAAATTATAAAGTGCCACCTTATAATATCTGGGGGGGGGGGGTGATTTCTGGTCTAGTACAAAGCGGGGGTGGTCCAATGTGTTCTCTCTAAGTTTTTCGTCTCTCTTTCCTACACAAGCAATCTTACTTTCTTCATTGAAATGGATCAAAGTATAGTACCAATACTCACACCTTACAACTACTTTGAGTGGAAATAAAAAATGACAATCAATCTTAAGAAGTTGGGGTTGTTTAGAGTAACTATGAGACTTGAAACTGAACCAACACTAATTGTAGAAAAGCCAAAATAGTTTAACAAATGTGACGAAGCTTATGGTACTCTATGTATGTCTGTATCTTCTGATATTCTTTTCCATGTTGAATCTGCTACAACTCCAAATGATGTATGGACAACATTAGAAGGGTTGTTTGGTAAACAAGATGAGTTAAGAGGACACCAATTGGAGAATGAGCTAATAGGGATAAATCCATGTAATTTTGATATAATTCAAGACTTCTTCACAAAACTAAAGGTTGTAAGATTGCAATTGAAGGTATGTGGGATAGATAAGAAAGATTCAAATTGATTCTAAGTATTATTTCCAAACTTGGTCCAAACTATTCAGTTTTTGTGTCTACTTTCTATGCTACAAAAAGTGCCTTAGGAACCAGCTTTAAAATGCCTTCTCTTGATGATTTTGTAAAAGAACTCACACAAGAATAGGATAAGCTGATTCAAATGGGCACAATTAAGCCCTCTAAATCTCAAGCCTTGGTTGCCAACCAAGGTACAAAAGATCAAAATGGGCTTTCTAAGCAAGAAAAGAAACAAAAGAACTAAGGAGAAAAGAAGCAAGAACAAAAGCCAATTACTTCAAAAGCAACTGATGATGCATCTTCTTCAAAGGGTGACAAGCCCAAGAAGGAGAAAACTAAGTGTTCCTATTGTATGAAACCTGGTCATGCTAAAGATAAATTTCTAAAGAATCAAATTGATCATTTGACTCATCTTCTAGAAAAGAACAACATCAAGGTGCCCGATTCTATCAAATTGGGTTCATCTCAAGAATATTCAAAGGACACAAGTAAGGGGAAAGGAAAGGGTAAGACCCTTGTTGCTATTGCTTCCCAACCTAATTCCTAGATTATCGACTTGGGTTCTTCGCATCACATGGCTTCACCAAAGGATATTTTTTCCTCCTTGGAGTCATGTTCTATGCCATCTATTCTATTGGGTGATGACACTCCTACTGAAGTGCATGGGAGAGGGTTTGTTGATGTGGGTGAAGGAATTTTTCAAGATGTCCTTTGTGTTCTATCTTTGTCAACTAATCTCCTATCTGTCTATCAGATCACTCACACTAGCTCTGGCAAGCAGGTTGAGTTCACTCCAGACACAATGGTAATTAGTGAGATGCATAATGGGTCTACAATTGCAGTGGGAAAGGTAGATCATCAATCCAGACTGTATCACTTTTCTCACTTTGTTCCTAATTCTCATTCACTTGCACTACTTACTCACTCAGATGAGGTGAGTCATTTGTGGCATCAACGGTTTGGCCACTTGAACTACTGCTACTTGTAATAGCTCAGTCAGCATGACATGGTTATAGGGTTTCCTTCTATTCGATTTCTTGATGGAGTTTGTCAAGGATGCATTCTTGGCAAGCACCCTAAAGAAAAAATTGATAAAGGCAAAGCATAGAGAGCCACACAACTTTTGGAGCTAGTTCACAGTGATTTAGTAGGACCATTTCCAAATCCTTCTTTCAGCAGGGCCAAATATGTCTTGACATTCATTGATGATATTTCTTGATACACCTTTGTATATTTTCTCAAACAAAAGTCTGAGGTTTTTGAGTCTTTTCAGGAATTCAAAGCCTTTGCAGAGAAGCAATTAGGGAAAACCATCAAGGTTCTATGCACCGATAATGGGGGGAATATGTCAACCAGAGGTTTGAGCAGTTTTGTATCTCAGAAGGCATTGATCTTCAACACACAGTTCCCTACACTCCACAACAAAATGGAGTTGTAGAACATAAGAATGAGTCCTTGAAGGAAATGGCTAATTGTATGATCCACTCCAGATCATTGGTACCTCAGTATTGGGCAGAGGCCATCAACTGTTCATGATATATCCAGAATCGAGTTCCTCATCGAGCTGTGAAGGGGGTAACTCCTTTTCAAGTTTAGACTGGTTGGAAACTGGGGCCCATGCAAAAGACCCAAACTCTTTTGCATGGGCCCACATTCCAACATAGAAATGCAAGGCTATGGATCCGCAGAGCAAGCCTTTCATATTTGTTGGGTATCCAGGTGGTGTTAAAGGCTACAAGCTTCTCCATCCTACCACGCATGAGCTTTTCATTGAGAGGAGTGTTCATTTTGAGGAGGATACTTCCAGTTCTTCTTCTACCACTTCTCCATCTTTCATTCCTATGGAGACATTGCAACTTCATGATGACAGTTTTTCTGAGGATTTTAATTCTCCTAATCCTTCTGAGGAGTCTTCTTCCTCCACTTCAGATGATGATGGCGACGATTCATCTTCCTCTTCTCTTAGTCATCCTTCAGAGGGTGATGATTTTCCTCTCTAGATTCTCATCATTCTCCAGCTACTGGGCCTCTTTGGGCTCGTCAGACATTGGAGTTAGCAGGTGATTGGGTTTGTGATCCTTCATATGAGAGAAGAACAAGGTCACAATTTGAGCATGCTCCACATCTCTTCTTTGCTACAACTTCCGATCCATAGACCTTTTGGGAAGTTTTAGGTGTCCTTGAGTGGGATGCAGCTATGCAGGAGGAGTTCAATTCCTTGGAGAGGAACCATACTTGGGATTTAGTCCCTCTTCCTAAGGGAAGGAAACTTGTTTGGTGCAAGTGGATCTACCGAACAAAATTTGCTACAGATGGGTTGGTTGATAAGTATAAGGCTCACCTGGTCGCTAAAGGATTCTTTGAGGTTGCTGGGATTGACTATTCTGAGACTTTTGCGCCAGTTGCGAAGATGAATTCCATCCGACTTGTCCTTTCTATTGCTCCGGCCCATCGTTGGGAAGTTCATCACATGGATGTGAAGAGTTCTTTTCTTCATGGTGACCTTCAAGAGGAGATATATATGGAGCAGCCACAGGGGTTCGTCCAGGATCCTTCACTTGTTTGTCACCTTCAAAAGTCTCTCTATGGCCTTAAACATGCCCCTCGTTCCTGGTATGCCAAGATGGACTCCTTCCTTCTGTCAGTTGGGTTCACTCGGTGCCATTCTGATCCAAACGTCTACATTTTGTAGCAGGATGATACTCTCACCTTGTTCTCTATGTTGATGACTTGTTGATCACTGGGAGTCACTCATCTCGTATCAAGGCAGTCAAAACTATCCTTCATGATCGCTTCTTGATGTTTGACCTAGGCCTCTCCATTACTTCTTAGGGATTGAGATCACTCAGTCACCTTCTGGTATCTTCATTGCACAACCTAGGCCTCTTCATTACTTCTTAGGGATTGAGATTTCGCATGGCTGACTGTAAGCCCGCACCGACTCCATTTCTGTTAGGATTCAAACTTGAGGCTTCTTGTTCTTCACCCTTGGCGGATGCTACCTTGTATAATCAATTAGTTAGAAGACTCATATATTTGACTCACACAAGTTCTGATATTTCATATGCAGTGGGCCTCATCTCTGGGTTCATGCGGGAGCCACATGAGCTGCATTGGAAAGCAACTAAGTGGATTCTTCACTATGTACAAGGTACTCATAGTTATGGGATTCATTATACAATAGGGACAGATATTGACTTGGTGGGATATACAAATTCAGATTGGGCAAGTGATTCATAGGTTCACAAGTCCACTTCAGGGTATTGCTTCTCTCTTGGTTCTGGTCCAGTTTCTTGGTCGAGCAAGAAACAATCTGCTATTGCTCTTTCATATATTGAGGTTGAGTATCAAGGAGCAGTTAATGCTACTACTAAAGCTGTTTCACTTCAAAATATTCTCACTGAGTTTGACATTTCCATTTGAAAGCCTACAATCATCTTTTGTGACAACCAGAGTGCTATTCAGATTTCTCGCAATCTGGTCCACCATTAACAGACCAAGCACATTGAGATTCACATGCACTATATTCAAGAGCTGATTCATGAGCAGGTTCTTGATCTTCAGTACTGTCCAACATCAGATCATACTGTAGACATCTTCACCAAACCCTTCACTGAAAGCAAGTTCATTCATTTGAGATCTTTGCTTGGGGTGCAACAGGTGTTCTCTTTTGTTGGGGTGGCTTCTTAATTCTTTTCTCTCTCTCTCTCTCTCTATTCTGGGGGGGTGTACTCTCCTTTGTTGGGGGGGAGGACTATGTACATGGGTACCTCATTAGGCTTCATTTGTCAAGACCCATATTTTCACCCACCTAAGCTATGCTGAAGGGGGGTTTTAGTGTAGATTTTTATTTTCCTAGTTGGGTTTACTATTTTCCCTTTTCCTAGGTTTTTCCTACACTTTAATTAAGCTTGCTTAGGTTAATAAGGTATGTTTACTTAAGATAAGTGGGTATTAAGGTGTCGACATGCTATGAGGAGGTGCATTTACTATGTTTAGACCATCATGGTGGTCTCTCTTCATTGGCTGGTATTGCTACCTCCACCCCTCTCTTGAGTCTATATAAGCATGCTACCTTGCTTGTATTTTCATATAGTTGGAGATAGTAATCTGATGCTATTTTTCCTTGGAGAACTTCACATCAATTTTCTCTCGGTATCATTGTTATGCTATTTATTTCATTTGCATTTATAGTTTATTTGATCTATCTCTTTCAATTCAATTCTGGGTTGTAATCCATTTCTCAGATTTTAACAAAAATATTGGTCATTCTGGATTTATTTTTCCCTCTATCAAAGTTGAAGGTCTAGGGTTTAGGGTTTGTGAATTTTCGATTAAGTCTTGTAAAAGAAAAACCCTAAGCTTGTTATATTCTATCATTACCTTTTTCCACTTAAGCCAAGGATTGATTACCATTGGTGGGGCCATTGTATTTCCTAAACAAACATTAAGTTGTTTTTGGCCAACCCCTTTATATTTTTCCTAATACTTCGGTCGGTGAATAAAGGTAGAATAGATCCTATGGTTTGCGCAACCCCATGAATGAAAGTACAAGGAAGATAAGGATTGTGACATCATGAGATGATGCCATGTGTCCTTGTTGAAGAAGGGTAAGTTGGTGTTTTTACTATTCAAAATCCTCATATTATCGGTTCTCAAGAGGTAAAGACCGGATTACTAATAGTTCCATCAATTTGCACGTGTTTCAAATGGATGGTGATGTTATAATCTGGGTGAAAAGGTGCTCGACTTTTAATTTGCAAAGGTTGGCGAGCATTGTGGTTGCATGGTAAAGTGTGAACAGATCCAACAACCCTCGTAACCCTGGGTAGGAAGATGCAAGAAGTTTAAGGACCGTGACATCACGAGATGATGCCACGTGTCCGGGCTAACCAAGAAGACTGATGGTGGGGTTGCTGACAGTGTTGGCTAGGAGATGCTAGGGCACTGCTACGTCACATGTTTAATGGATCTATAAGCCACGATCGAAGGTCAATGCCAGATTGACCATTAGTGATTGTTTGATTTGCCAGACTGGCCAAGATCTACAATAGAGTTTCAAACTAATTTTTAAAAGGTAATCAAAGGTATTATTTGTCACTCACACGAGAAAGTTAGAACAAACAGAATGCAAGCTTCTTGACATGGAGTAAGATACTGACAAGTCGGGACACTTGGATGCCAACTCATTTGCTAGGGACTATTTTGAAGGTTTCTACCGAGTCGGGATTGATTAGACAAGCAAGGATGACGTCTCAGAGGCATGAAAGGATTGTATAGCTTCTGAATTAGAGATGGGAGATAACGAGTTTCTCTGAGAAATCAGGTGTTGCTTGTTTTCAGGGATTTTGAAGTAGGATTTGTACATGAAAGAAGAATAAAATCATAACAAAATTGTTCACACAAGATGAACCTTAGCAGGATGTAGTGGATTTGATAGGCATGATTTCTAGAATCCATAGCTGGCAGGTTGAGTTGAAAGCACCAAAATGATGATTTTTCATGTAAATGAGCATCACCAGATGAACTATTTTTTAATTATAAATACAATGGGGTGGTGACTTAATTGGCAGAAGAGAAAAGAAGCCTTTTCATTTTCTGAAGCAGTTCTTTCCTCAGCAAGGAAGATGATGTTTGAGTAGGATCGTGCATGGAGTTGTTGTGTGCTCTGTGATACCGGATGGGTGTTTTTCTTCTGTGTGAGTGTGTTTATTATCAGAGGGGTTGTGAAAGTGAGAAGGATTTCCAGAGGGGGTGTGAAAACCTTTCCTTATAAAGAAAGGTCACGCATGGCACAACCTCTGCTTCTACTCTACCATTGGATGGTAGGGTGTTCGAAGAAGCATCCCACAGAGGAATGAAAGAAGGATTTGTTTGGGTGGGGAGTGGCAGCCAGTCATCTCTATGACTGCATGGAAGTTGTGACCCCTCCTCAACATATTATGTTTCCCCTTAAGCTCTTCCTTCCACTTTCTCTGATCCTAGGCATGAAGGCTGAAGATCCTCCTCTAGTTTAAAGGCCACATTTCTTCTTTTTGGGACCCAATATCCCTTTTGAGAAGGGAAATGCTTTGTTGAACAAAACGTAGCATCTCACACTCCATTTGATGGCATCAGGGTGATAATGGCACGACTCAAGAAGTTTTGCTTCTACCAATTTTCATTTGAAAAATTTGATTCATGGGTGCCAATGCATGGATATAGAATATTTTTGTAACAGAATCGTATATGGCCTTTTGGGCCTAGTTGCTGAGAATAAATCTATTGTTGACAAGTGTCTCTTTTCCTGAAGCTTGTTTCTCCCTTTTCTTCTATAAAAAGGGAAATCAAGGCCATTAGAGTGGTTCGGATTTGAGGAGTCTCTTGAGGGTTCAAATTTTCTAGTTCCTTGGTGTTTCCTTGTCTGGTTCTAGTAGTGAGTCTAGGTGAAGTGAGCAAGCTATAAAGTCATTTACAGAGCAAATGAAAAGCATTTAGTGTCAAGCTTTGTGTAGGTTCTTGAAGGAGTTATATGTAAATTTTATTCTATGGTAGAAGTAGTGATTTTATTCAATAGAAATAAAATTATGATATATTTCTCTCTAGTGTATAATTCTGTCATCTTTCAAATGAATAGAATCAAGTGTTTTTTCATTTGTTGCATTGTTATGATGTATTTAATTTTTCATTTCATGCTTTGACCTAAGGGGTCATTTAAATGCTTGAGTGGGATTATAGAGTGATGGGGCTTATGCAGGGACTTAGATAAGCAGTTTGGGTTGGGATTGCAAATGAGATATATTGTAAGGTAGTATTGTTTTAGATCTTACACTATTAGATAAAATTTTGTTGCATTTTCAGTTTACATTTTGTATCGTTAGGTGCCCAATGGAGTAAGGCACTGATCACTTCTTGTTACTATCTTTAAATATCAATCTTGTTTCAAATTCACTAATGAATCACTATAATTTGTTGATTATCAAAATACCTTTTATTTCATGTCTATTATTGTTTATCTTACCCATCTCATGCTCCAGTTAGGTTGAGGATCACTAAAGGATTTTCCATCCTTGAGCATTCTCCCTATTGTTGAGCCGACTTATGAGATCATCTACTTTGTATTAGTGAATCTTTGAGTGTGGTGCAGAGATCAAGAGATTCCCTAAAGGGATTACCCTCTGGGGGTTTTCAGAGCTCAAAGTGTAGCAGGATTTGTAGAATCCTTGTCAGTTGGTCCAATCCTCATGATAATTTCCACAATTGAAGTTGGTCGCTTCATAGAAATTGGATTGAGTGTATTGGTGGCTTTAAAAGCATAAAACCTAATTTGGGAACCAACAAATTGCAAGATAAACATTACATTAAATATAATAAATGATTGAAAACCAAGAGACACCTAATGGCTCTTCAATGTCCCCACTTGGAGAATCCCATGAGATACTCATTTTCCACTTTCTGAAGTCATTAAATATCTTATTCTAGATATCCATAAGTGGGAAAAACAATATTCAATAATTATGTTGACAACTCACTTTAACCACTAGTAGTGGAACCTATCATCCCTCATGAATGTATTACAAACAATGGTGAGATTTAAATATTACAAATTATTTTTTTAGTTCATCCTAAGTTCCTTAGGACACTTTCTAAGGATGTTGGAACCATGTCATGGGATTTATAAGGTATATGGAACCTAAGTAATCCTAACATTCTCCCACTTGACATCATACATTGTAAATACACTCATGGGAATCACAAACAAGGGAAAACCATCCCTTATCCATCCGTGTACCATCTAAATCTTCACCATGATCTCATGCTCCAACAAGACACTTGCAAAAGCAACCATGACAACCACCATCAAGCAATAAACTCTTCACATCCTCCAACATGCCACATATGGAAGGAAAAGGAACATGCCAAGGTGAACCATGTCAAGTGTCACTAAACCTTGTACCGATATCTACATGAACACAAGCATCAAATTTAAATAATAACAGAGGCGCTAAATAACTACCTTACTCATACCACCTAGAATAGAAACTAGAGAAAATTAAAATTCATCCAAGCTAATCATACCTTAAACCAAAGTAAACCAACATAGATAAAACTGTTGGAAACAATGCAACAAACTGAGGGAGGGGGTGAATCAATTTGCACAAAAATCTACACAACTCAAACTTAAATTCAAATCTGATAATTAATAGTTTTAACACAAATCAACACCACATCAATAACACACATAACACCAAGATTTTTGACGTGGAAAAACCAATTAAGGAAAAAACCATGGTGGAAACCTACCCACAATGAGATAATACCCTGTTAGGAGTAAATGAAATATTACAATGGGGAATGTAGATTCATTTAGGCACACTGCCTAGAGTTCACTACTCAAATCACAAAACAAGAAGGGCTACAACCTTGAGGAAGACTAATTGTCTTACAAAAGATTCAAATTACATTCGGAGAATTATGAAATGATGAAATAACATCTCCTCATGTCTGGTTATAGTTCTAGTTAACCACAATCTGATCTACTTTACCGCACTTCCTTCACACATCTGAAAGATCAAAACACTTGTTTGCACACTTATTCTATAACACATTCACAGATACCATGTAGATACATATCACAAATGAATATTACATATATTTATACATATCATCAACCTATATTTCATGGTTGGCTCAACCCATAGCACAAATTACAAAATAATATACATACATGCTATAACAACACATGCAGACTAAAACAATATCAGCTAAGACATATTTTGGACCCAAATCATTACCGCAAACACGAAACACCTCCAAGAATTATGCCATGAAAATCAACATGCTACAATCACCATGAATGTCGCATAACATGAAGAACACCACCGTATCAAGAAAATGATCAATAACGTGCACAACGATCAATGTGGACCATCAACACGGATAGAACATGATCTAGAAACATCTAAAAGAAACGTGGATTACCACAACAATAACTGCAACATCACAACTTACTAGAATCTTCATCATCATTATATTGAATCTCAAGAACATATGTTGAACAAACTAAAAATTCACTTGCAGACCTCCAAATCATGAACCATCATAATTGACGACACACTAAAACATCCCAAACACTCTAACAAATCTACAAACCAAGATATTTCAATTTTGAAGCAATACAAAGCAAAATCCAGAACATTGAACAACTAAAAACCAACTTGAATACCAGATCACAAAACTTAATCAAATTACCATGTGGACCACAAACACTTTAATTAAATCAACTAGAGATACTTATCTCAAAACCCATTAATTCACAATAGATCAACTACAACATGCTAGCCAAACCAACTTATTTAATTTGATTGTAACATTGGAACACAAAAGAATATGTTGACATCAATGACAAAACATTGTTCCAACAAACTTCTCAACAATATCCAATAATCTCGCCCTTTAACATTCATGGAAATATATGAATGTGAAAAGCAATCAATGTAAATAAAGAAACCAACAACCAATAATCTCCCCATAACTCTCAATAATCTACCTGCAAGATCAACACATGATATAGCAATTTTTAACATGGCTCTCTCCCTCTTTGACATCAATGCTAAAGGCACATATGCAAAACATGATTCTCCCTAAAACAAGACTGAACATACAATACTGACTACTCCCCTTGAGTAGCAGCCAACAATCATCAATCTGGATCACACGATATCTCTATGAAGTTCACTGGACTAATGCAAATGCATGAATCTTAGTTCTCATTAGGATGGGAAATCACCCCTAGCTTCGCTCTAAGATACTCAAAATATCTTTAGGCAAAGGCTTTATGAAGATATCTGCAATATGTTCCTTTGTAGACACATACTCTAATCTGACTTCCTTCTCATTCACCTTCTCTTTCAAGAAATGAAACTTGATTGATATATGCTTGGTCTTAGAATGCAGCACCAGATTATTATAAATGTTAATAACACTTGAATTATCACAATATATAGTAGTAGGTACATCATAAACAACTCTGATATCCTTCAACATCTGCTTCATCCAAATTACCCGAGCACAATTACTAGCAACAACAATGTATTCAACTTATGCAGTAGATAAGGAAATAACATTATGATTTTTACTCATCCATGAAACCAATCTCATTCCAAGAAAAAATGTGCCACCACTATTACTCTTCAGGTAATCAAAATCACCTACCCAATAAACATTTGTAAAAGCATTTAAAGTAAAGTCATCATCTTTAGGATACCACAAACCAAAATCAACTGTCCCTTTCAAATATTTGAAAATCCTTTTCATAGCTACAACATGAGATTCCTTAGGATCAACTTGAAATCTAGCAACAAGAAAAACACTATTCATAATGTTTGGTCTAGTCTGAGTCAAATGCAACAAACCACCAATCATAGATTTGTATCTAGTCTAATTTGCTTTCGAAGAATCATCATCTTTTGTTAACTTACATCCAGTTACCATAGGAGTACCAACTAGCTTAGCATCATCCAAACCAAACTTCTTCAACAATTCCTTCACTTACTTAGACTATGATATATGAAAATACCTTTACTTGACTGTGAAATTTGCAATCCCAAAAATAATTTCATCTCACCAATCATAGACATTTCAAATTCATTTTACATATCATCAACAAACTTTTTACACAAACCATCATTATCACCAAAAACAATATCATCAACAAATACCTCAACAATTAAGATGTCATCATTATCAATCTTGAAAAATAAATTACTGGCAGTAGTATCTTTATTGAATTCATGCTTCATAAAATACATATCCAATATGGCATACCAAGCTCTGAGGGCTTGCTTCAGTCCATACAATGCTTTCTTCAATCTGCAAACCATTTCCTTTTCATCTGTAAACTGAAATCCATCCGGTTGCTCAATATAAACTTCTTCTAGCTCACCATTAAGAAAGGTTGACTTGAAATCCATCTGATAAATTTTGAAATCTTTGTAAGCAACATAAGCAAGCAATAATCTAACAACTTCAATCCTAGATACTAGAGCAAAAGTCTCCTTAGAGTCAATACCTTCCATCTAAGAATATCCTTTACAAACAAGTCTATCTTTATTCCTAACAACCTCTCATTTTTTATTCTATTTATTCTAGAAGACCCATTTAGTTCCAATTACATTCTTATCCTTAGGTTTGGGAACAAGAATCCATGTATTATTCTTTTCAATCTGATTCAATTCTTCTATTTTTCAAACTCAATTTTCATCTTTACAAGCTTCATCAACATCCTTAGGTTCAATCTTAGAAATCAAGGAATACTCTTCATTAATTATTCTCATAGTCATCACACCTCTATTCTTATCTCCTATGATCTGATTTTCTGAATGAATTAACTTTACATACCTGGGAGTCTTAGGATTTTCTTTGTTTTTAGACTCTTTAACTCTTTCTTCTACACTAGCACCTTCACCTTCATTCTCAGGCTTGTTCAAAACACTCCGAATTTGATTCCAGGTCTGTACCTGCTTTCCTTTATATATAATGACATCTTGATCATCTGAATTATATCCACAAGATCTTAGCTGATACACATTTCCTTCATCCACTTTTGCATTAGCACTTTCAACTATCTTTCTCAATATTTTGTTATAACACTGGTAGGCTTTTCTCTTAGTAGAATAACCAAGAAAGATTCCTTCATCACATCTATCATCGAATTTCCTTAAATCTTCATATCTTCTGATATAACATTTACTACCAAAAAATTTAAAATACCTAACTGTAGGAGCATGACCAAACCATAACTCATAAGGAGTCTTACTGGTATCACCTTTTATGTTCACTTGGTTAAGAGTGTATAAAACAGTTTCATAGCTTCTCTCCAATAGATATGCAAAACATTTCCTTCAATCATCATTTTTCTAGTAGCTTCCTGAATTGTCTCGTTCTTCCTTTCCACAACACCATTCTGTTGAGGGGTTTGTGGAGTAGATAACTGTCTCTTCACCCCATGCTCTTCAAAAAATGAATTGAACTCACCAGAAGTAAATTCACCACCTCTGTCAGATCTCAGGCATTTCAACTTTAGCCCAGTCTCTGTCTCAACCATAGCTTTGAAAATATTTAACTTCTCCAATGCTTTAGATTTCTCCCTTAAGAAGGTAACCCACATCATCCTTGAATAGTCTTTAATCAACATCTTGAAATACTTGTCACCCTGCAAGATTCTCACTCTAGAAGAACCACATAAATCAATATGCACAAGATCCAATATTCCATTAGAACTATACTATTTGCTTTTGAAAGTAACTCGTGTCTGCTTTCCTAATTGACATTCCTTACATACCAGATTAGTAGGCTTTATCAACTTAGGCATATCTCTCACAACATGAGTAGAACTTATCTTAACCATGCAATCAAAATTAACATGACATATCCTTGTATGCCATAACTAACTTTCATCAACCTAAGCAATCAAACAACTTTTAGCACTAGCATTCAAGTGAAAGATATTACCTTTAGTCTTTGTATCTGATGCAATCTACATTCCGGAGTTACTCAAGATCTTACATTTGTCATTTTTTAATTGTATATCATATCCTTTATCGCCCATCTATCCAATACTCAAAAGATTATGCTTTAGATATTCAACATACAAAACATCATTAGTGTTATACTTACCATCAAGAGAAATAAAACCTTTGCCATGGATTATACCAACTTTATCATCTCCAAATATTACTACATCACCATCACACTTTTCCATACTCACAAACTTACTCTTATCACCCATCATGTGATGAGAGAAACCACTATCAATAACCCATTCATCTTTCTCTTCAACTTTAGTAGCCAAGGATTTCTCCTCAATAATGCAGCTAGTAGAACCAAAAATCACCAGATCATCTTCATTGATAGAAATGAACACCCATTCATCTCCCAAATTTCCCTTCTCAGACTCATTATCTATCACACCTTCATCAGAAGCATAATAGCACTTCTACTAATATTTAGGCTTGTAAGGCTTAGGTGGCTTCTTAGGAATTCTTTCTCTTTCTAGACACCTTGAAGCAAAATGTTCTATCTTATTGCATGAAAATCATTTAAGAGGCAAATTACCTTCATACATACTGGAACCCTTAGGCAATCTTCTAGCAATTAGGGCTTCAATCTCTTCAAGCTCTCTCATCTCCTTCTCATATCTGGATACCCTTGTAGAACTTTCTCCCGGATCATATTTTTGCTTCCTGAAAAATAGTAGCTTTGAATGTAAATTTTGACTTAGGAAGAGATTCACCAAACTCATTCAACTCAAAGGTAGCAAGCTTCCCAATCAACATGTCTCTACTCACATTAGTTAGTGTCCAGATCTCCTCAATAGCAACAACCTTGTGCTTGTAAGCAGGAGGCAGGGGTCTCACTACTTTAGCAACAATCTTAGATTCTTCCAATACTCCATTAACACATCTAATATTCAACACAAGCTCATTCACTCTCTGCATAAAGGAGGCAATGTCCTCATCTTCACCCATCTTTAGCATCTCATACTTTCCCTTCAAGCTTTGCAACTTAGCAACTTTCACAAGACTACCACCTTCATACAAAGTCTCTAGCTTCTTCCAGATCTCATGAGAAATATGCAAGTCCATCACATTAGTCATCTCAAAATTAGTCAAGTCACTCAATAATGCTTCCTTAGCTCTAATATTGAATTCAACTTCCTTTATCTCATCCAGAGTGGTAGGACCATTTGGAGGAACAATATACACATTCTTAGTAATCTTCCAATAGTCTTCACTGATGCATCTCAAATGACATTCCATGTGGTTCTTCCAAAGAGTGTAATTCTTTCCATCAAATCTTGAACTATCCTTCTTAAAATAAAAGGTTTCCATCCCAGATCTCCTCAAGAGGCCAAGCTTCTTCAGGAGGATCTATCTCTAATACCAATTCTTGGCAACAATGGAGCAAACTGAGGGGGGGGGGGGTGTGAATCTGTTTGCATAAAATTCTACACAACTCAAACTTAAGTTCAGATCTGATAATTAATAGTTATAGCACAAATCAGCACCACATCAATAACACATATAACACCAAGATTTTTGATGTGGAAAACTCGGTTAAGAGAAAACCCACAATGAGATAATAACCTGTTAAGAGTAAATGAAATAATACAATGGGGAATGCACACACAGTCAGGAACACTACCCAAAGCTCATTTCTCAAATCACAAAGGGATACAACCCGAGGAAGACTCATTGTCTTACAAAAAGGATTCAGATTACATATGGAGAATTATGAACTGATGAAATAGCATCTCCTCATGTCTGGTTACAGTTTTGTTTAAGCATAGTTTGATCTGCTATACCTCACTTCCTTCACACTTTCAAAAGATCAAAACACTTTCTTGAACACTTATTCGATAACACACTTGCAGATACCATGCAGATATATCTCTAAAATGATTATTACATATATTTATATAAATTATCAACCTATATTTCAAGGTTGGCTCAACTCACAATACAAATTATAAAATAATATCAATACATACTACAAGAACACATGTAGACCAAAACAATATTGACAAAGACATAGTCTAGACCCAAGTCAATACCACAAACACAAAACACCTTGAAGAATTATGCCACAAACATCCGCAACACACTACAATCACCATGAATGTATTGGAAACAAGGAAAACTGAGAGGGGGGGTGAATCAATTTTCACTAGATTAAACAAATTAAGCTCAATCTTAGATCTTAACCACTCCAACAAAGAGAAATATAACAACAATGATAACAACACACATAACATGAATATTTTGACCTGAAAAACTCGGTTAAGGGAAAAACCATGGTGGTAACCTACCCACAATAAGATGATACTCTACAGTAGTATGTGTAAATATTACAATGGGGAATGCGCATGCATTCAAGCACAATGTCTAGAGCTCACTGCTCAAATTATAATGACCCAAAAGGTTCCAACCCTTAGGGAAGGTTCAATAGCTAACAAATAAATTTGGACTACAATCTAGCATTGATAAACTACAAATATAACATCTGCTAATTCCTGATGACACATACACTACTCTCTGATAATGCAGACTCAACAACCATACCTCACCAAACCATAAATATAACACCTATTTATAAAAATCATCAACCTTGACTACAAGGTCAACCAAACCCTTAACACCTAATTATTAAATTACATCACATGATACATAAATCAACCACTGGACCAATACAATGTCATGAACAACATAGAATGACCTAAATCAACTCGAATGTGCACCACCACTAAAAATCTCGCCAAGATCAACCACAACACGTTACACCACCAAAAAATACCACATAACATGAAGAATATCACCGAACCTAGAAGATCATCAAGAAAATGCACAATGACCAATGCGGACCATCAAAACAAATAGGACATGATTAGTAAACACCAATAAGAACATTATAATCATACACAATAGCTGCACCAACACCACTTATTCAAGTCTTCATCGATCAACACACTAACACTCCAGATCACTTAAGAACAATAACTCAGATAAGAAAGATAGCTTGTGGAGCATCAAATCACAAACCATCTAAAATTAAGATACACATGAACATCCCAAACATTCTACCAAATCTACAAAACAAGATATAATCATACCAGAGCACAACAAATCAAACACTAGAACACTATAATAATGAACACTGAAAAACCAATCTTCATACCAAAATCCTCACTCGATCAAATCATCACATAGCATTGTGGAATTAAAAAAGAATGATGTATCTCTAGTTGATTCAATGAAGCAAACATATAAACCAACCAGATCAATTCATTACAATCACTAGATCACCAAAACAATTCTCTGTTAGGAATCCCACAGATACTAAGAGGGGGGGTGAATCAGTATCTGACTGATATATAGAATTTCTTAACTTAAAACATGTAGAACATAATATAACAGTGTACTAGTATGCAAGAAATAATGCAATAAACAAAATTAAGAACATCCACATGAAAAGCACACCATAACACAAGGCTTTAACGAGGAAACCTGGTGTGGGAAAAACCTCGGTGGGATTTGTGACCCACAATATTCACTCACTGGCCAATAAGAGAATATTACTTACATTAGGGGCCTGCACATGCAGGAAGGCCAACTACCTAGAGCTCACTGCTCAATGGGAAGTCTCACCGACTTATAATGAGGATTATACAAATCCAATATCTTGTACTACTTTACAATAGTATCTTCAATGCCTGATCCAGTACCGGTTGCTACTCTGCTGCTTACATAAATCCCTTAACCTATATTTCACATAATAGGTCTGCCTAATATTTTTCCTTATTACTTACATCTCCTATATCAAATGTCTACAATGATCTCTTTTATATATAAGAGTCATTTTACAATTTGCCAAGTTGGCTTACAAAGTTTTACAATAATAAACAAAATATAATATAACAAAATCCTGTCGGCCTCTGTGCCGGTATACTTCCTTTCTTCTGTGCCGGTGCCGGTGTCCTGAGTGCCGGTGTAGAGTGTGATCTGCTGATGCTGGTATAATGCCTTTTCCGGTGCCATAGGATTGCAAGGTTGCCATCAATGACAAAACCTTCAATCACATACCAATGTCTCATTGGAGTGTGCATATGCCAATAATCTCCCCCTTTGGCATTGATGGCAACACTCATGAGAAATTTCAAAAATGATCCAAAAATGTGAAGTCCAAAAATGTGGAAGTCCAAAAATGTGTGTGCTCCCCCTGAGCATATGATTCTTGTGATATTGAATTTTCTCATCCCACTACTCCCCCTTTGGCATCAATGACAAAGGTTGTCAAGATGTCAGTAGAGTTTGTAGTTTCAACCTTGTAACTGGGTGGTTACAATTTGGAAAAGATCTCCCATAATCAAGTTTATACTATCCATAAACTTCTTTCTATCCTTTATTGCTATCTATGTTCTCTTCACTGTACTGGTGAGATGCTACAAATGCTCTGCTGGTGTTTTCTTTCCCTGTATTAGTGCCTCAGATACTTCCTTTCATAGTGATGCTAGATAGTCCAATCTTGGACTTAGTTTTGATATCAAAAGCTTTGCTTTATTCACTATTCTTTCTTTCTCTCTTTCCAATTTAAGTAATTCTTCTTCAAAATTTGTTATCTTTTCCTCAAAAACTGATAGTATATCAGGTGAGTTGACAAAACTATCTACAATTTTATTGATCTCATCCTGTACCTTGCTCATCTTTTTGTCTATATCTACAGTCAAAAAGTTTGTTTTACAGGTATCTTTGTACAAATTTTTGTACTCTTTCAATAAATTACATAATTCTGGTAGAAGTGTGTCAAAATCTCTGTTACACTTCTTTATTTGCTCATCAAAGAATTTCTATTTTTCAATTTCTACTTTATCCTTTAATGACTCTTCTTTTATTTTCTCAACGTTTTCTATGATATATTTACACAGTGTATCAAGTTGTCCTAAAGAATCTTTATTGTCTATGTTACAGTTGGGAGCAATTACCTTCAAAATTGGTATGGTATCATCAATTGCCTTGTAAGCTTGTGAGCTATAGTCGGTTATTTTCTTGATAGAATCTAATAGTACCTCAGTCACATTAGTTGATTTGTAGCTTGATGATGAATCAACAATCTGAGTACCGGTGGAAGTAACCAAGCTTGGAAGTACCGAGGGTAAGTTGTCTCTAACCTTGATACTAGGTGGTCCACCAACTTTACCTTTACCCTTGTCTCTATCTTTCGGATAAACTTTTATGGGTTTGGGTTTCTTGTACTCTTCTTGTTTTTCTTTCTCAACTAGGAATATGTCCCATCCATTTTCTGTCTCCTCAGTCACCTCATTAATTCTTCCAACCATTAAAGCAATGTGTCGATGTGCAGTAGAAAATACTGACTAGTTGGCTTGAGCAATTAGGTCATCAATTTCTTTGGGTGAGTTTACCGGATAAACAACAAGTAGCTTTTTAATCTTTATTTTCTTATCTAGTTCTATTACTACTTGTCTTCTTGCTTCTAGTCTTTTAAATAGCTCATCTGGAATTTTATTGACTACTTCCATCAAAAATTTCTTATACATATCCATATGTAATATAACATTGTTTTCTACTTGTTCTTTTTCATCAGCTGTTAAGGTGTCATATATTTTCTCTATATTTTTCAATTTACCTTCCTCTGTGATTTCATTCAGTAGTATATCAAGAGGGGCCAAGACTTTGTTTGTCCTCTTCTTCTTTTTGGATGTCAGTTTCTTCTTCTTTGGTGTGGCCTTTCTTACTGGAGATCTCACTGCTTGTTGCTTTTGTCTTGTCCTCCTGGGTGAGGGTGTGGTTGCCAGTGAGGGATCTCTTTTCCTTACAACTCTTCTGAAAGTTGCAGGTATGTCACCCTCCAAAGAAGTACCTACCGGTGATAGGTGAGTTTTAGGTTGTGGAGCTGCTAACTCATCCTCTGTTATACTGGTTTTCTTCAACACATCTTCTTTGATGGCTTTTTCTTGTCTGGAACCTTTCCTTACAACTGCCTCAACCTTTTTCACTCTTTTCTTTGATTGTATTTGGCTTTCAATAGTTTCTGCAATACCAAATACTTTTTCCTTAGGTTCTCTGGGGGCTTTCAAAAGTGCTTTAGCAAATGTTTCAATTATGTGATCATCTGTTTCATAGCCCATCTCAATTACCCAAATTGTCCTAGGGATGACTGCTTTCATCCAGATTTCATCTTTCTTGATTACAAAGCATATTTCATCTTTGTATTTGTCGACAATCTTTTGTGATAACCTGATTCTTTTCTTCATTTTGGTCTTTAATGCTTGAAAAAAGTCATGACTATTGTTTTCCTTGTTTTCTCCCATGTTATTGAATAGTTCTGTTAACTGTTTACCTACCGGTATATCATATCCAAGTTCTTTGTAGCGTATACCGGGAACCTATTTGGTTATGTGTAGCATCAGACATCTAATAGATTTCCAAACCTAAAAGTTCCTTTCTTGTCCTTTTTAATTTTTCCAAGGTTGTCAATTAATTCATCTTTTAACCACTCACATATATCAATCTTTGCATTATCTATGACCATATCATAAGCACTCTTAATGCATAAACTTGAAACTGAATTAAGTCTATTTGCATGAGTAGCTTTATACCCTAATATCATGCTGATAAATCTCACATTAATGTCTGTTATGTCATTAACTCTTAGGGACCTCTTGTTGAATGTTGCACCAGTTAGGTTTGTAACTAGGTCATTTGATACCTTCTTGGTTTTATCTGGCCTTTTACTGGTGGTCGGTAACCCTATGATAGCTTTCACAGCTTCCTTGGTGATTTTGTGGACTGCATCTAACCAAAAAAATTCACCATATACCCTGCTTAAAACTATCCTAATCACATCCTTGGGGAATTCAAGAATGCTAAGGATCTCTGTAAATCCTAGGGTCTCAATGATCTTGTGCTCATCTTTTACATTGTTGGTTTTATCACATATCATAGTTTTAAACATAGTCTTAATTTCTTCATCTCCTAGTTCCTCAATGTTGCAGTGGATGTACATCATGGGATCTTCAACATAAACAACTCCCTTAGGAATTTGAAAAAAAGCACCTAAGGTATCATCTTTCTTTGCTACCTCGGGAACTAACTGAAATACGGGCCTAGGTCTTTTTATCACTTCAACAACAGAAGGGTTTGCTATATATTCAATTGCAAAGGTGGATGCCATGATTAAATACCTTTTACTGCCTTTAGGATGGATGATTGCTTGGAGTGTTTTTGCTTCTTGCTCGAAATGCCTTAGCTCGGAATCTTCGCGCTCTTCGTAGGTTTGAAATCTTGGTGAAATGAAATGGAGCCAAAACCTTGATTTTATAGTGTCTTTTCAACATCTACCACATTAATTGCATGCCGGTTAAATATTCACTTAACATTGTTTGCCGGTAATAAGTAATTTTCAACTTCTTATCTCTAACCGAGGGAATAATAGCATATGTGTCATTAGTTTTCCAAACCCTCAAAGAAACTTTCTTCAATTAGATGAAGAACTTCCTACTGGTGGAGCACTGCTTTGTCCTTCTGATGAAGCATTACTCTATTCTACCAGTGAAGCATTGGTTGGTTCTACCGGTGGAGGAGTATTCCCAATATTTAGATCAGCTTTTCTAATCCATTGTTTTGAGAATTCTTGCTTAACCTCTTCAACTTTTTCTTTACCTTTCAAGCTAGAACTTTTGTTGTCTACCGGTGTTCCTTTACTTCTACAGAATTTAGCAATATGCCCGATCTTGTTACATGTATAACAAGTTACATTATTGTTCTGAATAGCTTTCCCATAACCTATGTCGGTTTGTGTTTTGCATTGATTAGATAAATGTCCAAATCTTCCACAAACATAACATCTCACATTCATTCTGCAGTTTTGAGAGTTGAACTATTTTGTTGCATTTAGAACATTGATCAATGGGTGTGTTGATATTTTGATAATTTCTAGATCTATATTCATTTTCTCTATGACCATACTTATTATAGTTAAAGCATTTTCCATTGAATTTATAAGCATTAGGTTGTCTTACTAGTTTGTTGTGATCTTGAGTATTTGCAGTACCGGAGCTTTCACCAACTTTAAAGCCAATTCCAGAAGTGTCACCTTTAAGTTTTTGATTCTTCAGCAAGGTGCCAAGTTCCTCTGAGCTTTTCTTGAATTTTTCTTTATGTTGATTTGCAGTTTCTAGTTCTCTTTCTAAGACTTCTTTTTGTCTCATCAGTTCATTTGAGTCATTCTGAGTATGCATCAGATTTGTCTTCAACATGTCATTTTCATAGCTAAGTCTTGTGTTCTCATTTGCTGCATCACTTAGTCTTCTGGTCAATTCTTCTTTATTCTTCTTCCTATCCTCAATCTCTTTGCAAAATCTCATATTCATATCTTGCATCTCATTCTTTGTTGTCATGTTCTCTTGTTTCAACTTGCTTATCATATCATTAAGTGATTCCTTTTCATCATTCTCATTTTGCAATTTTTCACAAGGTTCTCTTCTCTTATTTCTTGCAACAGTAAAATTTTCTTGAAGTGCCTGAATGATATCCCGAGCTACCCTTAAATCATCTTCAAGTTTTATATTTTTCAATTTCTCTGTATCATAGTCTGAAAGAGCTCCTTCTGATTGCTTCATCAGATTTTCCATCTTTACCGGTGTCAAGATCTCCCTCAAGCTGTTAGGCTTCTGAAAATAGAGGACCAGGCTCTAATACCAATTGTTAGGAATCCCATAGATACTGAGGGGGGGGGGGGGTGGGGGCTGAATCAGTATCTGATCATTATATAGAATTTCTTAACTTAAAACATGTAGAACATAATATAACAGTGTACCAGTATACAAGAAATAATGCAATAAACAAAATTAGGAACATCCACATGAAAAGCACACCATAACACAAGGTTTTAATGAGGAAACCCAGTGTGGGAAAAACCTCGATGGGATTTGTGACCCACAATATTCACTCACTGGCCAATAAGAGAATATTACTTACAATAGGGGCCTACACATGCAGGAAGGCCAACTGCCTAGAGCTCACTGCTCAATGGGAAGTCTCACTGACTTACAATGAGGATTATACAAATCCAATATCTTGTACTGCTTTACAATAGCATCTTCAATACCTGATCTAGTACTGGTTGCTACTCTGTGGCTTACATAAACCCCTTAACCTATATTTCGCATAATAGGTCTGCCTAATATTTTTCCTTATTACTTACATCTCCTATATCAAATGTCTACAATGATCTCTTTTATATGTAAGAGTCATTTTACAATTTGCCAAGTCAGCTTACAAAGTTTTACAATAATAAACAAAATATAATATAACAAAATCATGTCGCCCTCTGTGCTGGTATACTTCCTTTCTTCTGTGCCGGTGCCAGTGTCCTGAGTGCTAGTGTAGAGTGTGATCTGCTGATGCTAGTATAATGCCTTTGCTAATACCATAGGATTGCAAGGTTGCCATCAATGACAAAACCTTCAATAACATACATTGTCTCATTGGAGTGTGCATATGCCAACATTCTCTGCAACACCAAAACACAAGAATATGTTGACATCAATGACAACAACATACCCTAGCAGTAGGAATATCTAACAGAATATTGTATAACACAAAGAGCACCACCGGATCAAGAAAATGATCAATAATGCATACAATGATCAATACAAACCATCAACATTAATAGAACACAATCTAGAAACATCCACAAGCAACATTAAATACCACAACAACAATCACAACATTACAACTTACTAGAATCTTCATCACCATTATACCAAACCTCAAGAACATATGCTGAATTGACTATCAAACTGAAAAATTCACTTGTTGACCTCTGAATCACAAACCATCAAAATTGAGGACACACTAGAATATCCCAAACACTACCAAATCCGCAAACCAAGATATTACAATTTTGAAACAATGCTGAGCAAAATCCAGAACATTGAACAACACTAGACATTTGAAAACCAACCTAAATACTGGATCACACAACTCGATCAAATCACCATGCAGACCCCATAAACTTTAGCTGAATCAACTAGATATACTTATCTCAAAACCTATTAATCTGCAACATCTCAACTATAATATAGTGGCCAAACCAACTTATTTAATCTGATTGCAACACTTGAACACACATAAGAATATGTTGAATCAATGACAAAACATTGTTCCAACAAACTTCTCAACAATATCTAACATAAACTTCATGCCATCATACTATGATATTGCTATGAGGGTTCAACTATGTAGTTTTTGAGTCATACTCACTGACCCATGTTTCATGAGTACTGGTTCAAAAGAACCCATCTCTCATGAGAATGAATGGTCCTATTATGCCTTGCATACCCACCCCATCATTTTTCTTGGATTTCAAAATGATTGGTCCCCTTTTCTTACTTCTTGTTTGTCTTGTTTTTGTTTTTGCTCCTTTTGTTTTGATCACGTTGGAATCTCAAAACCCCAAAGTCTCGAGGTGCTCTTTCTTTTTCTTTTTCTCTATTTCGGAACCCCGAAATCCCAGAGTTCTGAAGTATTCTTGTTCTTGTTCTTGTTTTGGTTGATTTTGAAACCTCATAGTTCAGAAGTGGTTTCCTTTTGTTCTTTTTTTCTATCAGGATCCCAAAACTTTGGAACCTAGAAATCCCAAGGTCCTCCTTTCCTTGTTCGCTTCAAGACCTCGGAGCCCCAGAGTTCTAAAGCCTTGAGGCTCTGTCTTGTTGAAGCCTCAGGATTTTAGAACCTTGGAACCCCGAGTTCTTCATGTTTTGTTGTGGTCACTTTCAAAATTTTAGAGTCTCAAAATCCTAAGCTTGTTTTATGTTACACCTTGGATTCCCGAAGTCTAGAAGTGCATTTGTGTCCTACCTTAGAACCTTGGAAACCCTAGAGTCCCAAGGTGTGTTTTTTGCATTCTTGTCAGAACCTCGGAACCTCAAAATCTCAAGCTTCTCTATGTTTTGTCTTGGAACTCCGAAACCCTAAAGTCCCAAGGTGTGTTTTTTAGTGAGGTGATACGCTTGCGAATGGGGGAGTATAAACACACCAAAATGGGTGAATTTCATTCATTTGTGCAAACTGCTTTTACAAAATTCGAGCTCTTCCTCCTGTGCTTCCGCCTCCTCGCTTGTCTATGTCTTCCATCTCGCCGACCTTCCAAGTTGGTTTCCTCATGTTTTTCTTTTCTTTTATCATCTTTCATGTTTTTTTAGCTAGGGTTAGATTAGACTTGCATGTTTTTAATAAATTTTGGGCTTCTTTTTCATTTCACGGAACCATAACCTCAACACCTTGAGGTCCCAGAACCCCGAAGTCTCAAGGCACTTCAATTTTGCCCCTTTTCCAACCTCGAAACCTTGGAACCCCAGAGTTTTAAAGTAATTGAATAGGAATTGTTTACCCATTTTGGGATTTTGGAACCCTAGAATCCCAAACCCTTCTACTTGATTTGAAAGTTTGGTCCTTCCCACCTCAAAACCCCAGAACCTCGGAGTTTCAAAATTATGTTTTTGAGAGAGATTTACCCTATTTTGGGATTCAAAAATCTCAAAATCTCAGAGTTGGTGTTTTGTTGTCTTACCCACCTCAGAACCTCAAAGTTTTGAAGTTTATCCTTAGAAGTGTTTTCACCCACCTTAGAACTCTGGAACCCTGAAGTTCCGAAATCAGCCTGTTGAGGTCTATTACCAAACTCAGAACCCCGGAACTTCACAGTTCTGAAGTTACTTTTTTTTTTTTGGCTTTTCCAAACTTAGAACTCTGGAACCCTAAAATCCCAAAATTAGTTGTTTTAAAGGGATTATATGCCTTGGAACCCCGAGATCCTAGAGTTCTGGGGTATGTGCTGATTTTATAATATGGTATAATGGCTAATTGTGGATTTCTTCTTGCAGGATAAAGGAAATTTATGGACCCATCCTCAAGGAAGAAGAAGACCAAATAGGAGGTAAAATTGGATAAGAAACATGTAACAATGAAGTATCGATATCATTGACAGACTCTAGTGTCTAAGGTACAAGATGAAGTGCAGTGGGTGATAGACACGAAGATTAACCACATAGAGTTGGAGGACATCGAAACTTAGTTGCAAGATGAAACATTAGAGTTACCATATAGAAGAATTAAAAGATCAAGCTTGGTAGAAGCGACCATTTACCCCTCGAGCGATACAATTACCTGAACTCATTCTAACCATTACAAAATACTATCAGCTAGAGACAAGACAATGTGTGTATGCTGATGGCAATGTGATTGTAGATTTCTCCCTGGACATGATAGCAATGACCTTTGGGATACTGGTGTCAGAAAAATTGATGGTAACCATAGAAGAACAAGATGTCTCCTTTTTTGTAAAGAACACTTCTAACTACAAAAGGCATATTAATGAGGCATGGCTATCAGAGCGAAGGAAAACAGGGCTCATAGAGACATATATTCCAAGGGCAGATTTTCAAGAGCCCCAAAGAGACATCATTATTATGCTAAGAAAAGCCTTTGGGAAGGAAGATTGTAGACACTTTCATACATGGATGTTTCACTATATGACCATAGTTTTGATTGGAAAGGATTATTTTGACCGGCCTCAGATCATTTCGGACAATATTCACAATCATATGATTACGGTCCAACAGAAAAAGAAGTTATTCATGACTTTTTATGTGGTATGGGTGGTTGGTTGAGCTGGTAAATTTTTAGGGTTGAAGACTGAGGGAAAGCTGGGAGAAGAGCCAAGACAGAAAAGGGTATGGGAGTATTATACTTAACTACACCTCTCTCAAGCTAAACTACACTTCAAAAGGATAAATCATGCATTTATTTATGCTGTAATAATAAAATTAATAGATGTAGGATATAGGCTAACAGTTGAAGCCATGCAATTGATTAAAGTGTGGGGGTGTTGGTTCTTGCAAAATGAATGATCTACTTACATTAGGGTTAGCAGGTTCACAAGTAACCCATTCCTTCTACTTAGATATTGTAACAACAAAATAATTATTTTGGAGTATGCTAGGCAATTGGGAGGTTTTCAAGCATCAAGCATAAGACCAAAATCACCTTGCCTGTTTCCTTAGAACATTATACATGTTTGAACATTCAAGTAGCAAAGGCAATAGAGCAAGAATTATAGTATTTTATTTTAAAGGAGTTTGATTATGCTCGTGAGTGGTATGATCCATATGGGAGTTGGAGCAAATGATGCTAAAGTCATATGAAGGACATAAGCTTGCATTGGAGGATTAATGATGAGAGGTCGAGATTCTCCAAGAAGAAGCACAATCCAAGTGAATTGATGTGATTGACTGTTTTTCTCAGTTTTAAAGGAAATTGAGCTAAATTTAAGATAAAATCAGAAAAAACTGATTTATTCCATATTTTTATTCAATTTTGAGATTTAATTGTTTTTCTGGGATTTTTCAATTTTCAAGATATCTCAATTTGATTCCTTTTTCCAAATTAATTTCTTTTTGCAAATTAATTCCTTTTTAACGATTGAATGGAAAATTGATTTATTAATTAAACATGCTAGAATATTTAATTAAACAAATAGGATAATTGATCAAAATGATTTACTTGGAATGATTAATTAATTAAATAAATATTTAATTAATATAGAATGATTTATTTGCCATGTGACATTGATGATTGAGGAGTTAATTAATTAGGTACTCAAGAATGATTTAATTGTCTTTGGTTAGGACCTTGGTGATGTAGTCGAGATTAGGGGCTCATGGTTTAGGTGACTATATTTAGGGTATTACATTTGTCCATCTTTGAATTGATGTGTGAGTAGCGCATTGATTCAAAGAATAGTTGATGTCGAAGAGATATCAGTTCTGAACTTGATGGATCACAAACTGATGAAGAGTGAGATATTCAACTTGATTTGAAGTGATGAAACTGAACAAATTGATTAAAGCGATATTGATCCTAAACTTGATTGAACTAGGACCAATGAAGAATGAGATACCGATCTTGAACTTGATGGATCAAGAAACGAGCACCAATCTAGAACTTGATTGAACTAGAATTGGTTGAGCAAAAACGTAAAACTGATTTCAAACTTGATTGAACAAGAACCGATTAGCGAAATAGAATGTCTAGCTTGATTTGATTCGATGAAACTGAACATCAATTTGATGATTGATTCAGATTAGGACAATCACTGATATGCCCCTAGAGATTGTTTGAAGTTCAATTATGCTTTGATTTGAAAAGATTTTCTGCTCGACTTTTGATAAAGATTTGAAAAACAAGTTCTTGACTTTTGATGATGTAATCACTGATAACGATGATGTAATGAGTATGCCCCCTCGGGAGCGAAATCGAAAAATAGTGAGATCACAGTGAATATAGGAAATTTTGTTTAATAAAATGAATTATCGATGATAATCTGAGCACAAAGATTGATTTGAGAATTAATTTGAAATCATAGTTGATTCAGAAAAGATTTGAGCACAGAATGATGCAAAGATTGACTCAAAGATGAAAGTGTCAAGTGGTCAACATTGTAAAAATTTGACTAGAAAATTGACGTTAGATTTCGATTTTGATCCTGAAAATGGACTCAGGACGGTTGATTTAGCTTAGAGTACAAATTTTGTGTCAATCAGAGCAAGTTTGAAAATTAGGGTTTCACCTATGTAAGAGGTTCAAGGTGTCATTTTTAATTCATTTTTACCTCTCAAAGTTCAAAATTTCAAAAACCTTCTTTGGAGCAAAATGGCAATTCCAAGGCATGCCCATCGATTTGAGTGCCAAAGACATCACAACCAGCCTTGGAACTATGGTACAACAATGAGTACTCAATCTTAAACCTCTTTGATTTAAATTTTTTTGCATTTGTGTTTGAATTTTTTGTTTTCTTAGTTGTTTTAGTTTGTTTGGAGTCGTTTAGTCGTATGGCCAACTAGGGTTTCTCATACAAGTAACTGGTAAATTTTATTTTGTCGTATTAAATCATTAGATTAGTCATTCTGTATGTGCATAAAGTCGTACGAGCAAGTTCATTATGCCCACTTTAGTCATCCTTCACTAGTTAGTGACTCGTATAAAGAAGTTTACTCATACTCTCCCTATTCTTTACTCATATGAGTTGCTGCCCCACTGTGAAAGCTCGTATGGGAAACAATATGTATTTTTTAAGGCATAAACATGAATTTTTTATTTCTGTGATTGATGAGTTGGATTCATGAGCACTTTTTACACCTTTCTAACTCAATTTGTATTGCATATGAATGTTTTTTCGTTTGATTTTTCAAGTTAGTTTGTCGTATATATAGTTTTGATGTACATATCCACCAACCATGAGATTAGTTTGACAACTGATAGATGGTTAGAGAGATTATATTGATGCATGTGGGTTGGGATGGTTGCTCTATATGCCAGATATCCGTGTGAATCATATATTACTCACTGCCTTAGTTGAGAGGTTTCATCCTGAGCATAACACATTTCACTTGCCTACTAGGGTGATGGCTATCACTCCCAAGGATGCGTATAGGAATTTTAGGATACCATTTGTAGGTGGCAGAGTAGATTATAATTCTTCTCCTCAGTAGGGGATTACAATATTGGAGAGAGTGTTTCATGATGACACTCTTATAGTGTGTTCTATCACTTGGGATGACATGTTGAGCAGGTATGGAGTACAGTTTTTGGTTGCTTGTGTGCTTGCTGGCATTATCAGGTGTTTTGTCATGCCTTAGGGGACAATAGGGGTTCTTGTGCGGCTGGAGGAGGATGTTGGATATGTTAGTGACACAACTGAGGAGCTTGGGTTGGGGTTCTTTCTTTTTGGCCAGTATATATCATGAGATGCACGAGATTGACTATCGAGAGGCAAAGAGCACGACCGCTTGGGTTCTTGTTTTACAAATTTGGGCATGGGAGCATATCCCAGTCTGTAGGCTAGTTGTTGAAGATTTGAGACAACCACATCAGCCAATTGTTTTTTGATATGCAGGTTATATTATGCATCCCCACTTGGGGAAGAAATATTATGGGAGATGGCAGCTTGATGACTTGATTGCAATGGTATGGAGGTCGTATAGGAGTCTAGAGGTGTGGGATGATTGGAGGCAGAAGAGGAAGGTGATGTTCATGACTCACCCATTCATAGGTAGATCTCAAACCATTATTGAACATTTCATAGTGAGTAGGGTTTTGAGGCAGTATGGGAGGCCATAAAGTATCTCCTAGGAGTTTACAACTTATGCATGATTTGCTAATGAGGAGAGGTGAGGATGGGGGCCTAGACTAGCATATGCCCTGGCCATGCAGGAGTTAGCAGGTTTACAACCACAGTGGTGGGAGTATCTAGAGAACGTTACAGATGCAAGGGTAATTCCCCAATTTAGGGATTTGATCTAGAGACATCCATTCCCTCGATTCACATATCCTGGAGAGAATTCCCCTCAGATAGATGAGGGTGATGAGGTTCCTATGCTAGCTCAGAGAGAGGTGACACCTAGGAAGGGAGGAGGAGATCCGGGTGCGAGTAGTAGAAAAGCACTTGTCGTAGGATGACAATGTTGGAGAGGAGAGGGAGGGTCATTGGGAGTAGTTGGTGGAGATGTAGGTGGTGATAGGGGAGGAGAGGCCACAACGGATGTAGAGATTGGTAAGGTAGTGGGCCTTGGTGGTGAAGATGCTCCTAGACAGGTATAACAAAGGTGAGAGGAGAAAGGTGGCAAATGTGAAGAGGTTAGACACTTGCATATATCATTCGTGTTTTGAGGGGTAGAGTGTGTGGAATACACACATAGCTGGTAGTTGCTAAGAATTAGATAGAAAAGTGAGATCGACAGGTCCAGAGCTTGAGAGCAGAGTGTGATAACCTTCAGCACAAGGTTGTTCATCAGACAAGCAGGGCAACATACTACGTGCCAGCCTACAACGCAATGGTCCATGTGGATAGGCAAGTTGTGCCTTATTTGTAGTATATGGCTTGGTTAGAGGGAGCTAGGGAGCTCAGACAGGATGATGCCCTTGTTCAACAGCCACCACCTTCTCCTCCAGGCGATGAGGGATAGGTAGAGAGTTAGATTTTTAGATTCTCCCAGATTTTGTACCCCATTTGTACTTGATATATTTCTTACTCTGATAGACATTGTATATGATATGTTGAGATCATTTGTACCCTTTGACATTGAGAGTTTTGATGAGATATATATACGACACATGATTCGACCTTATTGTACTTGTGTTGATTGATATGAGATGATTTATATGTATGTCTATATTGCTTATGATCATGGATATTTTTCTTTTTTTCATGCAAATGAATAACTTAATGGATGAACATGATGATGCAAATGTATATGTGAATGCCATGCCATGTTTGCTATATATTTTTTATTCGTTTTTCAATGTAATAGTATGAATGCAAATGAAAGCATAATGGATTTATGGATCTATATGATATGCTTATGTATGCCACTAACATCTCATGTAGGATTTGTGATGTTGATACACAGGTACTTGATTGTGATGATGATGATGATATAGTTGACCACTTGGTAGAGAAATGATGATTGATTTAGATTCAACTCACCCAAAAATATTGCTATCATTTTGAAATCACTTTAAATGCAAAACATAGTATGAATGAAAACTAGGACATTTATGCAAACTAGGACCGAGTCACTGGATTTTAATTTGCTTTTTATCATCATTGAGCAGAAATGTAGGAATAAACATAAGCACCAAGGCACAAAGAGCTAGAACGACCTGAATTCCACGTCCTTTTTCATTTAGCAAGCGAACATAAGCACCAAGGCATAAAGAACCAGGATGACCTTAATGTTGCTTGCGTGCAAACACACCAGAAAAAGAAGAGTTCCTTTCTTTTCATATGCATTATTGATTTTCTTATCCACAATGACCTTTTTATCGTTCATATCTAGGACAGATTGAGCATGCATCCAGATTGCATAATAAAGAAATTTACTTAAAACAAACAAGGAAATGATTCCAACCTCCTTGTAGCATATAAATAAATGGAGTCGAGGTATGTGTGGCAAGTTCACCTTGATGTGAAGGCACTTATCACAGACACCCAACTTATGAGATCTTTTTAGATCATCGAAATCACTCCTACAGGTAGAAAACAAAGAAAAATATTATGCCCCCAGTCCTTGTTCCTCTTAGTCAAGATAGACTTCCTTGAGTTACTCAAAGGGAATAATAATAAAAAATTAATTTAAAAGATAGCACACAAAAAAATTTAAATCATATCTCAAACAATTTTAATGATTGTTTTTAGTGTTCTTGTTTTGCTTGTTTACTCAGTGGTAAAACTCTACAGTAGTTTGGAGAGAGGTGACTGACTTGGATTGGATGACCTGGTACTATCGACATAAAGATGACTTGGTTAAACTTCTTAGGACATTTAGATTGATCAGTCAACTCCCCTAAGACTAGGACGTTGATCGATTTCAAGCCATGATGGCTCCAAAAAGAACCAGGGTGTCACAAAAGCGACTGAAGGATATGTACAAGCTAAAGCAAAGATGCAGGAAAGCGGGAAATAGAATAGGAAATGCCAAATCTGCATTGATAGATGGAGCACTTCAGTACAAGAGGCACCTATTTACCAAGTTTTCACAAAGGCATTTTTTTTTTGATATTTTGATATTTTTTTTCTTTCTTTTTTCCCTTTTTTTCCTTTCTTTAGGAATTTTTTGATTTTTTTGATTTTTTTAAGGACCTTTCTGATTTGTAGGATTTTTTTCAAGACCTTTTAGCTGTATAGATTGTTGGACCAGAGAATGCTAAGTGTAGAATTTCTTCAAGTGGATGGTGTTGATCAGTTCACAGAGCTATTCTCCTTTCGATGTTGAGAGTTGATAAGCAACCAAGCCAAAGACTGCAGTAACAATGTAGGGACCCATCCAGTTGGGTTCAAACTTCCCTTTTTGTTCTTGAAATTGTTGATTTTTAGGATTCTCTCTCAAAATAAGGTCACCAACTTGAATTTCTCCGTGTCAAACTTTCTTGTTATAACCCCTAGACATTCTCTTCTGGTAAATTCTCAGATGATCAATTGCCACTTGCCGACGTTCATCCAACAATTCTAGTTCCTGCAATCTAGATATTCTGTGATCTTCATTAGTAATAAGACCTTGCAAAGAAACTCTCAAAGAAGGAATTTCAACCTCAATAGAAAAGACTACTGCGGCCCCATACACGCAAGAAAAAGGTGTAGCCCCAGTAGGTGTTTTGATGCTTGTTCTATAAGCCCATAATGCAGGATTGAGCTACAGGTGCCAATCCTTCCTAGATTTGTTGATTGTTCTATGCAAGATAGTCAATAGATTTTTATTAGATGCTTCAACTTGTCCATTACCTTGAGGGTAGTATATAGACGACCAATGCTGTTTGATTTTAAACTTGTCATAGATCTCATCTAGATCCTTGTTTTTGAACTACCCTCAATTGTCTGTCACAATTGAAAAGGGATTCCATACATGCAGATAATGTAGTTAAGAATGAACATAGCCACTTGTTTGCTGGTTGCTTTGATTAGCAAAACTGCTTCAACCCAGTTAGTGAAGTACTCGGTGGTAGTTTTGATAAACTTGTGTCCATTAGATGATCCATGATAGATTTGGCCAATGAGGTCAAACACCCATTGCTGAAAAGGCCAATGTGTGATAAAAGGTATTTTCTCTCTTACTGGAGCATGTATGAGATTCCTATGTAGCTGGCATTTCTCACAAGTTTTAGCAAATTTTATAGCATCTTTTTCCATATCTGGCCAATAGTAGCCAACCCTTAGCAGTTTCTGAGCTAGAGCTAGATTGTTTGAGTGAGACCTAAAAATACCTTCATGAACTTCAGATAATGTATGTTGAGACTCTTCAGGTTCTAGACACCTAAGAAAAGTACTATGTAAACCTTGCCTATATAGATTGTTAGCGATGATGAAATACCATGAAGCATTTCAGATCAAGTTTCTTTTCTCATTACGAGTAAGGTTATTAGGGATGATTTGGTCACATAAGTAAGAGTAGATATGGCTATAGTGAGATGAGTCATGCCCAATGATATAATAGACCATTTGGAACTCAGGGGAATCATAAGCAGGACAATGAATCTCTTCCACCAAGAACTCATAACGGAACTCTGTTTCTTGCAATCGTGGTATAGATGCCAATGTAGCCATAACATCTGCTGCTCTGTTTGCTGATCTAGGAATCTACTGAAATGATACAAAGATAGAGTATTTCTTAAATTCATAAACCATTCTTTTATAGGGTATCAATTTTCATCCCAAGTTTGATATATATCATTGATCTAGTTGATTATCAGTTGAGAGTCACCATAGATGTATAGCTCAACGAATTTCCATTCAATAGCTAGCTTGATTCCATTTACCAAGGCTTCATATTCTACAATACTCCTTATACAAGGAAATAGGATCATGTATGCCTTTGGGATTGGATATCTCTGAGGAGTGATAAAAATGATTCCTGCACTAGAACCTTGTTGAGTAAAAGATCCATCAAAAAATATTTTCCAGGATCATTGAGTAAGATGCATTATGGATTCATCTAGAAATTATTTGTTCAAAGGTTGATTCTGTTCAAGTGGAGCATCAACAAGTTGATATGCAATGACTTGTCCTTTGATAGCTTTGTGTTCTACATACTCAATGCCAAATTTTGTGAGTATCATAACCCATTTAGCCAATCTCCCTATAAGTGTTGCCTTGCTTAGAAGATATTTGAGTGAATCAATATTAGCCACCAGTTTGATAGAATGTGCTAGCATGTAATGTCTTAATTTATGTGATGCAAAGACCAATTAAAAAAAAAGCTTTCTCAATGATAGTGTAGTTCATCTCATAGGACACCAACGTCCTGCTGATATAATATATAGCTCTTTCCTTTTTATTCTCATCCCGTTGAGCCAAAAGTGCCCCTAGTGATGTATCGGTAGCTGGTATGTAGAGAATCAAGGCTTTGTCTTGAATCAGTGGCATCAAGATAGGCGGATTAGAAAGATATTCCTTGATCTTCTTTAGGTGTTGTTCATAGTCTTCATCCTAGTTGTATGTAACTCCTTTCCATAATGCTTTTGTGAATGGTTGAGCTTTATCTGCTAATTGAGAAATGAAGCATCTTATTGATTGGAGCCACCCTTGTAGAGTTCTCATTTGACTAACATTCTTTGGAGGTGGCATTTCCATGATAGATTTAACTTTTTATGGATCTTCAATCCCTTTTGCTGAAACAATGTATCCTAGGAGTTTGCCATATGTAACTCCAAATGCACATTTCTTAGGATTTAGTCTGAGTTTAAATTTTTCCATCTCGTCTAAGATTGATCCAATTCTGAGAGATGTGTTGACCTTTTCATAGATATGGATGGGGTATCATTGACATAGTCCTCCATATTTTTGTGCATCATGTTATGAAAGATTATTTTTATAGCTCTTTGATAAGTGCCGCCTGCATTCTTTAAGACAAAGGGCATCACATTCCAATAGAAATTTCCACAGGCATAGGTGAACATAGTTTTCTTCTAATCCTCAGGTGCAATTTTGATTTGATTGTATCCAAAAAAACCATCCATTAGAGAGTACATTTCATAACCAACAGTCATGTCCACTATCATGTCTATGTTAGGCAGTTGAAAATCATCTTTTGGACATGTTTTGTTTAAGTCACTGAAATCTGTACAAACACGTATTGATTTGTCAGGTTTGGAAAGAGGTACAATATTAGATATCTAGTCAACATAATCAATTGCTCTGATGAATCCCGCTTTTAGTAAATTTTCTAGCTCGGTCTTAACAAGTAATGCAACATGAGGATACATTTTTTGGAGCTTTTGCTTGACAATTTTAACTCCAAGAGCAATAGAAAGATGATGCATTATGAAGTCAGGATCCAGACCCGACATATCAGTATATGTCCATGCAAAATTGATCTTTTTCTCCGTGAAGAAATAGCAAATTCTTTCAGTTCTTCTGCTGATAGGGATTGAGCTACATGTATGATATGATGAGTTTCTTTTGTTCCAATGTTCATTGGCTATGTAGGTTCAATTAGCACTGATGATCGCTCTTGAAAGTGATTACACAAAATATCAAGTATCTCACCTTCCGGTGCCTCAGAGAGGTTTTCACTGTTAGGTACGTCTTTTATTTTTACTATTTTTTATTTTGACACTGCCACAATGTGGTTTTTGCCATCATAACACTTATTGTTGTTTTTTTGTTTTTTGAGACTAAGATACTTGATATCTACTTCTATCATGTTCTCACTTTGTTTACTAGTGGAAGAGTTCATTTGTTTGACTGCATTAAGATAAAAGGCTAATGTATAGTCATTGGCAAAGGTAGGGATATCCAAGGGTTGATCTTGTAGAGTACAGCCAATAAGCTCAGGATGTACTCGGGATTAAGATTCAATGGGTTCAAGAGAATTCACGATATGGTCATCACAACCTCAGACTCACAAGTTGAATTCTAGAAGACTACCTTGCATAAGCATCTCAAGACCAAGAAGAGTTATAACATGATTATCAAAGTTTTCATTAGTATTTAGAGGATCTAAGCCAACAGACCTACTACTAGAACCTTCTTCTACTTCAGACTGGACTACACATTGTGGTTCAACAACAACCTGTTCTTCAAATAGATTTTCAATGTTCATGACAAAGTAGTCATAGTTTGGTGTCGAATAGGTAATGTCATAGATAGATCTTATTTCAGAGTGATCAAAGTCAGAAGATGAATCATCTGACTCTTCTTCAAGTGGCTCAGTGAAAGCATTTATAGTATCAATATCAACATCTTTTATCCTGTAAGTTCCTTCATGTTCTAGTTCAATGATCACTTGTAGTTGACATACATGTTGACATAACTATGATAAGATGAATTGATGAACTGATACATGTTGAATTTTCTTGTGCTTTTTCTTCTTTCAGCTGTTGCTCATAAGCTTCTTGTCTTTTTAGTCTAATTTCTTCTATTTCTCATTGCAGCTTTAAGAGTATTATCTCTTGCACTTCATCTATGATATCATTTGGTTCTTCAGAATTTTCTTTGGTAGATGCATCTAATAGAGGCTCTGGACCCCATTCATACTCATTCGAGTCTGTTTCTGAATCTTCTTCTTGTATTCTTCCTGTATATGTGACAAGAATGTTTAATGATGCAAACATTTCTTTAATTCCTTCCACCTCTTCTCTCATGTCTTCTGGAATATCTACTTCTTGTATTGTTCCTACTGATACCTTTGGAGCTTGATTATAAGATGATTCTTCTCTCTTGATTGCCACTTCTTGTTCTTTCTCATACTCTTCTTGAGTTTACTGAGTATTTACTTCCTGTGATGTTTAATGTAGTGTCTTTTTCCTCCACTTAGTCTATTAATGAGAAGTGTATTTTTGATTTGATAACTCCTCTAGATGGTATCCAAGTCCAATTTTATCATTTGTAGACTTAGTTTGTAGCTTGATAGGTTTGATGATTCCTTCTTGGCACTTTCCTAGAGGAAATGTACCTAACTATCCCAAGTGTTGGATTATCTTATAGCCTTTGCAATATTGTTCACAAGAAATTTCACAGTGTTGCACTTCCCTATCTTCATTTTCCCATTTGAAAAGATATTCGAGAACAACTGCCTCTTCTAGTTCATTTGCAAGAGAAGCAGAGGATTGCACAAAAGTACCATCATAAATGATGTTAGCCATTGAAGTTTATGGCTTCATAGATTCAGATGGTTTTCTAGACTGTCTTGGTGATGGAGGAACATTCATCAGTGAAAGTACAGGTTCTATCTTGTATCCATCAATGCCAATACCTATGATTCTTAGTTTCTTTTCTACGTCTTTCATCAAAGTTTTTGAACTCTTAGCTATAAAGGCTTCTCTGTTATGAGGAACAAGGGTATTAGGACATTGTTTTAAAGCATTATAGATGTAGTTTGTATCAGTAGGAACACTGACTTCGACTCCATTGTAGGGAAATTTCAAGCATTGATGGTATGTAGATGGCACTACTTGCATTTCGTGAATCCATGGGTTGTGCAACAAGATGTTGTAGGATAGAAGAAGGTCAAGCACCTGACAAATAACATCTCTTTCCACAGGTCCCACCCTAATCGGTAACAGTACTAGACCTTTATAGGTTCTTTCTTCTTCATCATAAGCTTTGATTGTTATTTTCTTTGTTGGATCAATGACATTCTTAGAAAATCCCAACTGTATCAGTAAATTTTAGGTACAAATATTCAGCCCAATGCCTCCATATATCAAAACACATTTGACTCGATGTTTATGGATCATAGATTCAATGTGCAATGGCTGGTTATGTGGATGATTTAGGAAATTGTCTTCTTCTTCAAAGAAGGACAGGTAGTGAGGTGAAGTCAGGTGACCCACCATAGATTAAAACCGATCCAAATATAAGTCTTTAGGGATGTTATTAGTGAGCAAAGCTTTGTCTGGAATTTCTCTATAAGCAGAAGAGGTCTTAAGCAGTTCAAGAATGGAGATTTGAGCGATAGTTCATTTTAATTGTTCAACAATGTTGTAACTAGAAGAAGATGATTAAGCCAACTGTTTATATTTAGTCTTGATAGTATCTAGTTGTTTGTTTGAAGAAGTTAGTAGGTTTTATGTTGTCAATGTATTTGATGATGTCTGATCATGAGAGGAGGAACTAGCTCCTTTGAGAGTAACTTTTTTTGAGTGTGGGTCACGCTATTTGTAGTTCGCAGTTTGTTTTTCTCATCTTTGACTATGATCACATTGCAATATTCAGATTGGGAAGGTTCAAGCATGTTGATCACATTATCATTGTTGGTACAGGTGTAATTGATTTTAGAACCTCCCTTGGATTTTGATGAATCACCCTACTCAAAACCAGGTAAGGGCTCTTTGAAAGCTTTGTGATCAACATTGGTTGTGTGATTTCCAACAATAATTTTGTTAGTATCGATAAGGTCTTGAATCTCGTGTTTCATTTTCATGTAGTTATTTGTTGTATGACCCTTGTTTCGATGATATTCACAGTACTCATTTTCCCTCCACCATTTGGGTTTGACTTCGGGATCATATGGTTTGGAGTTGTTAGGCAATGGGATCAGTTCATTTTCCAATAGAGTCTTAAGAGCTGACTCATAGGATTCTCCAAAAAGAGTAAAATCATGTATAGGCTTTGAAACCTAAGTATTCTCTTTAAACCACTCTTTTGATTTCTTAGGAGGGTTTTCTACAACGCTTTCAGCTGCTTTGAGGGCTTGTGTGCCGCTAGTCAAATTAAATACCGTTGGTTTTGATTTTGGATTAATGGTATCAACCACTTCATCATTAACAACATTTTTGCTACTATCTTTCTTGTATTTCCTATATCTGTTCTTCTTTTTGGAACTAGAGCCTTGTTGTGTTTATTTATAAAGTGATGTATCTCCTTTCCTTACAAGCACATCTTCCATTTTGAGAGAACTGTCCACCATCTTGTTGAATGAAGGGTATACTTGCATTTGGATATTATATTTGAACTTAGGAATCAAATTATTAACCAAGATGTCCATCTTCTCAGAATCAAGAATGGGTTGTGAATATCTAGAGAACATCTTTCTCCAATGTTGAAGGAAAGAGAGAAAAGGTTCTCCTATCTTCTGTTTGGTATTACAGAGCTCGATCATTATGATGATGAATACTAAGAGGGGGGGATTAGTATACCTAATAATCTCAATAAATACTTAAACAATTTAACTGCTGACCAGTGAAGCAGGTAAAACAATAACTTGATTAGAACAAAAACAAACCAGATAGCAAATAAAGCATTCACCCACAAAAGTGCAATCACCATAACACAATATGTTTTTGACGTGGAAACCCAAATGGGAAAAACCACGGTGAGTAAAACTCATAAGTAAACTATCTGCAGAATAGTAACTAGACTGGTTAAGCTCTTACAATGTTCTTCACCAAAACATATCCTGTTAGGAATCCAAATTTCTGTTAGGAGATAAGTCATGTTAAAGACTACCCTGTTAAAGGATTTCAAATTCACAACTGTGAATCACCTTGTTAGAGGTTTTACAAAAGGCTTCACTGGGCCTACCCAGTTAAGGGTTTCAGACTTGTCGAAGATATTAGTAATCAATAAGTAAATGATCTAGATAGTAGCACAGAATGCTTGATTAGATCCTTTTACAATTCTTTGTTAATGCATTCAAGCATTACTTCAGTCTTCTATATTTTGCACTCTCAATCCCAGTCATGAGATATCTTTTCTTGATCAAACCTAATCTTTTCAAAAACTTCACACATAACAACTTCTCTTCTATTTTTTAAAACCCTAGACATGATGCCCTTATATAGGAACTTGATTTCATGTCGATCCAATAAAATTAGACTGCAATTCCCTAGGTACAGTGCATCTAGACACTTTTGGTAACATGACACAAAAACATCACCATAATATCAGTGGATGGTAACTCATCACACATTACATGTATATCGGTCAATTAGATATATCGATTATCGGTTAACAGGTGAAGACTAGAAAATTGGAACATAGTTTTTCTAATAAAAAATATTAACTGCCGCTCGGGGTCTTTGTTCCGCTTGAGATTTTCATACCACTTGGGGTCTTCGGTCATACTAAGATTGGTAAGCTTTTTCTACATAACACTAATAGTCTCCAACAAACAAAGACTATACATACAATACCGGTTAGAACAACTACCGGTTGAGAATAACACATTCATCAAATAAGTGTGTGTCCATTAATGACTATCACAACTAAATATCATCAAAATACCAACAATCTCCCCTTTTGGCTTTGATGGAAACACTTAGGAAAAATTTTGACATCCAAGTGCTTCAACACAAAAAAAATGCCACAAGCAAAATTACTCCCCCTAAGCATATACACTACTCCACTTTTTGAAAAAAAATTACATGTGCAAAATACTCATCAAAATTTGAAGATATACATATACACTACTCCCCCTTTGCCAACAATGACAAAGTTAATGCAAAATATCTCCAGTTTACATATGGGTTTATTTCAATAAAGAGTAAAAATTTTCAAAAAGAGATTTTAAGTTTTCTAGAAAGTCCTTCATATCTGAGGATCACGACTCAAGAAGTGAGGCAGCAATTTCACTCTCGGTCTTCATTTGGAAGGCTAGTTCTTCCATCGCATCTATGGTGCTCAGCTCCTATGTCATAGTGATAGCTTCTAGGTTCAGAAAGCATTTCTGGAGTAGCTGCAATTTAGGCAATAGGAGCAACTGAAGCTCCTGCAAATATTGAGTCCAATTGCAGATTTCTAAGTCAAGCTTGGCAATTTCATGCTGATACAAATGAACAGTGTGTCTGTAGGTTGTGAATGGATCATAGGGTAGTTTTAAGTTGTTGATGTACTTCTATAACTCCGTTTGTAATAGTGACTTTAGCTTCAGAGCATCTTCACAAAATAGGTGCGGTTGACATATTTTACTCAAGAGTAGGTGACCTTCACCCATAGCTAACCTTATATCATCTTTCTATTTAACCAATTTTGCCTGGTCGTCATTCATGTGTTGTACTAAGGCAATTGTAAGTGCATTTTCATGACTTTTCTTTGCAGTGACCTGGGCAACATCTTCAAGACATTGTACCTGATCATCGACTACTGTGTAGAGAAGTTTGAGTTTAGCCAACAAGGAATTGGTACTAGGGAGATTAGTACTAGGGATTAGATTGGAGAGGGTGTCAATGACAAACTGAATGACATCCTATTCTTTCTTTTTCCTTAGTTCTTCCAATCTTTCCTGTGCTAAGTGAAAGCTTCGTAGTAGCTCAGTTTCATCAGCCGAGTGGGTCAGATAGGCAAGAGTCAAACCAGTGGAACTAGTGGAGTCAACCTTCTTGGCTTGATTGTCAGTTGTCTTAGGAATATGTTCTCCTTCTTTGGCTTTGGCCTCTGCTTGTCTTCGCTTTTCCTCTTCATCTCTTTCTTGGCCTAGCTTGGCAACCTCTTCTTTCTCCTCTTGTTTCTTGTTTTCTTCTTCTCTCTATTTCTCCTCTTCCTTCTTCTTTGCAATTTCTTTGCTCTTTTCCTCTTCCTCTTTTTTCTATTCTTCTTCTTCTTCTTGTCTCTTCTTTTCCTCTTCTTCCTTCTTCTTCTTTTCCACTTGCTCTTATGCTTGTTTTTCATTCTTTGCTTTCTCTTTCTGTTCTTTCTCTAATCTTTCTTTTGTAGCTTCCTCCACATATGGAGTGGTTTCCTCCATGTCTAGTGCATCAAAATCAATGGGTTCATTTTGTTGTGCTAGTCTTTCACCTATACTGTCAAAGACTTCATCGGGAATGGCTGAGGATAGATCATGTTCTTATTTAGCCAACCGATTAGCTTTGTATGTATTTTGCATGTTGACAATAGTTTTCACCTTCAAATGGGTGTCTTCTTCCACTTCTGAATATTTATCTTTGAGTAGCTGAAGTATTCTTCTTCACATGAAGAAGATGCCCTTGTGTTTGTCAACAATTTCAAACAATTCAGAATTCGAGACATCTAGAAAATATTGAGCAAAAATTTTCTCCCTGATGTCTTGCTCTTTTCCAATGGCAATGCGCCATTTGTTGTCCAAAGAGTCATACAAAGATTTAGATGTAATAGATTTAATCTCAAAAGGTGACCGATCATTTATACATAGATATTTAATGAGTTCTTGTTCAACATCCTCCTTTTCATTATCACTAAAATCATCAAAATAATCTTGTAAGTCATCAAGAACTTTTCTTCTAATATTCTTTATGGTCCTTTGATAATGTGTCATAGGCTTGTAAGAAGAAATATCTAATTTTACTGGTGCAGAGATTGTAGGTACATTACCGATTGATTTCATTTTCTTGGTAGATTGCCTTGTCTTCTTTACTTCTACCTCTGATTCAAAGTCTTCTAGATCTGGTGAGTGATTCCTGATTTTTCGTGTCCATTTGAACACTTTTGCCGGAACAGCCTCCGGTTTCTTTTTGGCAGGTGACCTTTTGGTCACTTTGGGTTTAGCAACAGATGTAACTGGTGTTGATGTTGATGGCACTGCTTTACCCTTTGTCTCCTTTGGTACCTCACTAGATTTGATTCTCTCTAAATAAGTACCAGTCCTCTTCTTTTTGGGTTCTAGAGGTGAGGCTAGTAGGGTTGAGGCATATCCTGTCAATATATCATTTAACACCTCATAGGCCATAGGCCCAACTACATCTTTTCTGGGTTCAACTATTTCCATTATGCATTCATCTGTTTTGATGGTGAAATAGATGTCATCTTCATATTCTTTAACTAAATCACTAGATATTCTAATTCTCTGGTTCATTTTTAGTTTGAATTCACCAAAATACTTGTTCAAAGTCTTTGGATATGCAGTTCCTACTGCTTACAAACTCTCCTTTATTTGTCTGGTAACCGGTAGATTAGTTGACCATTCAACATCACCGACTCCAGGAAAGTATCTTTGAAGTAGAAAAATAAACCAATTAGTAATTGACCAAACTTGAACCTTTGAGTTTTATCTGATTTGATCGACTTTAGGTTCTCTAAGAGTTGATTCTTCATACAGGTACATATATCACATTCTGCATCTTCCTTCATCATTCTGTAAGCGGCATGCACCACAGCTGAAGGAACAAAATTTATTCTACTAGCATAAAATATTCTATACCCAATTACCATACATGCATATTTTACCAAATCATCTCTAATGGTATTAACAGTCATTGCTCATTGATCACTTACTGAATCAGTGAGCTCTATTACTTTTGATTTAGGGATTTTCCGAAGAATGAGCACTTCCCCAATATTGTAGAATCTGGTCATGACATGACTTTTCTCTGGTGTAATGTCATGAGTTCGTTCAAGGTACATTTTTTCACCATGAACCCTACTGATGATAATCCTGATGTGTTCCTCGGTAAATTCTTCAAGAAAATAAACTGCATTGTCTAATTTCTTCTTCTCTATTATGCTATATTCTAGTTTAATCTTTTTATCATCTCCACAGAATAGACTCAGCTGGGAGTGAATTACTAGGGATCCTAGGTCTTCTAGTTTACAATCAATATATCCTATAACAACACCTTCGACAATGACTCCAACAGGAATTTGAGATAGGGCAATGTACCTCATCTTAAGAAGCTCAGGTGTATCCTCAAGTTTAGTAGAACTAGAGGGGACATTTGATGCAGATGCCATACTAAACTGATTCCAAATGATAAGAATGTTTCAAAGAGAAATACCTTTATTCTTTGTGTTTAGGGTTTGCTGATGACAAGCAAAACACACTTCTCCAAACGCTTGATTACCACTTTGACTTTCACACTGATAGTATGAAACGGTTGCAAGATTTGTGCAAGATTTATTTTTGAATTCTTTTGAATGCGAGATGAATTTCTCTGGATGCGCTACTCAGCTTAAACAAAGTTTCTCAGAAACTAGGTAAGTAGAAATGATGACAAAAGTTACTTTTAAACACGCTCCCACCTACCATAATAAATGCATCACTATTAGGGTTCAAACCCTAATTTTACTTTTTACCGCTTCAATTCTTCTATCTGTTGACAAGTAACAACTATCGATATACTCTGGGGGTTTCTATATTTTTATATCGATATGTTCCCCCTAAGATTTTTGAAGCTTAGTTTACTGATTTAGGGATTTCCATACTTGGTGCAGAAACTAATTCATCATGTGGCTTCACTTCAATTTTTTTTTTCTAGGTTTTGTCCATATCTGCTTGAACGGTTTCAACATCAATTTTCCCTTCAGTGTTGATCAGTATATCTCCCGATGGATTCTTTCTCAGTCTACATGCTCTGGTGGTGTGTCCCGATTTGTTGCAGTGATAGCATACCATTTCAGGTGTTCTCATGGTCTGGTATTTAAATTTCCATTCTTCCTTCTGTATGTTGTAGCAGTGTGACCACTACCATGATAGATTAGATAGGTTGCTCTCCAACTAGTTGCCTCTTCACAATAATTTGACCGGTGGTCATGGGTTCTGTACTGGTTTGGGTTCCAGTTTATAGGAGGTTTAGGGGCGGCTCCATTGGATCTTGGTGGATAATTTCTAGAGTTGTTGATAACTGACCTGCACTCAAAAGCTCTATGCCCAAACTTGTTGCATGTATAATAGTGACCATTAAATCTACCAGGTCTAGCCACATTATTTTGAAAATAAGGAAAATTATTGCAAGGCTTGCTCCTGCATACATTGGCAGTATGTCCTTCCTTAAGACAGTTAAAGCAAATGAGTTTAAACTTTTGCTTACCTTTATTTCCACTATTGTCCTTAGGTGTTGATTGCTTCTTCAGTGCAGCATTCTTGGTTCCAGAGGTCTCACCTTCCTCATATCCAGAGAAACCAAGTCCAGTGGTATCCTTTGATGGTTTTACTAATTCCAACTTTTGCTCTAGCTTGACAACACTCTGGTTGAACTTAGCAAGTATTTCTTTGGTCTCAGCAAGTTCCTTGGAAAGAGCATCATTGGTCTTCACTAGGGTTTCATTTTGAGAGATAGGTGCATTTAGTTTAGCTTGCATTTATTATTTCACTTCTTTACCCTCCTGCAGATAGGCGGTAATGGTACCAACTTCTTGCCTTAGTTTAAAGATCTCATGCTTCTTGTCCTTTACCAGATCTTCAGATTTTCTTTTGTTTTCCAATTCCTGACTCATCCTGATAGTCAGTCCTTCTAACTCCCTCCTTAGGTTAGTTTTGGATTCATTTAGTTTCTCCACTTTTCCAACTAGGGCATCCATGTCTGCTTCATCAGAAGAGCTATTTTCAATAAGTTCCATCAACTTCTCAACAAGATCTCTTTTCTTGACTAAAGAGGCTTTAAACTTGATCTTGAGTTCATCATAGGCTTTCTTAGATTCAGCCAAATGGTGAGTGAGTTTGCTCATACTATATTCTCCCATACTCCTTTCAGCTGGTTAGACTTATGGAAAGGTTGGCTTTGATACCAATTGATGAATACTAAGAGGGGAGGGGTGAATTAGTATACCTAATAATCTCAATAAATACTTAAACAATTTAACTGCTGACCGATGAAGCAGGTTAAACAATAACTTGATTATAACAAAAACAAACTAGATAGAAAATAAAGCATTCACCTACAAAAGTGCAATCACCATAACACAAGATGTTTTTGACGTGGAAAACCAAATGGGAAAAACCACGGTGAGTAAAACTCACAAGTCAACTATCTGCAGAATAGTAACTAGACCGGTTAATGTCAAACCGGTTAAGGTCTTACAATGTTCTTCACCAGAATAGATCCTGTTAGGAATCCAGATCTTTGTTAGGAGAAAAGTCTTGTTAAAGACTGTTGGCATTTTTGATGTTTATGATGTGATTGTCATTGATGGACACACACTTGCATTGAGATCTCCTTTATATGTATGAGTTAGAGCTCAATTGGTATTCGTTCCAACTGGTATGTTGTATTATAGTCTTTAGACTATTGGTGTTTTGCAGAATGTGTTTACCAGTCTGAAGCGGCATGTCGACCCCAAGCGGTTCGTGGATCTCAAGCGATATGAGATCAAAGTGGCATAACACATTTTTCCAGTCTTCACTTTGTTAAACTGACAACTGGTATTTTGGGTTAAACCAGTATTTTGTATGAACTGGTAATACTCTGTGATGAGTTACCAACTGACATTTTGTGATGAGTTACCATCCACCGATTGTTTGACAGTGCTGACACTTTTATGGTGATTTTTGTGTCGTGTTACCAGAATATGTCTAGATGCATTGAACCTAAGAAATTGTATTGTAATCCTATTGGACCGACATGAAATCAGATTCCTTTATAAGGACATCATGTCTAGGGTTTTAGTTTGTTGCTATTGTTGTTGTGGTCAATGTTGTTGCTAGGGTTTAAGGTGGTTAATGAGATAGAGAGAGTCTGAATGTGTAGAAGACTGAAGTAATGCCAGAAAGAATTAGGAATGAGCTACCAAGGATCTAACCAAGCAATCTATGCTATTTGATAGATCACTCACTTGTTGATTACTCACATCTTCGACAAGTCTATAGCCCTTAACTGGGTAGGCTCAGAGTAGTCTTTGTAAAATCCTCTAACAAGGTGGTTCACATCTTTGGATCTAAAATCCTCTAGCAAGGTAGTCTTTAATCAGACTTATCTCCTAACAGAGATTGAGATTCCTAATAGGATCTGTTCTAGTAAAGAACATTGTAAGACCTTAACCGGTCTAGTTCCTATTCTGTAGATAGTTACTTGTGAGTTCCATCTCACGGTGGTTTTTTTCATTTGGGTTTCCATGTCAAAATCTCTTGTGTTATGGTGTTTGTGCTTCTATGGGTGAATGCATTATTTGCTATTTGGTTTGCATGTGTGCTAACCGGTTTGTCTGCTAAACTGTTTTACCGGTTTACTATTAGTCTTGCAAAGTGTTTAAGTGCAAAGATTTTTGGCATACTAATTCACCCCCCCCCCCCCCCTCTTAGTATTCATCAATTGGTATCAGAGCCTACCTTTCTATAAGTTTAACCACTTGGAAAGAGATATGGGGGAATACACATTGAGGGAACTTACTCATTGGCTCACTTAGTCTGAGCAAGCCTATGATGAGCTTATGGTAAAATATAAGGCCTCTCAGGCAAAAAGAAGAGAGCATGCTGAAAAACGGATGGAGCTATCTGAAAATAGTTCTTCTGATGAAGCGGATATGGAAGCCCTAATTCAAGAAGTAGAAAAGCTTGAATCTGCCAAACCTGTCAAGAATACTAATGGACTTGGTTATTCTGGTCATGAGGAAGGTGAGACCTTTGGTGCAAATGCTGAAGCATCAAAGAAGCAACCGACATTCAAAGGTAAAGGTAAGCAAAACTTGAAACCTGTTTTCTTTAACTGCCTTAAAGAAGGACATACTACCAATGTATGTACGAGCAAAGCCTATAATAATTTTATTTATTTTCTAAATGATATGCCAAGACCCAATAGATTCAATGGTAACTGTTATGCATGCAACAAGTATGAGCATAGAGCATCTGAATGCAAGTCTGTTATGAACAACACTAGAAGATATCCACAAAGAACTCAAGGAGCTAGTCCTGAATCCTTTGTGAACTGGAACCCCAACTAGTTTAATGCTTATAATCATCACTCAGGTAACAATGGCTATCAACCGGCAACCAGATGGAGAGAAAACTATTGGAGTTGTCATGGTCATGGTCACACTACTGCAACATGCAGAAGGAAGAATGGAAACATGAACAATGGACCTTGGAGAGCACCTGGATTGGTCTGCTATCACTGCAACAAACCGGGTCACCTTTCCAAATTCTATAGATCAAGAAAGAACATATCTGATGATATACCGGTCACTCTAAAAGGAAACATTGATGTTCACACTATTCAAGCGGACATGAACAAAACCTGGAAGAAGAAACCAACAGTGTTACAAGAGGAACCAGTTTCTGCACCTAGTGTGGAAATCACAGAACTGGCAAAATAAGCTTCAGAAAAGCTTAGGGGGAGCAAATGGCGAAATGTTTCAAACCCTCAGTTTACACCAGTAAAAGACCTTAACCGGTATGTGATACCTGTCGTTTGGCAGAAGACCAGAAATGGTAAAAAGGCAAATTAGGGTTTACACCCTAATGGAGAAGCATTAATGATGGTAGGTGAGGAATATGCTTAAAAGTATTTTTCAAATCATTTCTCACTATCAGTTTTTGAGTGAAGAAATTTTTTTCAAAGAGCAGAGCGACGAAAAGGCGATTTGAGCTGAGATTTTGAGAAATTGAGAAACTGCGAAGGAGATTCAAATTCAAACTGAAAACGGTCAAGTGGAGAACACAAAGTGGTGATTCAGCAACCGACGAAGTGTGAAGTGAAGGAGAATCTGCAAGCCCTAAATTCACGTGTTTCAAAAGGTATTTCTTGAGTTCTTAAAATTTCTATCATGGCTTTCGCATCTCATACCAGTTCTAGTGCATCTGTCGAGTTTGCAAGTTTTATTCAACAAAAGTCTAAGTATAATGCCCTATCACAAGTTTCAGCTGGTGTGATAGTAGAAGAGGGAATTTTTGACTACATAGATTGCAAGATTGAAGACCTAGGGTCTCTAGCTATCCACTCCCAGTTAGGTTTATTTTGTGGAAAGGATAAGAAGATCAAACCGGAGTATAATATTTTGGAGAAGAAGAAGCTCCACAATGTTGTTTACTTTCTGGAGGATTTCACAAATGATCATATAAGGATCGTTCTGAGCAAAGTCCATGGTGAGAAAATGTACCTGGAGAGAACGCATGATATAATGCCACAAGCAATTCATGCCGTCACCAGTTTCTGCAATACAGGGGAAGTTCCAACCCTAAGAAAGGTCAGTAAAATGAAGATGTCCAAGTTCACTGGTTCAGTGAGCGACTCATGAGGTATGACTATTAATTCCATCAAGGATGACCTCATGAAGTATGCGTGCATGGTAATTGGATACCAAACGTTCTCAGCTAGCAGAATTAACTCTGTATCTGCTGCAACGGTAAATGTCGCTTATCGGATGATAAAGGAGGATGCATCATTTGACTTGTGTATCGGTATGCAGAGGCAACTTTTGTTAAATCTAAAAACAATCAAACAGGATAATGCATTGAAGTTCAAGTTTGGTCAGCTACTGGTTGAACTATTCTTTTATTTCCAAGGATACTTCCCAGGAGTGGGAGACATTCAGTGGTCTGCAGACCAACTGGTAACCAAGCAGATCAAAGAAAGTCTGCAAGCAGTCGCAATTGGCTATCCTGATGTTTTGAATAGGTACTTTGATGAGTTTAGAGGAAAAATGAGCCTAAGGATGAGGATATCCAATGACATAGTCAAAAAGTATGAAGATGATATCTGCTTTATCATCAATGTTGATCAATGCATAATGGAGGCCATTGAGCCCAGACAGGAAGAGGTGGAGCCTATGGGCTATGAGGTGATGTATGATATGTTGGATAGGTATGCATCTACCCTAATTGCCTCACCTCTTGATCCTAAGGCAAAGAGGACCAGAACATATCTAGAAAGGGTTACACCGGTTAAGGAACCCTCTACAAAGAAAGGAAAAGAACCTACAGTGAAGAAGGCAAAGGCAGTGCCTGCAGCATCAGCACTGGTTACAACAATAAGTCCTAAAGTGACCAAACGGTCATCGACCAAGAAGAAACTGGAAGCAGCACCAGCTAAAGTCTTTGAGAGGAAAAGGAAGACAAGGAATACCTCACCAGACTATGAAGAAACTGTTTCTAAGGAAAAACCTAAGAAGACAAGGCAAGCAAAGAAAAAGACAAAGAATGAACCGACATCATCAGCACCGATAAATATTGACATCTCCTCCTACAAACCTTTGACACAATGTCAAAGAACCATAAAAAATATTAGGAGAAAACTGCTGAATGATTTGATTGATTGTTTTGATGATTTCAATGATGATGAAAAAGAAGCCATTGAAAATGAAATCATTAAGTATTTATGTGCTAATGATCGGTCGCCCTTAGAAATTAGATCTGAGACACCAGATTCTTTGTATAAGTCCCTAGATAATAAATGGCGCATTGCCATAGAAAAAGAATAGGAAATGAGGGAAAAAGTTTTTTCTCAATACTTTCTTGACTTGTCCAATTCAGAATTATTTGATGTCATCAACCAAAATAATTGACTCTTCTTTACCAAAAAAAGAAGACTCTAGTTGTTAGAAGGAAAAATAGATGATGTGGAAAAGGACACCCATCTGCATATGACTATAGCGGTTCATATGCATAAAGCGCTTCAAGACATCAAGAAGGCTGCACAAGAACCGACAGTGACAAAATCGGATGAAGTGTTTGATGACGAAGGAAATCCGGTTGTTAAACCTATCGACACTATTGATGTTGATGCTCTGGATGGAGAGGATGTTGCTCAGGGAACTCCAGCAGAAGCAACAGGATAGGAGAAGTAGGTAGAATAGGTAGATAAGCAGAAGGAAATTGAAGACAAAAGGGGAGGAAGTAAAGAAGCAAGTGGAGAAGAAGACAGAAGAAGAGGAGAAGAAGAAGGATGAAGAAGATAAGAAGAAGAAGGATGAAGAAGATAATAAGAAGAAAAGATGAAGAAGATAAGAAGAAGAAAGAAGAAGAGGAGAAAAAGAGAAAAGAAGAAGAGGAGAAAAAGAAAAAATAGGAAGCGGAGAAAAGAAAAGAAGATAAAGAAAAGAAGAAGAAAAAAGAAGTGGAGAGGAAGAAGGAAGAGGAAGATAAGGTAGAGGAGAAGCAGAAGGAAGTGGTGAAGAAAAAGGCAGAGGAGGATAAGGAAGAGGAAAATAGAAAAGAAGCGGAAAAGAAGAAAGTTGAAGAGGATAAGGAAAGAGAAGTGACAAAGAGCACCCAGATGGTGACTTTGAAGGCAAGCGGTGGTCAAGCCAAACCAGCTGACCTCACCAGCCCTATCGACCTCCAAATGCAATTGAAATGGAGCTGATGCAGAGTATCAAGGTTGCTCAAGAATTCCTTGAAGTCATACGGAGGAAGGAGGAGGAAGACGTGATCCAAGCGGTGGTGGACACTCTTACCGGTTTGATACTTGGTACAAACCTTCCCAACACTGAATCATCACTGGCTAAACTTAAGCTCATATACACAGTAGTGGATGATTAGGTGCAGAGCCTAGAAGAGGCACCAGAGGCAAATGTCAAGAAAGAGCATCAAAAATATTTGGTGAAGAAGTTGAATGAGCTTCGGTCTGAACTCCAAAAAGAACAAAAGGATATAAGGGATGCTCTAGATGAGGGGAATTTGCTACTCAGCAAGATCTATCAACCCCATCTGTTCTATGATGATGTGCTAGCTCAGAAGCAAAAGCTTCAAACAAACTTACAGTCCTATATGAGCACATTCAAGCTGCCTTATGACTCCTTTACAACTTATGGGAAAACCGTTCACCTGTTTCACATCTAGTCAGCAAAAATGGAGCATGAGATCAACACCCAGTCTCAAGATTTGCAAGAGCTTCAACTGGTTCTACTCCCACATCTACAAATTCTTTAGAAGTGCTATCTAAATCTGGATGCCTTAACAATTACACAGGAGATGAGCACAGTTGACGCCATGGAAGAACAAGTCTCCCAGATGTAGACAGAGAAATAAGTAGCCACCTCCCTACTTGAGTCCTAGTCTTTATCGAAGAAACAATTCTTGTAGGACTTTAAATCTATTTTTGACAAGTATTATTCCTTATTGTCATAAACTTTTATTTATATTAAATGAAAATAGGGTTATTCAGTTGTACTTTGTCATTGTTGGTAAAGGGGGAGAAGTATTCTATTTGGGAGAAGTATCTGGTAATCAAAATTTTGATATATGCTCTGAATATCTCAATGATTATGCTCTATATGCAAAATTGTTATACATTGTATTGTCAAAGGGATAGTGTATATGCTTAGGGGGAGCAATTTTGCTAATGGCATGATTTTGTTGTAAAACACTTAGATGTCAAAATTTTATTTTCCTAAGTGTTGCCATCAATGCCAAAGGGGAGATTGTTGGCATTTTTGATGTTTATGATGTGATTGTCATTGATGGACATACACTTGCATTGAGATCTCCTTTATATTTATGAGTTAGAGCTCAACCAGTATTTGTTCCAACTGATATGTTGTATTATAGTCTTTAGACTATTGGTGTTTTGCAGAATGTGTTTACCAGTCTGAAGCGGCATGTCGACCCCAAGCAGTTCGTGGATCTCAAGCGATACGAGGGATCAAAATGACATAACACATTTTTCTAGTCTTCACTTTGTTAAACCGGCAATCGGTATTTTGTATGAACCGGTAATACTTTGTGATGAGTTACCAACCGACATTTTGTGATGAGTTACCATCCACTGATTATTTAACGGCACTGACACTTTTACGGTGCTTTTTGTGTTGTGTTACCAAAATATGTCTAGACGCATTGAACCTAGGAAATTGTATGGTAATCCTATTGGACCGACATGAAATCAAACTCCTTTATAAGGACATCATGTCTAGGGTTTTAGTTTGTTGCTATTGTTGTTGTGGTCAATGTTGTTGCTAGGGTTTAAGGTGGTTAATGAGATAGAGAGAGTCTGAATGTGTAGAAGACTGAAGTAATGCTGGAAAGCATTAGGAATGAGCTACCAAGGATCTAACCAAGCAATCTGTGCTATTTGATAGATCACTCATTTGTTGATTACTCACATCTTCGACAAGTCTATAGCCCTTAACCGGGTAGGCTCAGAGTAGTCTTTGTAAAATCCTCTAACAAAGTGGTTCACATCTGTGGATCTAAAATCCTCTAGCAAGGTAGTCTTTAATCAGACTTTTCTCCTAATAGAGATTGAGATTCCTAACAGGATCTATTCTGGTAAAGAACATTGTAAGACCTTAACCGGTCTGGTTCCTATTCTGCAGATAGTTACTTGTGAGTTCCATCTCATCGTGGTTTTTCCCATTTGGGTTTCCATGTCAAAATCTCTTGTGTTATGGTGTTTGTGCTTCTATGGGTGAATGCATTATTTGCGATTTGGTTTGCATGTGTGCTAACCGGTTTGTTTGCTAAATTGTTTTACCGGTTTACTGTTAGTCTTAAAAAGTGTTTAAGAGCAAATATTTTTGGCATACTAATTCACCCCCCCCTCTTAGTATTCATCAAAGACTACCTTGTTAAAGGATTTCAAATTCACAACTGTGAATCACCTTGTTAGAGGTTTTACAAAAGGCTTGACTAGGCCTACCCAGTTAAGGGTTTTACACTTGTCAAAGATATTAGTAATCAACAAGTAAATGATCTAGATAGTAGCACATAATGCTTGATTAGATCCTTTTATAATTCTTTGTTAATGCATTCAAGTATTATTTCAGTCTTCTATATTTTGCACTCTCAATCTCAGTCACGAGATATCTTTTCTTGATCAAACCTAATATTTTTGAAAACTTCACACATAGCAACTTCTCTTCTATCTTTTAAAACCCTAGACATGATGTCCTTATATAGGAACTTGATTTCATGTCAGTCCAATAAAATTAGACTGCAATTCCCTAGGTACAATGCATCTAGACACTTTTGGTAACACGACATAAAAACATCACCATAATGTCGGTGGATGGTAACTCATCACACATTACATGTATGTCGGTTAATTACATATACCGATTACTAGTTAATAGGTGAAGACTAGAAAACTGGAACATAGTTTGCTCTGATCAAAAAGATTAACTGCCACTCGGGATTTTTGTTCCGCTTGAGATCTTCATACCACTTGGGGTCTTTCGTCATACTAAGACTAGTAAGATTTTTCTGCATAACACTGATAGTCTCCAACAAACAAAGACTATACATACAATACCGATTAGAACAACTACCGGTTGAGAATAACACAATCATCAAATAAGTGTGTGTCCATCAATGACAATCACAACTAAATATCATCAAAATACTAACAGGTGATTGGATGACAAATGTTATAGGAGTATTGTTGGAGAAACAATTAAACCAACTCCTCAAAAGATTTAACTCCCATAGGCAGGCTTGAAAACCACTTCATAGCTTGTCCTAGATTTCTTGGAAAGAGATGCATGAGATATGTCTGTTCCTATATGAACTCCATACATAAAGCACAAAATTCTCAGACATGGTCTTGAGGATCTGAGTTACCATCATATTTTTCAATATTAGGAATTTCCACTCTTGAAGGAAATGGAGGCATGTAAAGGTTCTTGTCAAATGGGAATGGGCAGATCGTGTCCAAAGAATACTGTGTAGATAATTTATCCTTGTTTTTCATTTACTTGATTTCAGTTTGCAATGCTTGCAATTGTTTGGTTACCAACGTTAATGGAGTATCTTCTTCTTTAGTGATAATACTTTCAATGTTATAATCAAGGGGAAGTTTAGCGCCTTGTTTTGCTAACTCTAGAAAATGCTCTTCTTTTTCTCTGGCCATGATAATTTTCATCATTCTTCGGAAATCCTTATCCTTTTGACAATTATTTATAACAAATTATGTAGGTTCAGAAGCTTCAGACTTGCTAGATGAGGAGTCATTGTCAGTAGTATGGGTGCTAACATTATCATGAGTATTATGTTTAGCAGCTTCTCTTTCTTGCCTTTCTTCAGACATGGTGGGAGATAAGGCTTGATAAAAAATTGGTATACTTGACGATGGAGGTTTGTCAGAGATGAGATCCTCTATAAAGAATAGATTAGCTTGCAATGAAAAGGACTATCCCTTACCTTTGGCAGCTACCTTACAATAACTTATGGTTTGAATAGGTATTTACAATTGACATGACCGAGAGCTAGAAGTGATACATATGTCAAGATCAAATCGGAGCTAGTTGTTCGATTGAGGTAATGTTTGAGTAAAGTGATTGAGGCCAATTCTAGTTTCAGGAATGATCTATCCTGTATAAGACGTGATCTAAGTGGACCAGATTAATCAAATTTATGAGTGGTTGATTGAAATAGCTAAGATATGATCGACATAATCATGTAACACAATAGCAGGGGTACACTATCTGTTTATGCTCAAGATGAAAAAGACTTGATATACTCTCATTGCAGACTGATTAGGCCAGTATGACAACTCTAAAAAAGAATGCAAAATGAAAGGCTTCTAGACTAACAGAATTAGAGGCTCGTACGACAATTTATTACTCTTCAGATGACAGTTTAAAGACTTCCAAATGACACAATGGGATCCTCGTACGAGTTGCTTCTTATACTTGTCGGACGTAAAAATTAATCTTTAAAATATCAAAAGTATATAAATTAGAAACAAAGGGAAATCATGAATCCCTATCTAATCAAAGAATTCTAACAAACAGACAATGAAATAACACAATCAAATCAAAATAGGAATTATAAATTAGATCAATCAAAACTCCCTATTCTGTGACTGTGTATAACTTCCATTGCTCTTCTCTTCTCCGTGGTATGATGGCTCTCAGATATTGTGTTGGCAACCTGTAAATGACACAAAGATTCAAAGTTCGTGATTGTTGATAATGGAGATTGAATGCTCAATTTATAGATTATTGAAGATGATTGATTTAAAGGTGGAACTTAGGTGAGCTCAAATAAAAATTGATAGTTGAACTGCTGATTTAGAGGTGAAACAAAATAGAATGAATAGATTAAAGGAGTTAACTGATTGAGAAAAAGCTAACTGAGAGAAGAAAAAGAATGATTGGAGGAAATAAAGAGGATGACAAAGAGATTTATTTAGAAAAAACTAACTAGAAGATGAAAATAGAGATTGGAGAGATAATTGAATTAATTAATTTAGCATGTGCTTGCACTTTAACTTAGATTTTCAATTTAATCTTTGCATTAGATTTATTCAAATAATTGAATTTATTTTAAATTCAATTTAGTATTTGAATATATTTAGAACTTGACTTTGATTTTCAATTTGATTTTTGAAATCATGCACATGTGATTGAAATTAGAAGAAATTAGAAGAATAAATAAAAATTAGCTGAAATTAGAAGAATACGAAATTAAATGAAATTAGAATTTGGAGTTTTGGAATTTGAATTAGAGGAAACAATTAGATAATTAAATAATTTAAAGAAACTATTTAGTTATTCAGAAATGGACTTTAATTAAACAATAAAGATTATTTAAATTAAAGGATTAAATCTTAATTATTAAATAATTAATATTTAATTATATTTAGAAAAGGGTTAATGATTAGATGATTAGAGATAGAAATTGAGAATTAATTTATTTATATAATAAAGATTATTTAAATTGATGAATTAATTAGAATTAGTTAATTAAATAATAAATATTTAATTAACATTAGAAAATGGTTAAAATGATTAAATTATGATAGAATAAGAAATAGAATAATTAATAATATGACGAGGAAATATGAAATAAAAGAAACAAATTAATTAGCTTAATTAAATAATTAAATAATTATTTAATTAATTAGAGGAGTAATTAGTACATGATCAATGAGACATTTTTAGGTGTCTACATTTGTTCCTCTTTCAGACAATGTCGAAATGATGTTGTTTCAAAGAAAATGAAAAAATTCTGCCCCAGTATGCCCCAGTGATACTTAGGGTGTAATGCCCCCTCGAGAGATTGTTTGTGCATTAAAGACATGAATGATCTCTTGAAAAAAGAAGAATGTTAGATGAAATAATAGTTAGTTGATTAGAGAAAGAGATAGGCCATGTGAAGATGATATTGAGATAGAATATGAGAGAATGAACCTTAGAATTAAATAGAATAATGAGAATTAGAAGCAATTGAAGATGATTGATATGAGATGATAGAAAATGATTTAGAGAGAGATGATGAGAAAAGAATCAACAAACTAGAAATAAGAAAAATGAGATGAAATGAAATTGAATGAATCACGAACTTGTGTCATTTATTTTATTGTGCAATATATTCATCACTGATCCTTATTATTGAACAATGAAGCTTAGCACATCAAGGTATAAGAAACCAAGATGTAAAGATATCTCATTGAAGAAACAAACACATAGTAGACAAGGAGTGAACCCCTCCATTCTGGGAAATACACTAGGTGTCAAGGTATGTGTGGCATTCACAAGCTGAATACTCCTATCACAAACACCCACTAGAGCAATTTCCTTAGAACTTCATCGGTTCACACCACAAACAAAAAACAAAGAAAAAGATAATGCCCATCATGTCTCCTCTAGTCACTTGTGGACATCCTTGAGTAGCATAGGAACATAATCTTGTTAGATTCAATGACAGTCCCAAAGACACTAAGAGGGGGGGGGGGGGGGGTGTGAACCAATGTCTAACCGGTTAGTGGAATATTTAAACTTATTTATATCTTTGCAACCCAAAACAATGTACCGATAAACAAGAAATAATGCAATAAAGAGAAATAATAGAGACAACATAAATGCACACCATAACACAAAATATGTTAACGAGGAAACCCAGTGTGGGAAAAACTTCAGTGGGATTTGTGACCCACAATATTTACTCACTGGCCAATATGAATAAATATTACTTACAATAGGGGCCTGCACATGCAGGAAGGCCAACTGCCTGGAGCGCACTACTCAAAAGAGTCTCACTGACTACAATATGGATAATTAAATCCAATACAATGTACTGCTCAAAATAGCATCTCAAATGCCTGGTTCAGTACTGGTTTAAGCTTAGTCATATACCAAAACCTATCGACATCTTTACATATACCAATAATAATCACCTATCCATTACATTACAAAAATGATCTACAAGATCTCATACATATACGAGTCTATTACAATACACCAAGTCGGCCTACAAATAACTAATTATATTTACAATACAATTCATATAAGCAAAAATTTATCCCATGTCAGCCTGAGTGCCAGTATACTTCATTTCTGGTGTAATCTGGATGCCGGTGAAAGTGCCTGTCGGTGTCGGTGCCTATCAGTGCATGATGTCTGTGATGCCAGTGCATGTGTAGAAACCTATTGCTAGTTGGTTTCTATCCAAAAATGAAATCCAAAAAGAAGTGTACTCCCCTTGAGCAAGTGATCTCCTCTGTGCATTTATTTTCTCCATACTACTCCCCTTTGACATCAATGATAAAATATATAAAAAAGAATCAAAGAATACAAAAAAGCTACCTCATCGCATGTAACTGGTTGGTTACAATTTGAAAAATGTCTGCCAAAATTAGATTTAGGCTCTGCATGAATTTGTTGTTGTCGGAGAGAATGGTTTCAGTCTGCCGGATCATGTCGGTTAGATAGTGCATTTGTTGCTTCAGTGACCGTTCTCCTTGAACTATTGCCTTTGATAGCTCAACCTGCTAAGTAATGAGACTGTCCAATCTTGGACCAAGTTTACTTTTGATTTCCCGAGCCTTTAACCTTATCCTTTCTTTCTCTTTCTCAATTTTCTCCAACTTCTCCTCAAAAACTGCCATTTCCTGCTCAAAAACTGAGATAAGTCCCGAATAACCTATCATATTATCCACAATATCATTAATTTCTTTCTGTGTCTTCTTTATTTCCTCATATATATCCTCAGTTAGATGGTGAGGCTTGCAAGCTTCTCTATACAACTCCTTATATTCCAAAATTGTTGAGTTGAGTACCAGTAATAATGAATCCATATGCTCATTACAGTTTTATGGTTTTCTCAAATAATTCTCCTTTCTCTTTATCTACTCTTTCCTTTATAGTATCCTCATTCACCTTATCTATAGTTATGACATTTTTAGCAATGAATTTGGACAATGTGTCCAATTTTCCTAAAGAATCATTACTATGATCTATCTTATAGGTAGGTGAAATCATCTTCAAGATAGGTAATGTGTTATGTATAGCCTTAAATGCTAAGGCATTGCAATATGTTATCCTCTTGATAGAATCCAATATAACATCTGTTATGTTAGTGGGTCTGAATTCTCCTATTGATGTGCTTGGTTGAGCTATGGATTTCCTCTCAACAGATGCTTGCCCAATTACCTTTACTATTTCCTCCTTATTTCCATCAGTTGCTTCCTCTTTACATACATTTTATTCTGGTTTCTCTATCTATGTTTGCACCTCTGCTTTTGATTTTTCAATCTGTACAAGTACCTCTTCAACTACCAGTTTCTTTGATTCTGATTGCTCTGTGTTAGTTACCTTATCCTCCGTTGGTTTCTTAGTCTCTGGTTGCTCAGCTTGTGTCGATATCTTAATCTTCTGAGAGTCAATAATGTGTGCTGGTATCTCAGAGATCTTACTATCCTTAACATCATCTGCCTTAACCTTTGCGGTCTCTTTATCCACAACAATGCTAATATCCTGTGTATCCACATTGATGGTGAAATGTATTTCAGACTCTGGGTTAGAATCATTATGAGTTACTTCATCAGTTGCCTTATCCGGTTGATTTTCTGTATGTACCGGTGATGCTGAAGTTAATGGAGGGGTGTCTTGAGCTAGTGGAGGGATGTTATCTATTACCTTTATAGAAGGTACACCACCAATATTTCTTTTCCCTTTGTCCTTTTGGTACACCTTAGCAAAAGATTTATCTATTTTCTATCTTTCCTTTTCCTCTTTCTTTTTCTTTTCAACAAAAAAGATATCCCATTTATCCGCAGTCTCATCAACAATCTCCTTAACTCTCCCAGTTATTAGGCTAACCTACCAGTGTCCACTGACAAAAATTGACCGGTTTGCCTCAACAGTTAGCTCATCAATTTCCTCCCTAGAGTTTATAGGGTGCAGTGCCAATAATGCTTCAACTTTTAGCTTTTTATCTAGTTCCATCACTGACATTCTTTTAACTTCTAACCTTAAATATAAGTCATTCAGCAGATCATCTACAACTTCAATCAAAACCTTCTTATAGATATATAAATGCAAAATTATACTAGCCTCTATTGTTTCCTTGTCAGAATCTTTGTAAGAATGATAGTAATTATTTACATTGCAAAGATTTCCATCCCATGTTATCTCATTTACTAGTTCCTCCGGTCTTAGGGTATCTGGTGTCTTAGTATGTTTCTTCTTTGGTGTTAGTTTCTTTTTAGGTTCCCTAATTGCTTGTTGCTTCTTCCTTAGTGTTCTGGTTCTTTTGGGAGAAGCAGAGGGTACCGGTGAGGGTTTCCTCTTCTTCCTTTCAATTCTTTTGAACTTTGTTGCCTTTCCACTGTTGGTATCAAAAGAAGTAACAACTGGTGAAACATGTGCTTTTGGTTTCAATACTTCTAGTTCACTAGAAGATATACCACTTATGTTCATTACATTTTATTTAACCTCCTTCGCCATCTTGGATGCATCTTTGATAAAAATTTCTCTCCTTTTTCTTTGCTTCTACATCGAAACAACACTCTCAATGGTCTCGACATTACCAAAAATTTCTTCAGATGGTTCTTTAGGTGCATCAAGTAGTGTTTTAGCATATATTTCAAGAATGGGTAAATCAACTTCATAACCCATTTCAGTAACCCAAATAGTTTTAGGGCTAACTGCTTCCATCCATGTCTCATCATGTTTGATTACAAAGCAGATTTGCTTGTCATACTTGTCTACTATGGTCTGGGGTAACCTTTATCTAGCTCTCATCTTAGTCTGAAAGTTTTTGAAGTAATCTATTATAATGTTGTCACTGTTAGAGTCCATACCGGTGATAGCTTCCTTGAATTGTTTGCCTACCGGGATCTTATATCCAATGTCCTTATGACCAATGCAATGTATCTCTTTGGTGAAGTAAAGCATTAGACACACAAGTAGGTTGCCAAAATGAAATGTCCCTTTCTTGTCACCCTTAATCTTTTTCTAGTTATCAATTAATTCATCCTTGAGCCATTCACATATATCAATCTTAGCATTATTCTTTACCATTTCATATGCACTATGAATACATAAGCTGGAAACTGAATTTAATCTGTTTGCATGAGTTATTCTGTATCGAAGTACCATACTCACATATCTCACATTAGCATCACTAATGTCATTAACCCTAAAAGATTTGTTATCAGATGTAGCTCTGATTAACTCCATAACTCCCTTGTTAGGTATCTTCTTGGTTTTATCGGGCCTACTACCGGTTGAGGGTAAAATAGTAACTGCCTTGATTGCTTCCTTAGAGATTTTAAAAACAGAGTCAAGCCACATGAACTCTCCATGAACTCTACTCAAAACTAGATAGACTACCTCCTTAGGAAATTCAGGTATGTTCAGTATCTCAATGAATCCTAAGTATTCAACCATCTTATGCTCCAGTTTAATTAAACCTTGTTCATCAATAATGATACCACTGTACATGTTCTCCAAATCATCAGTTCCTATATTTTCTATGTTGCAGTGAATGTACATTCTAGGGTCTTTGGCAAAAGCAACTCCCTTCGGAATTTTCAAAAAAGCACTGATAGAATCATCTTGCTTGGCAATTTCAGGGATTATTTTAAACACGGGCCTAGGGAACTTAACATTTTCTACTATAGTAGGGTTTGCAATAAACTCAGGTGCAGAAGATGAAGATGCCATTTTGAAAGATAAATACCTCTTAGCTTTAAATCCTTGAATGCTTGAAAATCACTTCGCTGCTTCTCCTCTAGATTGCCCTTGCTCAATTTTGTGCTCTCTGAATGCTTGAATTCTTGGTGGATAAAAATGAGGGTTTTCTGGTGTTATATAACCAAAAAGTTTTCTAACTACCAGATTAAATGCTTGTTGGTTAAGTGAAAAATTAACAGATCTACCGGTAAATAAGAAATGTATCTTCTTACCATCAACTGAGGGTAGAATGCATGACTTTCAACTTGCTTCTATACCCCCTAAGGATTATTCCTTAGGTAGATGAATAATCTCCTACTAGTGGAGGGTTACTCTATTCAACCGGTGCAAAGATAGATTCATCAACTTTCTGATCTCCCTTCTTAATCCATTGTTTTGAAAATTCTTGCTTTATTTCATTTACCTTTTATTTTCCCTTCACACTAGATCCTTTATTGTTCGCCGGTATAGTCTTGCTTCTATAAAATTTTGCAATATGACCAATCTTGTTACATGCATAACAAGTTACATTATTTCTTTGAATAGATTTTCCATATCCTTGACCAATTTGTGTTCTGCATTAATTAGATAAATGCCCAAATCTACCACAAACATAGCATTTCACATTCATTTTGCAATTTTCTGAATTGTGACCAACTTTATTGCATTTGGAACATTGATCGGTGGGTAAGTTTGTATTCTGATCATTTCTAAATCTACACTGATTTTCTCTATGACCAAACTTGTTGCAATTAAAACATTTCCCATTAAATTTATAAGCATTAGGTTGTCTTACCGGTTTACTGTGATCTTGATTGATTGTAGTCCTGAAACTTTCTCCATGTTCAAATCCAAGTCCAATTGTATCTCCATCAGGTTTTTGTCTTTTTAGCATGTCATCAAGTCTTTCTGAACTTTTCTTGAATTTGTCTTTATGTTCATTTGTAGTGATCAACTCATTTTCAAGAATTCCAACTTGTCTCACAAGTTCTTCTTTATCATGTTGCATGTGAATCAGATTTGTCTTTAGCATATCAATTTCATGACAAAGTCTCATATTTTCATTACCTCCATCATTAAGTCTTCTATTCAAATCTTCTTCATTCTTCTTTCTATCTTCAATATCCTTACATAGTCTCATAGTCATATCTTGGATTTCATTCCTCATGTTAGTGTTCTCTTGCCTCAACTTATCTGCAATATCACTAAGAGTTTCTTTTTCATCATCATGTTTCTGCATTTTCTCATGAAGTTCTTTCCTCTTATTTTGTGCTATAGCCAAGTTTTCTTGTAGTCCTTTCATTGAATTCCTTAGTAGTCCTCAAATCATCTTCAAGTTTGATTTTCTTCAATTTTTTTGCATCAAAATCTTCAAGAGCTCCTTCCAACTATTTTCTTAAATTCTCCATCTGTACCAGTTTTAGAATCTTCCTCAAGCTGTTAGGCTTGTGAAAATAGAGGACCAGGCTCTAATACCAATTGTTAGATTCAATGACAGCCCCAAAGACATTGAGAGGGGGGGGGGGTGTGAATCAGTGTCTAACCGGTTAGTGGAATATTTAAACTTATTTATATCTTTGCAACCCAAAACAATGTACTGGTAAACAAGAAATAATGAAGTAAAGAGAAATAATAGAGACAACATAAATGCACACCATAACACAAAATATTTTAACGAGGAAACCTGGTGTGGGAAAAACCTTGGTGGGATTTGTGACCCATATTATTTACTCACTGGCCAATATGAATAAATATTACTTACAATAGGGGCCTACACATGTAGGAAGGCCAACTGCCTAGAGCGCACTGCTCAAAAGAGTCTCATTGACTACAATATGGATAATTAAATCCAATACAATGTACTGATCAAAATAGCATCTCCAATGCCTGGTTCGGTACCGGTTTAAGCTCAGTCATATACCAAAACCTTTCGCTGTCTTTACATATACCAATAATAATCACCTATCCATTGCATTACAAAAATGATCTACAAGATCTCATACATATATGAGTCTATTACAAAACACCAAGTCAGCATACAAATAATTAATTATATCTACAATACAATTCATATAAGCAAAATTTTATCCCATGTTGGCCTGAGTGTCGGTATACTTCATTTCCGGTGTAATCTGGATGCCGGTGAAAGTGCTTGCCGGTGCATGATGTCTGTGATGTCGGTGCATGTGTATAAACTTGTTGCCAATCGGTTGCCAGTTGGTTGCCATCAATAATAATATGAACTATTCTCATTAGAGTATAGAATGCCAATAAATTTGTTGCCAAATGATAAAAGATAAAGATTGACTCGGACAAAATTCAACAGCTATACTGACCTTGTGCCTTCGTTATCAGTTGCTTGATATGATGGTTGATAATGTCTGATCTCAGAAAGTTGTGGACCCCGTTTAAGACTGATTTGTTTGATTTCAAGTGTATCCTCTTCTATTTAAGACAAGATAATGATCACTTTGATATGGATATGATATGATTGATAAGACAGTTCGATCAATTGATTGCAGACGTTTGATAGGATAGTCGTATCTTTTGTTAACTTCATGCGAAGTGTTTGCTGGATATCTGCTAGGGTATTTGTTTCTCACAAGAAATTTTATTGCAAGTTTCTTGATTGATTGATTTTCGATTTTTAGTTCTTTTCCAAGAGATTTTTTGATGTTTTTGGATTATGTGGATTGATATTTGAATGTTTTTGATTGATTTTTCAGGATATTTTGCAGATGTTTTTGGTATTTTTTCAGGACATTATAAGGATATTTTTGGTATTTTTAGATTTTTCAGTGTTTTTGGATTTTGAGTTTTTTAGTGTTTTTGGATTTTGAGTTTTTCATTGTTTTTGGATTTTGAGTGTTTTGTTGTTTTTGGATTTTGAGTGTTTCACTTTTTTTGAATTTTGAGTTTTTCACTGTTTTTGGATTTTGAGTTTTTCACAGTTTTGTATTTTGAGTGTTTCATTGTTTTTGGATTTTGAGTTTTTCATTGTTTTTGGATTTTGAGTTTTTCACTATTTTTTGGTATTTATCAAAGGACATTATATGATTTTTTGGATTTTTTCAGGACTTTATATGATTTTTTTTTTGTTTTGGATTTTTTCAGTTATGCCCCCAGTGTGCAAACCTATATGACATGATGATCTGCAGAATGCATGTGGAGACAATGAATTTTTGACATGACCTATGTTAATGCAATATGCATGATGATGATGTGTTTCTTATTCGAACAAGGTTAACTATGTTTGTTTAGCCTTTTGTAATACACCAATTGAAATGGAGGTGCAAAACATTTCATAGATAAGTGATCAATCGATCCTTAAGATCCCTTGAAACATCTAAATCAACACACTTAGTGACTAGGATTTATAAATGGAGACAGGGAAAACTTCCCCATTGGTTCTTGAAACTTTGATCTTCTTTTTCCCATGTGTGTGCAGATGATTTAATTCCCTCTCTTGTATTCACTAAAGATCTTTAGCATCCTATATGACTAGCTACGTGGATTATCCTAACTTCAAAAGCATCCCGAATAGAGTCTCGCTGCCAGCAAGCTTTAAGGGCTCCAACGAGGTTATAGACTGTAAATTCTCAAATACTGGTCACATGCCAGCAAGCATTCATAGCTCTGATAGAGTTACTTGTATGTTCCCATAGTCAAGATTTTTGTCGCACTTTGTATGCGTGATATTTCAGTTATATAACATTGCTCTTTTACCTTGAGATGAATATTTGGCATAGCTCTTTTTTCTTTTATTATTTTCTTGCCTTGAATTTGTAAGTAATGAAACCTACTTGGGTGTGACAATTACAACAACACTAAAGTAGAATTTTAGATTTTTCACTAGTCATATGATCAACTAGGTGTCTAGAATGAAGTAGAGATTTTCTTAATATGTTTGAGATATAGCAATTGATAGATTTTGGGTTAACAAGTCTCAAATAGTGAAATCACTACCCAACCATAAGTAAAGCATTGTCATGGGATAATGTTGAAAATGAATGATCTTAGGACCTCAAAGACTTCATGTCTGAATATATAAGAAAGGAGATGACCCTTGTTTCTCTTGAATAGAAACGAATGACAATCTTGGACAGTTGCTTTGTTTTATTGATGTTGCTATATGAAAATGTATAAATTTTGCAAATGCGACTTCTAAATATGATGTGCTTTGGAAGAAACTATATGCAATGCAGTGCTTTGAATAATATGATATGCAATGTGCAAAGTAAAACCTAAACTAACCCAGCCCTTAGGTATAATATCGTTTCAGGTGCATGTTATTCATAGGGTCAGAGAGTGGATCTCCCTTGCCTATAACCCTTGTTATGATGAAAGAACCTAGCCAGTTAGGTTCAAACTTCCTTGGCTTTTCTTGGGCAGACTCATTTATTATAACTCTGTCTTAGTCTGTTCTGATAACCTTGTAGATGATTGAAAACTATTTTTTTTTCATCCAATGTTTCTAGCTCTTGTAATCTTTCCACCTGATAGTCTTCCTCTGATATGATATTTTGTAAGGAGACTCTTAGAGATGGTGGTTCTATTTCAATAGGGAGTATTGCTTTTGTACCATAGACCAAGGAATATGGTGTTGCTCCTATAGGGGTGCATACTTCTGTTCTATAAGCCCAAAGAGAAGGATTTAACTGGAGATGCCAGTCCCATCCTATGTCTGTAACAACTTTCTTAAGGATTTTCAATATTGTCTTATTTGTTACCTCCGCTTGTCCATTGCTTTGTGGATAATATGGTGTTGCAAATCTCTGTTGTATTTGAAATTTGTCACACAATTCTTTCACTTCTTGATTTTTAAACGGACGTCCATTATTTGTCATGAAGCACCTTGGAATCCCATATCTACAGATAATGTAATTGAGCATGAATTTTTCTATTTTCTTTCTAGTGGTGTATGTAAGAGGAATTGCCTCGACCCATTTGGTAAAGTACTCAGTAGCTGTTAAGATGAACTTGTGCCCATTGGAAGAAGTAGGATTTATTGTACCCACTAGATCTAATCCCCATTGTGAAAATGGCCATGGTGATGTAATGGGTTGAATATCTTGTGTTGGTGCATGAATGAGATCTCCATGCATTTAACATTGCTTGCATTTTTGCACATATTTATAGGCATCTTTTTCCATAGTTGGCCTGTAATAACCTATTCTTAGCAATTTCTTTGACAATGGTGGACCACTTTGATGTGCCCCACAAATTCCATTATGGACTTCCTTTAGAGCGAGTTGCACTTCATTTTTATCAAGACATTGGAGAAGAGTTCCATCGAATCCCTTTCTATACAAAGTATTACCTATAATAGTGTGTCGAGATGCCTAACGAATAAGAGTCTTCTTCTGATTTTTGGACAGATCTAGTGATATGTACTGAGTGTGTAAATATGCATATATTTCATTGTACCAAGGGGATTCTGGACCCATGATTGCACATACATATTCTGTTGAGGGAGTCTCAAATGCTGATATCATTAACTGTTCTATAATAAACTCAAATTGAGTTTCATTAGCAAACATATTTAGAAGAGATCCTATTGTAGCCATGGCATCTGTTGCCTTGTTTTGTATCCTTGGAATCTATTTGAAATTAATTTTTTTGAAGTTCTCTTTGTAATATTCTACTATTTGCTTATAAGGTAGGAGTTTTCCATCTTTCGTGTTGTAGTCATCATTGACTTGGTTTACAATCAGTTGCAACTCACCATAGACCTGTAATTCTTTTATTCTCCACTGTACAACTATATAAAGTGATGAATACTAAGAGGGGTGGGTGAATTAGTATGCCAAAAACCTCTATACTTAAACACTTACACAGTCTAAAGATAAACCGGTAAAACAGTCTAACAGACAGACCAGTTATCACACATGCAAACCAAAATGCGAATAAAGCATTCACCCACAAAAGCAATACAACCATAACACAAGATATTTGACGTGGAAACCCAATTGGGAAAAACCACAGTGGGATGGAACTCACAAGTCACTATCTGCAGAATAGAAACTAGATCGATTAAGGTCAGACCGGTTAAGGTCTTACAATGTTCTTCAGCAGAACAGATCCTGTTAGGAATCTCAATCTCTGTTACGAGATAAGTCTGATTAAAGACTACCTTGTTAGATGATTTTAGATTTACACAAGTGAAACACCTTGTTAGAGGATTTTACAAAGGCTTTGAGGCCTACCCAGTTAAGGGCTACAGACTTGTCAAAGATGTGAGTAATCAACAAGTGTTTGATCTATCTAATAGCACAAACTACTTGGTTAGATCCAGTATTGCTCATAGTTAATGCATTCGAGCATTACTTCAGTCTTCTCTATCTCTCTCAGTTACAACTTGATCTTCTCAGATAAGATCGTTATTCCAACAACTCAACAACCACCTTAAACCCTAGCATGACATTAACCCTTTTAGCAACAACTTAAAACCCTAGACATGATGTCCTTTTAAAGGAATCTGATTTCATGTCGGTCCAATAGGATTACATTACAATTTCCTAGGTTCAATGAATCTAGACATACTCAGTAACACGACACAAAAAGCATCGTCAATGTGTCGGCACCATCAAACAATCGGTGGATTGGTAACTCATCACAGAGTATTACCAGTTCATACAAAATACCGGTTGTCGGTTTGACAAAAATGAAGACTGGTAAGAATGTGTTGTGCCACTTTGCTCCCTTGTACCGGTTGAGATCTACGAACCGCTTGGGGTCATCATGCCGCTTCAGACTGGGAAACACATTCTACAAAATCATTAGTCTAAAGACTAGAATACAACATACTGGTTGGAACAAATACCGGTTGAGCTCTAGCTCATACATATAAAGGGGATCTCAATACAAGTGTGTGTCCATCAATGACAATCACAACATAAACAAAAAAAATGCCAACAATCTCCCCCTTTGGCATTGATGGCAACACTTAGGAAAATAAAATTTTGATGTCTAAGTGTTTTTCAATCAAAACATGCCATTAACAAAATTGCTTCCCCTAAGCATATGCACTATCCCTTAATCAATACAATGTATAGCAATTTTGCATACAGAGCATAAACATTGAGATTTAAGAGCATATAGCATATAGCAAAACATATATCAAAATTTCAAAACCAGATACTTCTCCTTATTCTTCTCCAAAATAGATAGAGTACTTCTCCCCCTGTATCAGAAGATCAAAATTTTAAAACCAAAACCAGATACTTATCCCCCTTTGCCAACAATGACAAAGTATCGCTAAATAACCCTGTTTCCATTTGATATATATATAAAAAATTTATGACAACAATGAATAATATTTGTCAAAAACTGATTTATAGTCCTGCAAAAAATGTTTCATGGATAGAGACCAGGACTCAAGTAGGGAGGTTGCCACTTCTTTCTCTGTTTGCATCTGGGATACCTATTCCTCCATGGCATCAACTGTGCTTAGTTCCTGCATGACTGTCAGGGCATCCAAGTTCAAATAACACTTCTAAAGAATTTGTAGTCGTGGAAGTAAAACCAGTTGAAGCTCCTGCAAATCCCTAGACCGTGTACTGATCTCTTGCTCCATCTTGGCTGACTGGATCTGGAACTGGTGAACGGTTTGCCCATATGTTGCAAAGGAATCATAAGGTGTCTTAAATGTGCCCAAGTAGGACTGTAAGTCTGTTTGAAGCTTTTGCTTCTTGGCTAGCACATCATCACAGAATAGATGAGGTTGACATATTTTGCTTAGTAGCAAGTTTCCCTCATCCAAGGCATTCCTTATGTCCTTTTGCTCTTTTAGTAGTTCAATCCTAAGCTCATTCATCTTTTTCACTAGAGCAATGTTAAGAGCCTTTTGGTGCTCTTTCTTGACATTGGCCTCAGCTGCTTCTTCCAGGCTCTACACCTGATCATCCACTACAATACATAGTAGTTTGAGTTGTGCTAGTGATGATTTAGTGTTAGGAAGATTGGTACCGGGGGTCAAACCGGTAAGGGTGTCTATAGCAGCTTGAATGATATCTTGCTCCTTTTTCCTTCATATGATTTCAAGGCGCTCTTGGGCAACATTGATGCTCTGCATAAGCTCCGACTCACTTGCAAACTGGAGATCAATAGGACTCAAGATATCAGCCGGTTTGGCTTGGCTCCCGATTGCCTTAGGGGTCTCCATCTGTGTGCTCTTCATTGCTTCAGCTACCTTGTCTGCTTCTTCCTTCTTTTTCTCAGCTTCCTACTTCTGTTCTTGTGCCTTGTCTTCCTCTGCTTTCTTTTTCCTCTCTATTTCCTTCCTCTTCTCTTCTTCTTTCTCTTCCTCTTCCTTCTTCTTTTCTTCTTCTTCCTTCTTCTTTGCTTCCTCTTCCTTCTTCTTCTTTTCTTCCTCTTCCTTCTTTCTCTTTTCTTCCTCTTCCTTCTTCCTCTTTTCTTCTTCTTCCTTCTTCTTCTTCTCTTCCTCTTCCTTCTTCTTCTTTTCTTCCTTATCCTCTTCTTCTTTCTTCTTTTTCTCATCTTCATCCCTCTTCTTCTCTGTTTGTTCCTTAGCTGCTTCCTGTGTGTCCTTGGCTTGCTCACTGCCTTGTTCTGCTTGTTGCCCCTGTTCTGTTTCCCCAGAAGGTATGTCCTGAGTGACATTTTATGTGTCCAGTGGATCGACATCAATAGTGTCGATTGGTTCTTCAACCAGGTTTCCTTCATCAAAAACTTCATCTAGTTTGGAGATAACTGGTTCTTTTTCTGCTTGGAGGTTAGCCATTTTTGCTTTGTGAGCTAGAATAGCATGATTCATATGCTGATGAGTGTTTCTTCCCTCCAATAGCCAATGTCTTCTTCTCCTTGTGAAGAAGAGACCTTTATTTTGATCTAGGACATCAAATAATTCTGAATTTGACAGGTCAGGAAAGTACTGTGAAAAGACTTTCTCCCTAATCTCCTGTTCTTTTTCAATGGCAATGCGCCATTTATTATCTAATGCTTTAAATAAAGAATCCAATGTCTAAGATTTAATCTTTGATGGCGACTGGTCATTCTTGCACAAATAAATAATGATTTCCTGTAATATTTCTTCCTTCTCCTCATCACTAAAATATCATAATAATCTACTAAATCATGAAGTAATTTTCTCCTGATATTCTTAACTGTCCTTTGAAAATGTGTCAAAGGTTTGTATGAGGAGATATCAATATTTACCGGTGCAGATGCTGCCGGTTCATTCTTCTTCATCTTCTTTGTTTGTCTAGCCTTCTTTGGCTTTTCATCAGACTCGGTCTCTTAAGAGTTTGGTTCATTTGTCTTCATCTTCCTTTTTCTTTCAAAGACTTTTTCCGATGTTACTTCTGGTTGCTTCTTTGCTGGTGACTTCTTGGTCACTCTTGGAGTTACAGTGGTAGCCAGTACCGACGCTGCAGGCACTGTTTTGGCTTTCTTTGCTACCGGTTCTTTTCCTTTCTTAACAGATGGTTCTTTAGCTGGTGCAATCCTCTCCAAGTAGGTTCCAGTCCTTTTAGCCTTTGGATCAAGAGGTGAGGCAATAAGGGTTGAGGCATACCCTTCCACAATATCATACATAACTTCATAGCCCATTGGCTCCACTTCCTCCATTCTAGGCTCAACAACCTCCATTAAACATTTGTCCACCTGAATGGTGAAATAGATGTCATCTTCGTATTTCTTTACTATATCACCTGAGATTCTTACCCTTTGACTCATCTTTCTTCTGAACTCATCAAAATATTTGTTTAGTACTTTAGGGTAACTGGTTCCAATGGCTTGTATGCTTTCCTTAATCTGCTTGGTTACCGGTTGGTCAGGAGACCACTAGACATCTCCTACTCCAGGAAAGTAGCCTTGGAAATAGAAGAACAACCCTATCAGTAGTTGTCCAAACTTAAACCTCAGTGCATTGTCCTGTTTGATTGCCTTTAGATTCAACAGGAGTTGCCTCTGCATACTGGTGCATAAGTCAAAAGATGCATCCTCTTTTATCATCTGGTAAGCAGCATTTACTGCTACAGTAGATACAAAATTGATCCTGCTGTCTGAAAACATTCTGTAGCCTATCACCATGTAGGTGTATTTCACCAGATCATCCTTGATAGGATTAACTATCATACCCCATGAGTCACTTGTTCAACCAGTGAGCTTGGCCATTTCGGTTTTGCTTACCGTTCTTAGGGTTGGCACTTCCCCTATGTTGCAAAAACTAGTGACTGCATGAATTACTTGAGGCATAATATCATGTGTCCTCTCTAGGTACATCTTGTTGCCATGGACTCTGCTCAAAATGATCCTGATGTGATCCTCCATAAAATATACTGCATTATGGAGTTTCTTCTTCTCTAAGATACTAAACTCTGGTTTGATCTTTTTGTCCTTGCTGCAAAATAGACCTAACTAGGTGTGAATAGCTAAAGACCCTAGGTCTTCTATTTTGAAATCAATATAATCATAAATTCCTTCTTCAACTATGACTCCAGTGGGAACTTGTGATAAGGCATTATATTTGGACTTCCTTTGAATAAAACTTTCCAACTCAATGGATGTACTAGAACTAGTATGAGATGCGGAAGTCATTGTTGAGTATTTTCAAGAACATGAAAAATACCTTTACAATGCGAATTTAGGGCTTCCTGATTCTGCTTCACTTCACTCTTCGTCGGTTGCCAAATCACTGCTTTGAGTTCTCCACTACCGCTTGCAAACTGGATTTGAATCTCCTTCAAGGTTTATCAATTTCTTGAAATCTTAGCTCAAATCGGCTTTTCTTTGCTCTGCACTTGAAAACTTTTCTTCGCTCGAAAACAAATAGTGAGAAATGATTTGAAATAGGCTTTTATACATGTCTCTCACCTACCACCATTAATGCTCCATTATTAGGGTGAAAACCCTAATTTGCCTCTTTTATCATTTTCGGTCTTCTGCCAGGTGACAGGTATCATGTACCGATTAAGGTCTTTTACCGGTGTAATCAGGGGTTCACAATTATTTCACCGTTTGCTCCCCCTAAGCTTCTTTGGAGCTTAGTTTGCCGGTTTCGATATTTCCACACTAGGTGCAGAAACTAGTTCCTCTTCCAACATTGTTGGTTTCTTCCTCCAGGTTTTGTTCATGTCTGCTTGAACTTTTTCAACATCAACTTCTCCTTTCTGAGTGACCGATATATCATCAGATATACTCTTTCTGCTTCTGTAGAATCTTGCAATGTGACCCAGTTTGTTGCAGTGATAGCAAACCAATCCAGGTGCTCTCCAAGGTCCATTGTTCACATTTCCATTCTTCCTTCTACATGTAGCCGTAGTGTGTCCATGTCCATGACAAATCCAACAATTTTCTCTCCATCCAGTTGTCGGTTGATAACCATTGTTGCTTGACTAATAATTGTAGGCATTGAACCGGTTGGGGTTCCGATTTACAAAAGATTTCGGACCAGCTCCTTGGGTCCTCCGAGGATATCTTCTGGTATTGTTCATGACAGACTTACATTCAGATGCTCTATGCCCAAACTTGTTGCATGCATAACAATGACCATTGAACTTATTGGATCTAGGTGCATTGTTGATAAAATATGAAAAATTATTGTAGGCTTTGCTCCTACATACATTGGGAGTGTGTCCTTCTTTAAGACAGTTAAAGCAAACAGGTTTGAATTTTTGCTTACCTTTTCCTTTGAGTGTCGGTTTCTTCTTTGATGCTTCAGCATTTGTTCCTAAGGATTCTCCTTCCTCATGTCCAGAGAAACCAAGACCATTGGTATTCTTTGCCAATCTAGATGACTCAAGCTTTTGCTCTAGCTTGACAGTACTTTTGCCAAACTTAGCAAGTATTTCCTTTGACTCAGAGAGTTCTTTGGAAATAGCAGTATTTGTCTCCATTAGACTTGCATTTTCAGAGATGGCTATGTTCAGTTCACCTTGCATGTCTTCCTTTTCCATCCTGCTCTCATGAAGGCAAGCAGTCAGTGCACTAATCTCTTGTTTCAACTTGGAGATCTCATGATCTCTATCGTTCACCAGCTTCAACTTTTCTCCGGTTCTCAAGCTCTTGACTAAACCGAATAGTCAGTCCTTCCAACTCCTTTCTCATATTGGAGTTTGAATCATTCAGCTTGTTCACTTCTGCAATCATGGCTTCCATGTTAGCTTCATCTTCAAAACTACTTTTAGATATCTCCATCAGCCTCTCTGCATGTTCTCTCCTTTTTGCTTGAGATGCCTTGTATTTGACCATAAGATCATCATAGGCTTGCTCAGACTGAGTGAGTTGTTGAGTAAGTTCCCTCATGGTGTATTCCCCCATATCTCTTTCCAAGTGGTTAAACTTATAGAAAGGTAGGCTCTGATACCAATTGATGAATACTAAGAGGGGGGGTGAATTAGTATGCCAAAAACCTCTGTACTTAAACACTTACACAGTCTAAAGATAAACTAGTAAAATAGTCTAACAGACAGACCGGTTATCACACATGTAAACCAAAATGTGAATAAAGCATTCACCCACAAAAGAAATACAACCATAACGCAAGATATTTGACGTGGAAACCCAACTAGGAAAAACCACGGTGAGATGGAACTCACAAGTCACTATCTGCAGAATAGAAACCAGACCGGTTAAGGTCTTACAATGTTCTTCACCAGAACAAATCCTGTTAGGAATCTCAATCTCTATTAGGAGATAAGTCTGATTAAAGACTACCTTGTTAGAGGATTTTAGATTCACACAAGTGAACCACCTTGTTAGAGGATTTTACAAAGGCTTTGAGGCCTACCCAGTTAAGGGCTACAGGCTTGTCAAAGATGTGAGTAATCAACAAGTGTTTGATCTATCTAATAGCACAAACTGCTTGGTTATATCTCGTATTGCTCACAATTAATGCATTCCAACATTACTTCAGTCTTCTCTATCTCTCTCAGTTACAACTTGATCTTCTCAAATAAGATCATTCTTCCAACAACTCAACAACCACCTTAAACCCTAGCATGACATTAACCCTTTCAACAACAACTTAAAACCCTAGACATGATGTCCTTTTAAAGGAATCTGATTTCATGTCGGTCCAATAAGATTACATTACAATTTCCTAGGTTCAATGAATCTAGACATACTCAGTAACATGACACAAAAAGCACCGTCAATGTGTTGGCACCGTCAAACAATCGGTGGATTGGTAACTCATCACAAAATGCTAGTTGGTAACTCATCACAGAGTATTATTGGTTCATACAAAATACCGGTTGCTGGTTTGACAAAAATGAAGACTGGTAAGAATGTGTTGTGCCACTTTGCTCCCTTGTACCGATTGAGATCTATGAACCGCTTGGGGTCGTCATGCCGCTTTAGACCAAGAAACACATTCTACAAAATCATTAGTCTAAAGACTAAAATACAACATACCAGTTGGAACAAATACCGGTTGAGCTCCAGCTCATACATATAAAGGGGATCTCAATACAAGTGTGTGTCCATCAATGACAATCACAACATAAACAACAAAAATGCCAATACAAAGTCCTATGAGGAGAGATTCATATTCGCCTATATTGTTTGTGCATGGGAAATTTATCCTAAATGACTTAGGTATAGAATCACCTTGAGGTGTGATGAAACGAATCCCTTCTCTAGATCCATGACTTGTATATGACCCATCAAAGTATAATTTCCACATTATAGATGTTGTCAATGTGAATACTAATTCATCTGGAAAGTCTATGAGAAATGGGTGACTATCTTGCAAAGGATCCTGTTGGGACTCATTAAATTGGAGTGAATTTTAGAGGCCCATTTCAATTTTTTGCTCTACATTTCCAAATGAGTCAGTTTGAATGGCCTAGTTAGAGAGAGGGCAAAATGGAGCCAGTTGATTTTCGAAGGGTAAGGCTTGGGAAATGTGTCTTACACCTTTCATTTGGCCTATGTAGTGATGTGCAACTTTCAGAATTCAGTTTGGATAAGTTTATCAGGTATCCATTTCGAGGGGTGAGCTGAAAGTGCATTTTAGGCACAAATGCAGATTTTATTGAGTAGCCTACTTTGAGTGCTCATGTATTTTTCCCTATTAATCATCATGAAGAATTTAAAAATGGATTGAATTGTATGTATAAATGTGAGTCAGCATGAAAAATTTCAAGTCTTCATGAATTCATTTGCTCAGTTTACCAAGCTCGAACTGTTTGTAGTTTGAATGTTTTGACAAGTCCCTGTTTCAGGACCTAGTTGGAGCCCTGTTTTGCATAAGTGTAAAAGTTACCTCAGTAGATGTCATGATAGAATGTTTATTCTAGGCTATTTTTGGTATAAATGATGAGTCATGTTTCAAATTTCAAGCCTCTACCAATTCGTTTGATCGGTTTTCAAAGGGGTTTCTTGAGCCATCTCTTTCAGTGATTTGTACTTTCAATGTTATATCAGTTAATGTAGCCATATTCATGAGTGCACCATTTGCACCCAGTCAGGATTTTGGTCAAATTGAGAATTCTAAGTTTTAATATATACTTCAAGGTACCTATGTTTCAAATTTGAGGGTCTATGGAGGTTGTTTGATATTTTTGAGAAAGGCATCATGTGTTGCCAGAACATTGACTTCATTAGGTCCGCCATGTCGACAAAGCCAGTTGGTCATTTCCAGCAATTAATATCTCTTCGCTCGGGATTCATCTTGGAAAACCGTTTGGTAGAGTTCATGCTTGTATATCAAAGGACAAGTCTGTTAGATGGTGAGGTCCAAAAAGGTGTTTTGACTGGTTTGAAAATTACGTCTTCGTGATTAAATGCGAAAATGTGGCGCAAGCGCTTGAAAGTGGCAAAACTCAGTCTAATGATCTGAAAATGGTGTTGATCATTTCCAGAGGTACGTTCAAGGTTTCTAAGGAATTTCAGAGGTCAGTTGCATGAAAACAAAAAAAAATTTAGTCAGACCCACTTTGGGGCCCGACCTGGCTCATGCCTGTGCTGTATTATTTTATTGGTGACTTTGTTCACTGAGAGATTTTCAGAATATCTAAATATGGATTGTAATCATGAGATATGTCATGAGGGTTGAAAAGACTGTAGACCTCCAGGTAATTTCAGATTGGTGATTTTAATGCCAAATCCTCCTTTAGCGACAGAGGAGATTTTTAAAAAAAATGCAAATGTATTTGGGAAATGGTGTGGAATGGAGAGGGGATTGATCATTTAGCAAATATAATTGGCATGTGAAATGCCAACCAACATCTTCCTGTGCATAATCATGGTTTTGAGAGGTTTTTATAAACTTCAAACAATGAATTGGCAGGCATTAAGCCAAACCTTTGGAGTGTGGTGTGAGTTTGAGTCTTCAGTGAAATGCAATCTGCTGGTAAAAGACTTCCCTCCTCCCTCACGTGGTTGTATGGAAATCAATGTAAACAAACTAAACAAATGCAAACAAGTTCAATGCTAAATCCTTTGCATTGCATTGGTGGTAAGGGCAGTTTTGAAATTTGTACCAAGCAAACACCCATCTCCTCCCTACGTGGTGTTCTGAAAGCCTGCAGAGGACCTCCAAGTTGGACGTGGTGTGTTTGAAGGGGCTGCAAATAGAAAGCAAGCTGGATGTGGTGTGTTTGAAGGGGCTGCAAACAGAAAGTTAATTCTCACATGCTCCCCATCTCCCTCCAGGCTTCTACGTGGTGATGAAGAAGGAAATGTAGAAAAATCAAGCAAATGCAATGGTGCAAGTTCAAAACAAGTCATCCTCCCCTCTACGTGGTCGGTGAGCAGTGAAATTGCAGAATCTTTTGAAACTAAATGAAATTGCATCCTCCTCCCACATGATAGCTGGAGAGAGGCATTTAAAACTTTATGCAATGCATATTGGGCAAATAGAATGCCAGCAAACCCCCTCCCACGTGACTGGTAAAAGAAGTTTTAAATCTCCAAACAAACAGTTTGGCAGATGTATAAAACAATTTCCCCCCAAAGGAGGTGTTGAAGAAGTTTCCAATTTAGAAGGATGGCAACCATTAACACTCAGAAAAAAGCCTTCAAAATGCACAGTTACAGGCAAAAACGTTTATCCCACATTGGCTGTGGAGTGAACTTTTTTTATATTTATAATCAAAGGCACACTCATCTAATATGTCAAAGCTTAAAGGCTTTTGACGGATGGTGTTGGGCACCTAAGGCGGACCCCACACGTGCGGGCATGGATCCCAAGGTGATTGAGGAGGCTGACTGAACAGCAACAAGTTGGACCCCACGTAGGCACAAATCCTGAGGCATGCAAAGTTTTGCAGAAAAGGAGTGACTTAACTAGTGAGCAGGTTGCACATGATCGACGGTCGGTGTGACTTCGTGAAGGAAAGATGCACATCGAATAAGGTCTGCAAAATAGGGAAAAACCCAGGCAAATTGTGAAGGGGTTAAAGAGCATGCAAGTTTGATGGAGATCAACAGCTCGTGTGACTTTGTGACCCGAAGATGCTCGTCGATTAGCCATTGCAAAATGGCGAAAGATAGGTGGAAGGATGACATGGCGGTCCATCTCACGAGTCCTGTCTAGTGGCGCTGAGGTGGCAGACACATGGCAATGAACAAGAAATCCAGTGGCAGTGACGAGGTGGACACGTGGTGGAGTGATGAAGTGTCATCTGAGGTGGCACCCAGTAAACCCCATCAGTGAATCAGAGACCGCCACGTGGCAAGGCATCAGGCCAAAAAAGAGGGAAAAATCAAAGTTAAATTATATAGTTGAAACTATATAAGAAATTAAAAAAATTAAATGATTGTGCACACATGAATGATTAATTCGCCCAGAGGTCTATTTTTTGTCAAAATGGCAAGTATTATATATTGCCAGAAAGCTCTCTGGATAAGGAATCCAATCAGGTAGTTAATTTTAACAAATATGGGATATTTCAAGAGCAGTTTCCATGGGAAAGAAAAAGGGATTGAAATTCAGTTAGAAAAAAGGACAGTTGGTAGTGTGTTATGCAGATCTGATCTTTCCCTCCTCTTCTTATTCTCAATTCTTCTCAATTGTAAGGGTTCCATAATTTTGAAGAAAGTGCTCCAGTTTTCATGGCTTCCATTTCTGAATTACTTGACCCAAATGTGTAAAATTATGTGGATCTTTTCAGGGCACAGAGGTTGCAGTGCAGTGTTGTAGATGTGGTTTCTTAGTTACAGGCCTTACTTATGTCAGGCATGAGTAAATTTCCCACAATATTGTCTCTATGCATATATTTCATTGTTATGAATTGAATCCTCAAAGAGGCTATAATTTGTCATCTCAAGGAGATCGTATGATTGTTTGTAGGCATTCTTCAGTGAAGAGTTTAAATTCTATAATCAGTTATAAACAATGGAATGTGTCCCAGATCTGATAAATTTTGTGAATGGAATTAAGTAATGCATTAGTATAAGGTGTTAATGAAGGAATATTGTTTAAGGAAAACCAATTTGTAACTATGGATGCACATATGCAGTTATGTGTGTGACTCTGTTGCCCAATGAACAAGGCACTGGTCTTGCAGATTTGGGGATAGTTTCAGATTAATTCCAATTAAAGAAAAATCTATTTCCCTTTATGTTTAGGGGTTTATGTTCTATCATTCCAAAGCTTTGTTTCACCCATTATTTGTACAAGATCTAGCCAATCTATGCGTGTTATCTAATTTGTCGAGCTTGTGGAATGGTTTATCTGCTTCATTGATGTTGTCATGGTGAGTAAATGAGTTAAATGCATGCATCAAAAGGGTGTCCCCCCCTAGGTCTAGCAGAACCTGAAGTGGAGGAGGATCAATTAGGGTCCTATGTTATGTTGTCCAAGCCCTAATGTGTTTCATAGACTGAAATTGGCCATTTCATAGAAGGATTGTAGGTGTACTTGGGTTAATCACTTTTGGTGAACAACAGATCCTCTACTAACTAGTCTGCTATAATTTGTCCTTTGATGGCCTTTCTATCTATGTACTCTATATCAAACTCACTCAGGATCATGACCCACTTAGCCAATCTCTCGGTCAATGTTACTCTACTCAATAGGTATTTGAGTGGATCAAAGCATGCAATGAGTTGCACCTTATGACTCAACATGTAATTTCTAAGCTTTTGAGATGTGAAGATTACTGCTAAGCATGCTCATTCTATAGGAGTGTAATTAAGCTCATAATCGATCAGGGTTATACTTATATAGTAAATAGCTCTTTCTTTTCCTTGTTCATCATGCTATGCCAATAAAGCTCCTAGAGATGAGTTTGTTTCTAATATGTATAGTAACAAAGGTTTTCCTGGAGTAGGTGGTACTAACACTAGGGTGTTTAGAAGATATTCTTTTAGAGCTTGGAAAGCTTCTTGGCATTGTTCTGTCCATTTAAAATTAACTCCTTTCTTAAGTAGGTGTTGGAACGGATGACATTTATCTGCCAAGTGTGTTATGAATCTCCGTATGAATTGTAGTCTTCCTTGTAACCCTCTTAGTTGTTTAAGTGTTGATGGAGGTTGCATATCTATGATTGCTTTGACCTTGGCAAGGTCTACTTCAATTCCTCTATTTGACATAATAAATCCTAACAGTTTACCTATTGTTACACCAAACACACACTTCTTCAGGTTTAGCCTAACATTCTACTGCTCCAACCGATCAAATATCTATGCAAGGACTATAAGGAGACCTTCTCTTGTCTGTGATTTAGGCAGTAAGTCATCCACACAATCTTCCATTATGTTGTGGATCATATCATGAAATAGCATTGTCATGGCTCTTTGGTATTTTGCTCCTACATTTTTTAGACCAAATGGTATCACATTCCAGCAGTATGTTCCCCATGGGCGAGTAAAGGCTATTTTATGTTGATCTTCTAGTGCAATTTTAATCGGGTTGTATTCTGAGAAACCATCCATTAATGATAGAATTTCATTTCCAATTGTTAAATCAACTATCATATCAATATTAGGTAGTGGGAAATCTGCAAGGAAACTCAGGTGCGGAAATAGCTTCCTACACTAATCTCTAGAGGAAAGTATTGTGCAAATTCTTTTAAATCCTTACAATTTCAGATTCGTTAACTACTTTAACAAAGATATTGTAGCCATATACCATGCATACAAAAAATAGAGAATGACACAATGATTTACCCTAGGGAAAACCTTTCGGTAAAAAACCCCAACACTCCAAAACCTGCACAATGTATTATCTCCAACACAATGGTTACAACACACTTGCAATGCAAGTTCTTTCAGGAGACAATCGGCACTTAAAGACAAATCCAGTAGCACGATATTATACCAACAATACACTCTTTTCATATCACAGAGTGTACAGTACTCAACTTTATTAGTTGCCACATGTCTTGCATGTCTTCACCCATCATTGAAATCTCCTAGAAATAGCTCTTATGTGTCATAGGAATCCATCATAACAATTTCAGCCATGATCTCCTTACACACAATTCAAGATGCTGACACATCAAGTGGAGTGACACATCAACATGCCAACTAGACATCTACACTCACACTTAATTACATTATTTACAAGAAATGCATTTTACAAAACAAATAATAAGAATAGGAATTATCGAAGGTTGAGACACCTTATTCCTAACATTCTCCCACTTGTCGAACACCTTGTAAGAGCAATAGGAACATAACAGGAACTAACCGCTATAGGCCAAAAGACCCATAGACTCTGAACACCATCTGAACTTTGTAGTGCCCACTAGTTTCGTTAATGCATCTGCAACATTCCTCATAGTATCTACCTTCTCCAAATTTACCTTTCCATCTTCCACCATATCTCTCACAAAGTGAAACTGCACATCAATGTGCTTCGTTCTGGCATGGAAAGTTGGATTCTTCGCAAGGCAAATAGTGCTCTGATTGTCACACCAAATAGTAATCTATTCTACATAAATACCAACATTAGAACACAATCTCCTAAGCCAAATGGCTTCCTTACAAGCATGAGTAGCAGCCATGTACTCAATTTCTATAGTGGACAAAGCAACCACAAGTTATCGCTTACTCAACCAACTGATGGCACCACCAAACTTAGTGAACACATAAGCACTGGTGGATCTCCTGCTGTTAATATCACCTGCCCAATCTGAATCCACAAACCCATGAATACAACCTGAATGCAAAGATCCAGAAGAGTTACCATGGTAACATATGGAGTAATTTTATGTACCCCTCAAATATCTGAATACTCGCTTAACTGCATCCCAATGTATGCATCAAGGGTTAGCCATAAACCGACTTAGGACTCCCACTGCTTGGGCAATGTCTAGTCTAGTATAGACCATAGCATACATAAGACTGCCAACTACACTAGCATAAGGTACTCTACTCATGTCCTCCACCTCACTAGGATATTTTGGACAATCATCTACAAATAACTTTGTTCCCACTGAAATGGGAACACATAGTGGTCTACAATCTGCCATGCTGAACCTGTCCAACACAAACTTCACATACTTACTCTGACTCAACCAAAGTTTTCTGTTAGACCTATCTCTACTGATTTCCATACCCAAGATGTACCTTGCTGCCCCAAGATCTTTCATCTCAAACTATGCTGACAACTGATATTTAAAATCAAAAATCATACCCTTACCCTTCCCAAACAACAACATATCATCAACATATAATGCAACAATAAGAAGGTGATCATTTTCAACTCTGAAATAAATGCAATGATCTGATTTTGATCTTACAAATCCAATTGACAACACAAAGGCATCAAACTTAAGGTACCACATCCTAGGAGATTGCTTCAAACCATATAGAGATTTCTTTAATCTACAAACTAAGGATTCTTTACCTTTAACAATGTAGTGCTCAGGCTGTGACATATAAATCTCTTCCTCCAAATCACCATGAAGGAAAGTTGTCTTCACATCCATCTATTCTATCTCTAAATCATATGATGCAACAAGAGATAACAAAAATCTAATGGATGTCAACTTTGCAACAAGAGAGAATATTTCACCATAATCTATTCCCTCTACCTGTGAATACCCCTTTGCAACCAATCTAGCTTTGTACCTTTCAACACTGCCATCTGCACAGAATTTCTTCTTGAACACCCATTTACAGCCAACAGATTTTCTCCCTTTAGGCAAAGGTACAAGGTCCCAAGTTTTGTTTTTCTCTAATGAAGCCATCTCATCATCCATAGCCTCAATCCAGGAACCTGCATCTTCCATGCCCAAAGCCTCTTTCACAGATCTAGGCTCATCAGTGTTAGTAATCAAAGCAAAAGCACAACTAGAATCTAACATAGAATAACCAAACCTTTCTGGTTGCTTTCTTTCTCTCGTGGATCTCCTTAAGGGTTGAGGTTGAGGTTGTTCTTCCTCTTCTTCTGAACTATCAGAGTTGCTAGAGCTCTCCTCATCATTAGACCCAACATGGTCTCTCTGTTCAGTCTTCTCAGGGGTAGGAGGAAATTGAACAACATCTTTTTCCTTTTCTTTTTCATCTAGTTGTAGCACAATAGGAGAAGATGTTAGCTCTCTAAAAATAACATTTCTACTATGCAACACCTTACTAGTCACAGGTTCCCAAAGCTTGTATCCTTTCACACCAACACTGTATCCGATAAAAATACATTTGACAGCTTTGTTTTCCAACTTAGCTCTTTTCTCCTTTGTAATATGTGCATAAGCTTCACAACCAAAAACACGAAGATGTCTTATTGAAGGCTTCTTACCAGACCACACCTCCATGGGTGTCTTACCAACAAGAACTAATGTAGGAGATCTATTAACCAGATAGCAGGTAGTGGCCACAGCTTCGACCAAAAAACCTTTGTTCTAAACTAGCTCCATCAAGCATACTCCTAGCCTTCTCCATTAGTGTCCTGTTCATTCTCTCTGCAACTCCATTTTGCTGCAGGGTGTAAGGAGTTGTCTTATGTCTCTCGATTCCTTGTTCTTTACAGAACTATTCAAACTCTATGGAACAAAACTCACCACCATTATCAGTTCTCACACACTTGATTCTTTTACCAGTCTGATTCTCCACAAGAGCCTTAAATTCCTTGAACCGACTGAAAACATGTGTCTTACTTTTCAGAAAATATATCCAAGTCCTTCTACTATAATCATCTATAAAAGATACAAAATATACAGAACTAGAGATAGAAGGAACTTTTACAGGACCAAATACTTTAGAATGAATAAGATCCAAAAGTCTAGAAGACTTGTGAGAACTAGAGTAGAACTGAACATGATTTTGCTTACCATAAACACAGTGTTCACAGAAATCAAATTCGAGATTACAATCATTTAGCCCCTCGACAAGATTTTTAGTTTTCAAGGTCCTAAGACCCTTCTCACCAATGTGGCCAAATCTCATATGCCACAACATTGTCTTTTCTGCAGGAAGCTTGCCTTCCAAAGTGTTTTCACCCTTAGGTACACTTACTGCACTGCCATCAGGACCCATTGCCATAGTCTTCTTTACTGCTCATTCAGATGGTGGGGATGAAGTGATAATCGCTCTCTTCTTTGAAACAGAAGAAATATTGCACTGAGCAATGCATGCATCAAGATAAAACAAAGTACCTCTCCTAGTACCTTTAGCGAGCACCATAGAACCTCTCATCATCTTGCATCCATCTTTCGAAAAAACAACTTGCACAACTACATCATTCAGCATACTTATAGATAATAGGTTTCGTGCCAAACCCAGAATGTGCATAACTTCGTTGATTCCCTTTACTCGTCCATCAGGAAATCTGATAGTGACCCTTCCGCATCCAACTATCTTTAGGTGAGAATCATCACCCAAGTACACCTTTCCACCATCAAAATCTTCATATTTTGAGAACCAGTTCGATGAGAGGTCATGTGAAAAGAACCACCCAAGTCTACCAACCACACATCATCAGATGCATGGGCTACCAAAGCTGTAATAAAAGCATCTCCATCTTCTTGAGATTTTTCGGAAGCTGAATCTGAGCCTTTCTTCTTCTTCTTCAGTTCTTTGCAGTCCCTCCGGAAGTGCCCAGATTTATCACAGTTCCAACATTTTGCCTTGGACTTTCCAGGAGTCTTAGAACTCCCACGGGATTTGGATCTGCCCTTCTTTGACTTATTGTCATTCTGCTTTCCTTTGTCATTGGATCTCCCGCGAACAGCAAGGGCTTCCTTAGACGAATCCGAAGTCTTTCTTCGCATCTCCTCAGATAGAAATGAAGACACCACATCATCCATACAGAATATGACTATAGTACTTCCGAGAGCCATCACGAGATGGTCCCACGAATCCGGCAAGGAACAAAGCAGGGTCATACATCGATCCTCCTCCTCGAACTTGGCACCAGATGATGCCAACTGTGCAATCAATAAATTGAATGCATTGAGATGATCAGTTATGGATCCACCTTCCTCCATTCTTAAAGAATACAACTTCTTTCTTAGGAATAACTTATTCACCAGAGATTTGGCCTGATACACAGACCCAAGCCGTGTCCACAAAGAATTTGCAGTAGTCTCATCAAGAACATTCAGAAGAACAACATCTGCTAGACAAAGTCTGATGAGACCCCTAGCCTTCTGATCCTTGATCTCCCAATCCGCTAGAGATATCGCTGCAGGTCTCACATCAAGTGTAGCAACCTCCCATATATTGTGTTCTTCAAGCATGTCTTCCATCTTGAGTTTCCACAACTCGAAATTAGTGCCATTAAATTTCTCCACCTCCATTCTATTGTATGAGGAACTTGCCATCTCAATCTGCAAATAAGATTCAGAATGCTCTGCACAAAAAACTCCCACTCAACTTGAGATTAGCTCAAAAAACCCTACCCAACAACTAGGACCAAAATTTGATCAAGCTCTGATACCACTTGCAAGGAAACTCAGGTGCGGAAATAGCTTCCTACACTAATCTCTAGAGGAAAGTATTGTGCAAATTCTTTTAAATCCTTACAATTTCAGATTTGTTGACTACTTTAACAAAGATATTGTAGCCATATACCATGCATACAGAAAATAGAGAATGACACAACGATTTACCCTGGGGAAAACCTTTCGGTAAAAAACCCCAGCACTCCAAAACCTGCACAATGTATTATCTTCAACACAACGGTTACAACACACTTGCAATGCAAGTTATTTCAGGAGACAATCGACACTTAAAGACAAATCTAGTAGCACGATATTATACCAACAATACACTCTTTTCATATCACAAAGTGTATAGTACTCAACTTTATTAGTTGCCACATGTCTTGCATGTCTTCACCCGTCATTGAAATCTCCTAGAAATAGCTCTTACATGTCATAGGAATCCATCATAACTATTTCAGCCATGATCTCCTTACACACAATTCAAGATGCCAACACATCAAGTGGAGTGACACATCAACATGCCAACTAGACATGTACACTCACACTTAATTACATTATTTGCAAAAAATACATTTTACAAAACAAATAAAAAGAATAGGAATTATCCAAGGTTGAGACACCTTATTCCTAACAAAATCACCCTTAGGAAAAGATTTATTTAGATCCTAGAAATCAGTACAGATTCTTATGCCTCATGTGGGTTTAGTCATAGGTACCAAGTTGGATATCCATTCCGCATAGTTGATAGGTTGAATGAAACCTACATCCAGCAGCTTTTTGAATTCTATTTTAACCAATAATGCAATACTTGGATGCATTTTTCTCAATTTTTGCTTGTAAGGTTTAACTCTTGGTAGAAAAGGTAAATGACGCAACACTAATTCGGGATCTAAGCTTGGCATATCTGCATAGGACCAAGCAAAGTTGATAGGTCATTTCTTGAAAAAATGAATGAACCTGTCCTTTTCTTCTTTGTTTAGTGATTTTTCCATATGGATGTTATGTACAATCTCTCCTTCTTCTATGTTTACCTCCTCAGTTTCTTCTATAAGCAGTGCTGAATTTTCTCTTTCAATAGGGAGGTTACCTAACTTGCTTTTGCCATTATGGTTAGTTTGATTTGTATCTTCTGTTGTAAAAGTACTTGCCTCTCCAAAGTATGTTGTCCTATCTAGGTCTACAAAAAACCCTGCTTTGTGGTCACCTTGAGGAAATCCCTCTCTGACTTTGAGGAATTCTACAATGGCTTCATCATTTTCAAACCAATCCAGAGTTGGTTTATCTTCTTTCCCCCAATCAATCAAGTGTGAATGCACAAGGAGTAAGTCGTTACTCCCTTCTATACTAGATTCTGATAATATGAGGACTTAATTATTTGATTGACCTGGTGTATTTTCATCTTGTATAGGCTTTATTTGATACCTTAGTATGGAACTCGTACGTGGAATAGAATCATGGAGTGATAATAACTCATAGTCGTGAGCGTCTGTCTCACTTTCAATGTATGTTTCATCATCTGAGGTATCATCACTTATCTCTTCTTGTTCCTACCTCTGAGTCTGTTGTATATTGGATTGTCTTCTTTGCATAGTAGTTACCCTTCTTAAGCCTCGTATAAGCCATTGTAATCTTTCTTCATTTGATTCATTAGGTTGAGGTTGAGTCGTTTCTTGTGGTAGAAGTATTGATAATAACCATGGATTAGGTTCATTTGGTGGTGGTAAACCTACATCTGTTGCAACATTAGCTTGTGCCATTGTGTCAAGAACTGTATCATTTTGTGACTCAATGCTAGGATCTTGCAGTAGTTGTCTCATGTCTTTCCCTTCTGATTTTGCGCTAGGCGATGTGGGTACTTGATTAGTTGTTTAAGATGAAGAGGGAAGTAAATGTGTGGACAACTCCCTTTGCGGTATGTAGTCTAACAGTTTCATTGGTCTATTTAGTATATCTAGGGTGCGTTGTCTTGCCTCCGTGATATGCTATACATGCTTATACCCTAACCCTTGATTCCCTGGATTGTCATTAGGAATAATAGGTTCTAGTCTTCCTTGTTTTTGTAAACCCGGTCCTGTGGTACCATCATATTCATGTCTCTGGAGCATTTTGAATCCATTGCCATATTGATCTAGGGGTATTCTAGGTATTGTCATATGATCCTCTTCTCTATATATCCAATGGTTGACATCTTCATTTAGGGATTCTTCCTATAAGTCATCCCATCTAATGAAAGAGCACGAGTCTGTGTATCTAAAAATTTCTTTTCCTTTGTCTTGTTTTTTACTGCATTTTTAGGCTTCCCAAAAGACTTAGGAGATAGAGACAATTGTTTTCCACTTGAAGTATTTGCAATAGAGTACTCTCCACAACCCATATCTTGTATATGTAAAGAAGATATTGTAGGCATATTCTTCTTTGTTTCTATGATTGTTAATGCATCCAGTTGTGTAGTGAGAGGTACTACTTGAATAATAGGTACCTAATTATCCAAACTTTCTTTCAAGTAATTGCAGTGTTGGAAGGGATTTGGATCACCTTTTATGGTGATTTAAATACCATTATATGGGAATTTGACACACTGATGGAATATGGATGGTAGTGCTTGCATGGTATGGATCCATGGGCGTCCCAATAACATGTTATATCCTAATTCTTTGTCCAAGACTTGAAAAGCGACCTTTGTTGTTATAGGTCCCAATTGTATGGGTAGTGTTACAATGTCTTTTGAGGGATGTTCTTCATCATCATATGCCTTGATATTTATCCTCTTGGATGCATCAATGTGAAGTTCAGAATATGCTAGTGCCTTAACTAGGTTTAAAGTACAAATGTTGAGACCGACTCCTCCATCTATGAGTACTCTTCAAATTCTTCTTTTATGTATGTAAGCTTCTAGATGTAGCGGGTCATTATGGAGCAGTCTGTCACTAGGAATGTCTCGTTCTGTGAATGCAATATGAGTGCCTTGTGCTAAATTTCCTACCATGGACCAGAAGGCATTTTCATCTATATCTCTGTCCACTACTGAATCTTGAAGTGCTTTGTCTAGAATAGTTGTATGAGTGGGTGAAATACATAGTAATTCAAATAGTGATATCTGTGTCGGGGTTTTCTTAAGTTGGTCAACAACATTGTAAGTCCCTAGTGTCAGTGGGTGATTTGGTGGTACTCCTTGTAAAGTTACCTTTGATCTGTGAGTAACTACTGCACAGTCTCTATCTTTGGGAGTTATTGTGATTGTAACCACCATATCATCTCTTTTGCAGGTATTGTTGGCATCATATGTTGTGTTGTCAAGGTTTATGTTAAATCCCACTTCATAGTCTTCATGTGTATGTTTTACATCCATGATTTGTTCTATAAGTTCATCTTCAAACCATCCTCAATGAAATGGTTCATCATGCCCCCAATGTCTGAGAAAAAAATTTCTATCTTCATCATATTTTGGTGCCTTTGACAACATGCAAATGTGGTTATCATCTGTGTGAGTATCTAGATACTGCTCATCTTGATCAAGTGTTTCTTGTGAATCATTGATTACTACATCTCCTGAGCTAATGGAATGAATAGTGTAGTCATATGAGACCTTTGTGTAGTTAGTTGTATTATCTTGAGTACTTGCTGTAGTAGCCTTCCCTTTGTCATGCTTAACAAATGGATCCTTAAAGATTGTATGATTTGTGTTTGCTGAGATTTTATTGGTATCGATTGTGATGTTGCCTTGGTCTATCATATCTTGGACCAAGTTTTTCAATTTATAGCAACTCGTTGTTTTGTGACCTTTAGTCTGATGATAATCACAAAAATAATTATCATTCCACCATGTGGGTTTGAAAGGACCTGGTTCATATACTCTTATTTCCGGTAACGTGATCATGTTTGTCTGTATTAACTTTTTGAGCGTTGACTCTATAGGTTCTCCTAGAGGTGTGTAATTCCTTCTTGGAGCATTTACCCTGGGGTACTTTGTGTTCATGTTTTGTGTAGCGTCTATGTTTGTTGAGGTAGTGTTATTCTTCATATGTGGATTTAATGATTGACTCGTGCCTAAAGATAAAACCGGTTGAGTTCTGTTTACCATACAGGCATCTACAACACCATCGTTGGTCACATTTTTGTTTTTGACCAAAACTTAGATTTATCATTATTGTTGTTATTTCCATACTTAATGAGACCTTGTTCCACTAGCCCTTTCTCACACTTAAGAGCTTTTTCCGTGATTTGTTTGAACGTGGTTAAACATTGCATTTGTATAGGATATTTAATCTTAGGGATCAAGTTTTCTATGAACATATCCACTTGCTCTATTTCTGGAATAATTGTTTTATGCCTCCTATAGAGAGCCCTCCATCATTGTATGAAGGATGCAAATGTTTCATTCTCATATTGTTTCATGACACACAAATCCATTAAAGTGACTGGGGTTTCAATGTTATGTGAAAAGTTTGCAATAAAGTGTTCAACTAATTCTCCCCATGATGTGATGGTTAGTGGTAAACATCAAAACCACTCTAAGGATAGCCCCCCTAGACTTTTAGGAAACAGTCTCATTAAGTAAGTGTCCTTTGTTGCAAATTCTATGCATGCCATAAAAAATTCTTTGTTGTGGTCTATCAAATTTCCCTTGGTATCTATCAAATTTTGGCATTTCAAAATGTTGTGGGAAAGGTGGTATGTACAATGTGTGACCAAAAGCATAAGGACATAAGTCTTGCAGTGTGTAGCTCTTTTTATCGTTGCCGGTTTGCATAGTAGTTACCTATTGTTGTAAATAGTGTAACTGTTGTGTCAAAATATCTGTTTGAGTCAGAGGTACACCTTGTGTCTGTGTATGTCCCACAAAAGGATTTGTGGTAGCATAACTAGGAGGTTGTTGGAAGGTACCATGATTATACTTTCTCCTGTTATGCGTCCCACTAGGTATTGTGAAATAGTTGATACGTGAGCCTATGTTAGGCTGAGTTGTACTTGTTGTATTTGTAATACCTATATTTGCATTTTGGTGACTATATGCTGATCCTATGGAATAGGAAACCGGAGGTTGAGTTTCCCTTGTTGTATGAGGAATCTGTGTTTGAATAGGTGCGCTGACCTTTATTGTTGAGGATGATGCACTTGGTTGAGAATTTGCATTTGTACTGACAATTGTTTGCGTATGTGCATTCTGAGGAAAACTGGAGGTCGTTGCTTGCATTTGTGTTATATGCGGTATTTGACTATTATCTTGACCTAAAGTATTTCTTGGTGGTAAGATCTTTGTGACATCAAAATCATCAGGTAATTTTGCCCCATTTTGTAATAACAACAAGTGATATTTGTCCCTATCACTATGTATAAGTGCATCTAAGATCATAAGGACATGTGGATCTTTTTGAGATGAATCAATTTATTCTCGTGTTAAATGTTGTTGTAGTTCATGTAATGTAGACATAGCCTAAGAACCTAATTGTTGACTAGTTGATATGTCCATATTCCAAGTTGGGTTTACTGACAAGTCGTTATTTGGGTCCATTGTACCTTTTGCCTTTTGTGACCTTGTGATGGGCATTTAAGACTTCTATATGAGGTTGGTTTTAGAACCTTATGCAAGATGACAACTAATTCTAGACTCTAGACGTAGGTATGAGGTATACAAAACTAGACTAGACTCTCTATTGGGGATTTTGACACGAGACTTGTTGAATATTTCAGGATTTTTGTAGTGAAAGTTTTCCAAGACTTCTCTTAGATGTTCTATAATAATTTCTCTATCAATCCTACGGGCAATTTTATACTCAATATTTATCTCATACTCGATTCCTATATATAGGGGTATGTTTCTCCTTAAGTCCTAGGCTAAATTAGCTAGACCTTCAATGATTTCTCGCTAACCGCCGTTTGGCACTAGATTAGGTTGCTCAAAGGGGAGCAAACCATCACCTCGAAGACCCATTAAGATGCATGCTATGACTTTGTAAATGATGATGGACTAAGACAGACGTATATGAGGTCTAGACAAGGACTTATATGAGGATGATAATGAGGATTTTGCAAGGACTTAGGATGATAGTAAGGACGTAAATGAGGACTATGCAGAGACTTAGGACAATATTAAGGACATAAACGAGGACTATGCAAGGACTTAGGAGAATAGTAAGGACATAAATGAGGACTATGTAAGAACTTAGGATGATAGTAAGGATGTAAATGAGGACTTAGGACGATAGTAAGGACCTAAATGAGGACTATGCAAAGACTTAGGATGATATTAAGGACATAAATGAGGACTAAGAAAGGACTTCCTATGGTCAAAAGTGTGTTAAAGCTCTGAGTTTTGACATTTCAAAAATGGACTTTGTTTTCAGTAGTTCCATGTGTAGGACAAGTGTTGTGTTTTTTCAAGTCTAAGAACAATTGTTTGGAGGTAGATATAGCTGACTGAACTAGTTTTTCAAACAATCTTAGTGAATTGAGAGATACGCGGGATAGGGCCTCAAATAGCCCAAATAACTAACTCAATACTAGTCTAATACAATGATACATAAAAAGGAACAAAAGACAATCTTAGGCTGGAAAGTGGACACCATTCAATGAGGCCCCCATAGAAAAATACTGAAACGAGACGGATAGATAGAGAGTCTGGCAGCACTGGCTCCACTCCATGACACACACTTCTCAGGCATGCCAGTCTCTCTTACCCTGAATATTCGAAGATCTTATCATTGAGGGATTTCTATCTCATAATGCAAGGTACATGAGGGTTATCTATGGGGTACGATCCGCACTCTCGGAATCACTGAATGTAGGATTTTGGGCTACTAAGTTGGTTCTTATTGTAAAATTTTGAAGGATCCCGATCCAACAACAGATTCTCAAAGCAAGCCACTTAAGACTTTAGTTGAGCTTATCGGTGCAGGGAAGGCCCCCACATACGTCGAATTCACTCAACACTCTAGCCGCCTGACTAGTATGTTTATATAGCGGCTCAAAAAACCCGCTCAAGAGTATGCTGGGAGAGATGATATCCCTAATGCATCCCAATTCAAAGTACCTTTGTGGGGTGATGAAATCCCCAGTCAAAGATACCCCTCTCTACATGGAATAAAATAAAACTAAGTATCATTGTCACCTCCTTCCTTTCTCCCAAGACCCCGAAGGCGGGTGGAAAGTTAGTTAATGCAACAGTAGGTCCACCCCAAACATGATAAAATTTCTTTTCCTTAAGAAAATCAAATGTGATTTAATCTATATGCAGCCTGATTCACATTCATTTTAAAGCCCAAATTGAGGTGTTGAATATGCATATGCATGTCAATTTTAAACACCAAACTGAAATGTGAAGGCATGCATGTCAATTTTAACCATTGTTGATTTTAAACCTAAATCAAAGTGTTATACATGCATGCCAATTTTAACCCATGTTAATTTTAAGCACCAAACTAAAGTGTTATGCATGCATGTCCATTTTAACCATTGTTGATTTTAAGCACCAAAAGATGAAGTGTGAGAGTATGAGTGCAATTGATCTAATACTAATCCGGTACTTTCTGTAAATTCGCCACAGGCTGCAAATAGATGATTAGCAGTAAAAACAAATCAACAAAAAATAAAGAATCCAAAATTGGCAGAAACAAATGTGTGATGATACCTACGTAATTGCGTGAATTTGCATAGGTGATTGAGTAATTTTGTCAGGCCGAATGCATGATCCTGACAGAGCGAATGCATGATACTAATAGGTCAATTTCATGATGATAACAAGGTGATTGCGTGACACACAGACATATAAAATAAATAAATAAAAATTGAAACTAAAATTGATTAGAAACTTGCAAAACAGATTGTGAGGCCCTGGCTAGATCTCTCATCATCCATTCAATGTTAATCAAATCATATTTCACCCAATATGAGAGAACTAAGTTGTTGTATCTGTCGATTGCTAGTTAGGCTTCCCAATATTGTATCTTCTTTTTTGCTTTGAGAATTTTCCGATAGCTTCTAGCCTGTCTTCTTTGCTCCTTTGTCCTTCTGGCACCTAAAATATTGAATTGTACCTTATGTGCCATAAACTGTTATAATAAAAACATGCAATAAAAATAATCTGTATCCAGATTTACCCAATTTCATACAGAATTAAATAGAGTAGAGAATAGAAAAGGAATAAAAACAGAATTATTAGAACAAAAATATTCAAAACGAATGCGTAATAATCCTAGAGTGAATGCATGATCCTGTAAGGGCGATTGCATGATGGGTTCCACACGAATGCGTAACCCTATCTAGTTGATTGCATAGCCCCATCTATGCGATTGCATAATGATGCAACTGTGAATGCTTGACGAAGAGATCTTTTTTGAAATCCATGCAAAACTTGCAAAAAAGGAAAAAATCTGTACGATCTGTAAAAATAACATAGAAAATAGAGAAGGTTAATTAATTGTTGTTCACGCTGGGTTCACCAAAATGTTGCATGCAAAAATTCATCTTTAAAATATCAAAAGTATATCAATTAGAAACAAAGGGAAATCACGAATCCCTATCCAATCAAAGAATTCTAACAAACAAACAATGAAATAACACAATCAAATCAAAATAGGAATTATAAATTAGATCAATCAAAACTCCCTATTCCGTGGCTGCGTATAACTTCCATTTCTCTTCTCTTCTCTGTGGTATGATGACTCTCAGATATTGCACTGGCAACCTGCAAATGACACAGATTCAAAGTTCATGATTGTTGAAAATGGAGATTGAATGCTCAATTTATAGATTATTGGAGATGATTGATTGAAAGGTGGAACAAACTGAGCAAGAGGTGGAACTCGAGTGAGCTCAAATGAAAATTGATAGTTGAACTACTAATTTAGAGGTGAAATAGAATAGATTGAATAGATTAAAGGAGTTAACTGATTGAGAAAAAGCTAACTGAGAGAAGAAAAAGAATGATTGGAGGAAATAATGAGGATGACAAATAAAGCTTTATTTAGAAAAAAACTAACTAGAAGATGAAAATAGAGATTGGAGAGATAATTGAATTAATTAATTAATTGATTGAATCAATTAATTTAGCATGTGCTTGCACTTTAACTTAGATTTTCAATTTAATCTTTGCATGAGATTAATTCAAATAATTGAATTTATTTTAAATTCAATTTAGTATTTGAATATATTTAGAACTTGACTTTGATTTCAATTTGATTTTTGAAATCATGCACATGTGATTGAAATTAGAAGAAATTAGAAGAATAAATGAAATTAGCTGAAATTAGAAGAATATGAAATTAAATGAAATTAAAATTTGGGGATTTGGAATTTGAATTAGAGGAAACAATTAGTTAATTAAATAATTTAAAGAAACTATTTAATTATTTAGAAATGGACTTTAATTAAATAATAAAGATTATTTAAATTAAAAGATTAAATCACAATTACTTAAATACTAAATATTTAATTAATATTTAGAAAAGGGTTAATGATTAGATGATTAGGGATAGAAACTGAGAATTAATTTATTTAAATAATAAAGATTATTTAAATTGAGGAATTAATTAGAATTAATTAATTAAATGATAAATATTTAATTAACATTAGAAAATGGTTAAAATGATTAAATGATGATAGAATAAGAAATAGAATAATTAATAAGATGATGAGGAAATATGAAATAGAAGAAACAGATTAATTAGCTTAATTAAATATTTAAAAAATTATTTAATCAATTAGAGGAATAATTAGTACATGATCAATGAGACATTTTTAGGTGTCTACAATACTCGCACGACATTTTGAAGCTTACCAAATGACAAATTGTCAAAGATGATTATGACTTGTACGATAGTTGACTGTGAACCAGACGATAATTCCCACTGGGTAGTATGACAAACTGGAAAAGATGAACCTCAGGTGTTAAGACTCATACGACAATTTAAGGTTAACCAGACGATAATTATCAAAGACCAGGATGACAAAGTAGAAGACTCGTACAACACAGGGACGAGTTTCTGACAAGGATAGAGTTTTGACCACTAAGTTTTTGATATTTTGATTGTTTTCCAGTTTCAGTTTCAATTTCAGTTTCCAGGACAAAATCATAGAAAACATGCAAGATATAAATTGACTTCAATCACAACATGCTAATTATAAGGAAGTTGGCTAAGAGAGAAAACCTTTGCTTGCACACTTAGGTACACACCCAATAGCTAATCAGAATATGGCAGCTAAGTCTCATGCAATGGATTCTCAACACCGTATTAGCCGACTCCAAATGCTAATGGGGGCATGATATGGCAAGTATCTTGGGAGAGTTACTATCTCTCTTGCATAAAGATTATTCCCCTTTCAGAGGTGAACTAGGTAGCTGCTATTTCAAAGTTCTTAGTAAGGATTTCCATTTGGAATTACCCCTTGAAGTCGTGCAAGCATGATTGAGGCCTATAGCCCGACAAGGTATCGAAACAAGATGTAGTCATGCAAGTGTGATTGAGACTGCAAGGCCCTACAAAATGCCTAATATGAGAGATCTCAAAGAGAAAACTCAAATAATCCGGTCCTTCGAGAATTTAATCCTGAAAGGCCTATTTATTATATTGAGTTGAAAAGTGGTAATCTGCAAACTGTAAAGCACAAAAACTTCAATAAATTATTGCATGCATGGTTAGACAGATATAATTATGAATATAAAAACCATAACAAATCGACCTATTGCCTTCTAAAAGATGCGAGTATAGACTTGCTCTCAAATTTGTCTAAGCAATACCAGTGACTAGACTACACCAAGATGAAGGATTTAATCTATATAAGCACAAAATTGAGCTAAATGGATGCAAGATTAAGCTAGTTGAATGCAAGATTAAGCTAGATATGCAATATTAAGCTATGAATGATTAAACTAAATATGCAAAAAGCTAAGATGCAATAATCTCAAAGCACAATATTCTCAATGAATCTAGATCAAAAACTACATAATAACAATAAATCTCCAGAGTAATCTGATTGAGAGATGAGAGCCTGAGTTTATAGAAAATCCAGAGAGAGACCAACAGTCAAGATCAATTAATGATGAGCAGTCGAGATTCTCCAAGAGGAAGCACAATCTAAGTGAATTGATGTGATTGGCTACTTTTCTTAGTTTTAAAGGAAATTGAGCTAAATTTAAGATAAAATCAGAAAAACTGATTTATTCCATATTTTTATTCAATTTTGAGATTTAATTGCTTTTATGAGATTTTTCAATTTTCAAGATATCTCAATTTGATTCCTTTTTCCAAATTAATTTCTTTTTGCAAATTAATTCCTTTTTAATGATTGAATGACAAATTGATTTATTAATTAAATGTGCTAGGATAGTTAATTAAATAAATAAGATAATTGATCAAAATGATTTACTTGGAATGATTAATTAATTAAATAAATATTTAATTAATATAGAATTATTTATTTGCCATGTGACATTGATGATCAAGGAGTTAATTAATTAGGTACTCAAGATTGATTTAATTGCCTTTGGTTAGGACCTTGGTGATGTAGTCGAGATTAGGGGCTCATGGTTTAGGTGATCATTTTTTAGGGAATTATAGAAGGTGCCTCTCAAGAAAAGACAACTCAAACATCGCCACCTCCTACCCCTCAAACAAAGGGAGTCGACGTGCATCCTCCTCCTATTTCTTTTACCCAACAAGCTACACCCACTCCTACACCAACACAAGAAATGGTCATCATTCACAATGTTGAAACAGATTTAGATGAAGATGATGAGCCTATTTTTTTATTATAAAAAAAAAAAGAGGAAAGTGGAGAGGGCACAAAAGGAACTATAGGAGGAACCTGCTAGAGATAATAAAGAACCAACCATACAAGTGCAACCTATAAAGATTCATGTACAAATTACAGGAGAGGGGGAACTTGATGATGAAGAGGATGAACAAGATGAGAGAATGATTCTCTCCTCAAGATTAGAAGATTTTGTTACTACAGTTTGAGGGAGATGATCAAGGAAATGATGATGGAACACAAAGGCAATTTGAAGAAGAGGTCTTTGAAAAGATAGAAGAAATACAACAACAACTCGACCTATCTCTTCAAACTAGTCTAACCCAACAAGTTTCTTAGTTTCATCAAAGACCACCAACTCCTCAAGATGAACAGGATCAACAAGAGCATCAACATGATGAGCAAAAAGATGAAGCCCAACAACAAGAGGAGGGGGAACATAATTTGGAGGCTCATAGGGTCATTGCGGAAGCAGCAGTGTAGGGAGAGGAACATGATGACACTGTCCTACAATGGTTGAGTTTTACTTTCAAGAAGAAAGAGAAGTTCGTCCTCCCTACTATGACATTATAAGATGTGATTACAAAGTCTCCAAGGAGAATGAAGAAAGCAAAAACTATTCAACATTTTTTGAGAATAGACTCCAGAGAGGTAATCGCAGATATAACCACACCAGTACAGGATGCTGAAGGATCTTCTCAAAAATCCCCTAAATATCAAGTTTCTAAAGTGAACCTGTGTAAGTAGATGAAGTGGAGAGAAATGGCTACCTTAGTTGCTACAACATCTACCGTCCAATCAAGGATGGAAAAGGAACATAGAACTAAAGTAGAGATTAAGGTACAATTGAGGCAATGCAAATAATTATGGAGATAGCTAAGCCTCTTGACTCTAGAACAAATTATGCTTTTCCATCCACTTCGTCACTCCCTCCCGGTGATATTAAGGCTATATATGAAATGAAAAATGTAGCTACATCAGTCAAAGCCTGGACGAAGGATCAGTTGGGTAAAGTAAGAGAATTCTTGCAAAACACAATGGAGATACTAGAAGAAGCTTATTCTAATTAAAATGCTCTTATATATTTGGCTACACTATTGGAGAAGTAGTTGCATCAGCTTTCTAAAGAATGTAAGATTTTGAAGAAGATCAAAGAGTTGGGGAAGGATAGGGGGTGAAAGAGTTGCTAATTTTCAATCATACATTGATATTTTGGATTTTAAAATGGAGGTAATGGAGCAAGGTCGCATCAAAGTCATCAAGGAGAATCCTTTGCTCCTAGATACACTTGATAAGTATGAATTGTTTTTTACTAAACTGATGAGAGGCCATGGTCATAGTTTAAAGTGAGGTAGAGTATTACACCGAGAGAGTGTACTCAACTAGTGGGATTTGTATATTGCGACTCATTTTTCAAAGACTGATGAGTTTACCACATATGTAATAAATAAGTATATATGTATGCAATATTCTAGTGCCAAGAATCTGATACTTTAATGGATGTGATGGTTGACAAAGTAGAAAGTGTAAAAGAGACACTTCGAGTATCTAAGTTTTGGATAAGTTATATTGTTGATCCACCTGCTGCTTCTTTGGAATGCTTTATCAACAACTATTAGAACTATAAGAAGTGAATGATGAACAAGTGTTTATGGAGGGTGAATGCATGTTGGGTCACCACCACTGCCATCTCAATATAGTTGTCAACTCAAGCTGTATCACAGACTTTCTTTTTGAGGCACTATTTTTGCATGTTTCAAAATACTTGTTGCTAGAGCACCATTTTGGAAGTGGACATGTAGTGCTAGTTTAGTAATACTTAACTAGAGTTTTCAAGCAGCGACTTGCATGTCGATTGTAGCTCCTTCCTTTTTGTAATCCTAATATGTAAGCATGATTCTTTCCTAGGATGTAGGGAAAAACTCTATAAATTGTAGAACTTGGGCCATTATGGGGGTCCGCAAATTGATGATTTGAGGTCCAATTAGAGATTCCATTAGAGATTTTATGTAGATTTTATGAGTTTAGAGGATTTTTTTTTTATAGTCTTTGAAGTTTAATACAAAAAGAAGCTTGTGGATTGCCTGATCTACTTGTGTGTTCTATATGGATATGTTCTTTGTAATCTGGTAACTTCTATTATTTGAATCATCAACTAGTTCTTTTTGGATGCTTTGTTATTTTATGAATCATATTGCGTGTGTAAATGGTATATGAGGATTAAATTGGTAGGGTGATTATTGGTTGGGTAATATTAATTTCCGTTGGTGTGTGAAGTTGATTGACTTTATATACTTTCTGGAGCTCGTTATTTGAATGTTGATTTAGTAATATTGATAATATTTGGATTATGAAATTATAACCGTGTGGATCATTCAGTTGTTATTGTATCAATTTCACTGTTATTTCCTTGTTCCCCTGATCTATCTTTTCTTGTTTGTTTTGAGAGAATTTAAATCAGAAAATACAAAAAAAAGTAGGTATTCAAAGTTGTTTCAACCAGCAGGCCCCTTAACAGGTACAATTGTATCAACCATTGATCTTCCCATCACCATCAAGACCCAAATATAGAGACCTTAGAGTAGTTAGTTTCCCAAAACTTACCTCTTTTTAGAAGAGGTGGTGAGTGTTCATACAAACTACCTAACTGTTGGTGAGTGTGTCAAAACACCCATCAATAGGTCCACTTAGCACTCATTGCATCTAGGTGATGCTCACAGGGGTGAAGCATTGGTCCTTCCCAATAGGTCACCCATCCTAGTACTACTCCATCTCAAGAATGCTTAACCACGAAGTTTGCTCAAAGGTTAAACTCACTAGGCATATATCCATAAACTCCCACTATACAAATAATGTCTAATCTAGATAAAAGCATATGAAGTCTATCTGTAGTTTTTCACATGGAATATGTGACTAACTCCTTTATCACACAGTGTCAAGGAAACATACATTAATCTACAATTCCTACAACCAAAAATATCACAATACCTCTCTCAATATCAATCTCCATATCCCTCCCAAGTTCTTCACACTCAACCATGTGTATATAAAAATCTAGGAAGAAGAACAAGACTAAAGAGAGAACCTACAAATGAAACCATATCCTTGTCTCACACTAACATGAACCAAGTTGAGTAATGTAAGATCTCCTTCATCATTCCCATACTAAAAGGATATCAACATCTAACATTCAAATGAAATAAAATGAAAAATAAAATAAATATATGTAAACATCTCAAACCAAAGGTAGATCAAACAAACAATCCATTCCCACAATATAAGGAAATATGCCCAAAGCCACAAACCATTTCCTATACCTCTCAAAACAAGTCCTCAAAACTATATCTATAGCTTAAGACTATCAACAAGGAGAAAAATGAAAATCCATAAAAATCATGCATCTTCCTCTCAACAAGTCCTCAAAACTTTTTTCTTAAAGAAAAAGCTACACAAGAAAACAAGATACAAAATAAATAATGCTTTTGATAACTAGACAGACAAAACCTCTCAGATCACACACTCATCGAGTAGACTAAGGGTGGAAAACAAGATAGTCATGTTCTCACAACACCAAGCAATAAAGCTTATAATAAACGACAATCTTCTCTTCAGGTCCATAATGGATTCACATCCATAACCAGGTATAGGCTCTATTAGAACCCTAAATTTTCATACAATACCCCTGACATGATCACCAAGATTTTGTGTCTAAAGTGGTGAAATATTGAAGCTACAAAAGTTTTCTTTTACCTAACATATAATCCCACATATTTTCTCCATTATGCCCTAATGATATGTGAAAAAATCTTGATAAATCCTAGAAAGACCAGTAAGATAACTTCACTAAGCAAACATTTTATGACTATATCGGAATAGTTGTTTTGATATGATAAATCAATGTTAGATAGTGTTATCAAAATAGCTAACTCGATCCAATAAATTAGTATTGAACATGGACATTGGGATAGCAATGCCAAACATGAAGTCTTAATTGCCTGTCAGAATAACTCTTAAAGGTAGAATAATAATTTTATGTGATTCTGATAGAACAAACTATCCCGATATTGCTATTTCGGTATAGCTATACTGAACCAAGCATGTGGATATCTATCAAAATAACCAATGAATTCAGAATAGTGTGTCAACAAGATTCCCATTACTAAAACTATCCCGAAGATGGATAAACATAATGATATTAGGGGAACTATCCCGATTATGTAATTATGAATGAGGAACTGATATTGGTAAAACCTATGTTGGCAATTGACACTCATTTGATTGGTTTCATATGTTGTCATTGATGGCAACATGTTTCGGCTGCATTCTTTGGTATTGGTACTTCACCGACAAATACTTCACCAGCACCGACAAGTATCTTCATCAGTAGGAAGGACTCTATGGGTATCGACATTGGAGGCAGACATAATTTACAAACAAGATATTGATATTGGAGGCCGACATCATTGGGAGATCCAAAAATTGACAAATCATTTTGTTATTTATGCATATATGTAATGAGCCGACATGTATAATAGTAAAATATATATGTAATTGACATACATATTTCTACTCCCCCTTTGACAACAATACCAAATTGAAAAAGTAAAATATATACATATATAGCAAAAAATTTCAACAAAAGTTTACATATACAAAACTTGATTTATGAATTAAGGATTGTTCATTGCAATTCTCAGAAAAATGTCACTAAGAGTATGTTTCAATTGAGAAAAATCATTTTCCCATGTCTCCAGCAAGGTTTCAGTGAGCTCGAATGTAGTCATGACCTGTGTACAAAATTCTTCCATGGAATCAAGTGTACATGTCATTGGAGTAGCCAAAATTGATTCTACATTTTTGTATGCTCTTTGTAACATTTCCACTTTTGATTTGAGTAAATTCTTCAACTCCTTCAGAGATCAGGTTCTTTTTTTCTATTCACAATCATAGACATCTAACTTTTTTTGCAAATCATCCACAGATTTGCCAAAAGATAAAATTGAATCCTATAAAGGTATGTAAGAATGACATATCCTTTCTAGTTCTTGCTCGGTTTTTGTTCACCTTTGATTGATATCAGTATAAAAGAATGAAACATTAGATGTAAATGCAAGAATTTTTCCTCCTGTTTCAATATCTTTTCTTAACAAATCCTTATTCAGTGATAGGGCAATTCTCGTTGTATCAATATCCTTCATGATCTATTCTCCTTGCTTCTTCCTGTAACTCTTCTCTGCATAGGTCTGTGCTACTTCCTCTAGGGACTTAAATTGGTCAGAGGCATCAACAACCAACTGGTCAAGCTTGCCAATGGGAGTTGACAAGTTCCCTGTAGCAGTTTCTGGTTGAAGGCTTGACAAAATATCCACAACATTTTGAATGGTTTCGGCTTCCATTCTCTTATCTTTAAGCCTCTTCTTCTAAGCTCTAGATTGCATCACATTGCAAACTCCAAAAATTTTGATGCACTCATGGTATCAACATTTATTGGCCCTTTGATGCAAAATGAGTCATCATCATCATCATTTTGTTGTTTGATCAATGCCTTTTCCGGTTTAGCAGATGTCTCCTTATTAGTCTTCTCTTCCTCTTTTCCTTTCTCCTTCTCATGTTCAGCAGTTTGTTTATCAAATTTTTTAGCAGGTTCCTCCTGAGTAGCCTGTGAAACCGATGGGAGTTGGGGTTTCACTTGCTAATCATTTACCGACGGGGGTGGAATATCCACACTTGGTTAAGTTGCTAGTATCTTCACTATATTAATCTATGAATCAGTAATTTTAGGTGGCTACTTATCAGGTTCAATGATATTCCTATATAGATCAATAGTATCTTGAATATCATCAACAAAAATTATTGGTTGAGAAGTAGTGTCATCCTTCTTCTTGATAGGATAGACAATATCAACTTGCACTATTTCTTCCTCATCCATTTCCGCTAAGTCCACAATATCTTGCTCATTATCCTGTTGGGACTCTATTAGTTGACACATTCTCTGAATTTCTTATGCTATCTGATGAGTATCAACTTCAACAGGTTGCACCTTCCCACTAAGTAGTTTCAATCTCCTTGACTTAAAAGAAAATTGAGCTTTGTGTTTATCAAGAAATACAATTAACTCATCTTTTGACAAATTAGGAAAGTATTGCAAAAACACATTATCAATAATTTTTTTTCATCCTTCACAGCCTCCTCCCATTTATTCAAAAGAATAGTATATAAAGAATCAGAAACATCTTTCTCAAGATCATGAGGTAATCGATTGTAATGACACAAATAACTGATTACCTATTGAACAATTTTTTCCTTCTGATTTTCATCAAATGAATCAAAATATCCTTTGACATTATCAAATCTATTCCTTCCCAATATCTTTACCGTTCTCTCAAAATTAGACATAGGCTTGTAAGATAAAGCATTAATGGGAATAGTCTGCTGAGAGGTGGCTTCAACTGGTTTGGACTTCTTGCTAGTTGCCTTTACCTTCTTTGGTTCTTCCTCAGTATTAGTTTCATCAGATTTTACATGAAGAATCAGTTGTAGACCTCTTTTCTTTATTGCAGTCTGCTTCTTTATGTATATGTTAGGTGCCAACTCCTTTTGAGTTTGGACACTTTGTGTCACTCTAGAACTTTTTGTCACCGGAGGCGCTTGCTCAACATTTTTCTTCTTTCCTTTACCACTACTAGTTTTAGTTTTTGCAGTTTGCTCCTCAATAGTATCCAGTCTTTTCTTATTTTTATCCATTGGAGATGTCAACAGGTTATTGACATAACCAATCAATAAGTCATAATTGACTTCATAGATCATGTCTTCCATTTCATCTTCTCTTAGTTCAATAGCTTCCATTAGATAGAAATCAGTGTTGACTGTGAAAATGATGTCCTTAGCAAAGTTTTTCACCACATCCTCTGGTAGCCTTACCCTCATACTCATTTTCTTTTGAAATTCATTGAGATATTTGTTCATTGTAGCCAAGAAGGTGTTCTTGATTTGAGTGGTTACCGGTAGGTCTTTAGACCATTCTAAATCACCAATTCTCGGTAGGAAATTTTGAAAGTAAAACAATAGACCAATCAGTAACTGACCAAACTTGAACTTCTAACGGTTGTCCTTCTTTATTGACTATAGATTCAACATTAATGTACTTCTTATGGCCTTGCAAAGGTCATAATTTACATCCTTAATAATCATTTTATAGGCAGCATGCATTGCTGCATATGGTACACTGTTCATTCTATTGGAATAGAATATTCGGTAGCCTATAATCATAGTATCTAGTTTAATTGCTAGGTCAATAATGTTATTGATAGAAAAAACACGCCCATCAGAGGCTGATGAGGTTAAAGTGGTTACTGTCTCCTTAGAAATTTGCCTCAGCTTAGGCACTTCATTGGTTGACCAAAAACCAGTCACAACTTTGATAGCCTCCTTGGTTATAGTGTGTGTTCTTTCCAAATCCATATTCTCACCATGAACATGACTAAAAATGGTTCATATATGTTCCTCTTCTAAATCCTCAAGAAAATAATTTGCATTATGAAAACCTTTCTCATAAACCCTAATATACTCGGGTTGAATCTTTCCACTCTTATTGCAAAGGGTTTTCAACTGAGAATAAATTGACAATGATCCTAAATATTCAATTTTACAATCAATGTAGCTAGACAAATCTCCTTTTACAATGACTCCATTAGGAAATTGAGATAAAGCATTATAAGACACAATTTGTCCTAATTCTACAACCTCCATAGGTTCTGATATGATCATTAACCTCTCTACTTGCTTAGATGATGAATCCATTTCAGATAAACTAGATTCAAAGGGGGATTTACAAAGAAATACCTCAATTCACAAGTGCTAGCTCAGTTACCAGTTGATTCCTCAAATGCACACCAGTTCAGCCTTCACTAACCTTAGAATCAGCTTCAATCACGCAAATCATGCAAATCACGACATAGATTCAACTAAAACCAGCTAAAAATTCTCTCTTCGCTTTGCAAGTGCTCAAGAATTCTCTCGAATGCATTTAGGGTAAAAATAACAAAGTAAAACTCACTTTTATCCTTATTACCTACTCCATTAAATTCTCGACTACTAGTGTTACAAACCCTAATACACCACTTAACGATGCATACAATATTAACAGGTGTAAAACCAGTTGATGAACTTTTGAAAAATTGATTGACAAAAGATATCAAGATTTCACACATAACAACTCAAAATTCAAACTCTCTTACGACTCTTCTTTCAAGGGGTCCGAAGTAGTAGATTTACCGCTATGCTCCCCTTAGCCCTGTTGATATGCTCAATTCACCAATGTAGGATTCTCCACACTGGATGAAGGATTGGATTCTTCTACAGGTACATCATCACTCTTCTTTTTCTAGATTCGGTTCATCTCTTCTCTGGTTTCCTCAACATTTACCTTCTGTTTTCCTTTCTGATCATTAGAATGATTAACCAGTTTGTTCTTTTTGGATCTACAGAACTTTGTCATGTGTCCTAGTTTATGACAAAGATAGTAGACCATTCCAGATAATCTCCAAGGTCCTGCATTGCCTTTTCCAGTTCTCCTTCTGCAATTCATAGCCACATGACCATAATTGTTACAAATGGTGCAAATGACATTGATTACTTTTTCCATCTCAAATGGATTAAACCAGTTGACATAGGGTCTTTGCCAATTCATGTTATCCCATTTATCATAGGTTCTCATCCAGTTGACATTAGGTCTTGGATTCATGTGAGGTACTGGATTATTTGCTCCATATCTGCATTCAACTGATCTATGTCCATACATTTTGCATGTGAAACAATGACCTTCAAATCTCTTAGATACATACCTAGCATTTGCATTGTAACTTGTATTTCCACTAGGTTTGCTTCTACACACATTTGCAGTATGTCTAGGCTTATGACAGGTAAAGAAAACATGTTTAAAAACTTTCTTATCAGTAGGCTTGTTAGCCTTGGAAGTAGTTTTGTCCTTGTGAATGTTGTTCTTTGTACCAGAAGACTCTCCTTTCTTAGATATGGTTAAAACTAGTCCACAAGTATCACCTTTCATCCTTTGTGATTGGATCTGCTCATCTAGCATGGTAGAACTTTTGTTGAACTTTTACAGATTTCCATTAGCTTCAGTGAGTTCTCTAGTAAGATATTCATTATGTTTTGAAAGAGTCTCTCTTAAGGATGATGCCATTTCAAGATATAGCTACAAAGTCTCTTTCTCTTCTTTTTTAGCATGCCAATGCTCATACAAGATTGCATTCTCTTGTTTGATCTTTGCAATATCATGATCTCTCTCTTTGAAAAGATCTTTAGCTACCCTCCTAGCTTCCAACTCTTGACTCATGCAGATAGTTAGGGCTTCTAACTCTCTTCTTAGATTTAGCTTTTCACCATTTAGTTTTTCAACTTCTTCGGCTAAAGCATCAATATTAGCTTCATCTGAAGAACTATTATCAGATATTTTCAATAGTTGTTTAGTTAGCTCTCTCCTTTTGACTTGCGATGCTTTGAATCTAACCCTTAGGGTTTCAAGCTCATCCTTGGCAGCTTCAAGAACTCTAGCCATCTCAAAGTAGCTCATATCCCCCATGGTGGCTTTAGGGTTTCCTTCCAAGCGATTAAGACTTAAAGAATTTCTAAGCCTCTGATACAAATTGATAGACTTATAAAGCACTGAGAGGGGGGGCAAATCAGTGACATAAAAAAAAATACTACTTTAAACGTGCTGACCGATAGATATACTTAACAAGTTTACCAAGCACTATGCATGTAATCCAAAATGATAGTAATGCATCCACAATAAGTAAAACATCCACCATAACACAAGTGTTTATACATGAAAAACCCAAATGGGAAAAACCACTGTGAGATGGGACTCACAAGTTAACTATCTACAGTAATAGGTAACTGACTGGTTAAGGTCTGCAAACATACTCTTCTAGGAGTGAATCTTGTTAAAGATCCCAAATCTCTATTAGGAGCTATACCCTATTAGGAGTAACCTTAGTAGAGGATTTCTAAATCCAAACTAATGGATTACCTAGTTAGAGGATTTATACAATGAAGCTTGTTAGAGCTTACCCAGTTAGAGGATTTGACTGTTGTAGTGATTAGAAAACAACAGGTGGTGTGATCTAGAAGTAGCACAACTTGCTTGAATAGATCCTCTTCTACACACTCAAAACTGCATTACCAACATACTTTGTGACTTAACTCTTCTGTCTTCACATCAAATCATCTCATTTCATATCTCATCATACATACAAAATAGTTCATCATAATGTTATTATATAGACATTTAGATTTCATGTTGTGCTTAGGAATTATATCACAATTTCCAAGGTGCAGTGTGTAGACGTATAAAAATGACCATATTCCTAAATGAATATTTTATGTTCATTTCTCTATTTGATTAAATTCAATTTAATTAAATTACCCGCATTCCTCTATTTAATTAAGTAAATTACTCAATTAAATTCACTATACCATTTAATGAATAAATCATTTTATTCAATTATATCCCTTCTATCCACTTTTAATTAAATTCAAATTTAATTAAATAAGTTATCCTAAATTGAATAAATCTAATTTATTTAATTTCCCCAAATTGCAACCAAATTGAATTAAATTAACTTTATTTCAATTAAATCATATTATCCCTCCATCCACTTGCATTCTAAAACCTATTCCCAATTCTTCTAGACTCTTCTAAATCGCTTCTAATTAGCCTAACCCATCTTCTAAACTTTGTCACATCCCTAAGCAAAGGGAAGTCACTTCTCAATACCTTAAAGTCTTTGATAACCATTAAAGGCTTCAAGTCTTCAACCACTTAATTTTCCAAAGTCTCCCAAACCATTAATGGTTAATTCAATCACTTCTAATTAGCCTAACCCATCTTCTAAACTTTGTCACATCCCTAAGAAAAGGGAAGTCACTTCTCAAAACCTTAAAGTCTTTGATAACCATTAAAGGCTTCAAGTCTTCAACCACTTAATTTTCCAAAGTCTCCCAAACCATTAATGGTTAATTCAACCCTCTTACATGGTTAGAGACTTTTTGCCTAACTTAACCTTCATCCAACCCAAGGGTCTCATCAAGCCTTTAATGCTTTGACCATGATTATCTCTTAATCATTTGCACAAGAGTTTATCCTTGGATTAACTCTTAATCCAATGGGTAAGCCTAACTTAAGCTTAACCCTTATCTCTAGATGACCATGAGGTCTTCTCAGGCATTTAATGTCTCCAACCCCTTCTCTCAACACAACCCTGTGTTGACACTTGTCACCATTTCATTGGTGCCAATTGCAAACATGGATTCCCAACTTTCAAAGTCAACCCTTGATTAAACCTTTCAATCCTGCCCATCCATTGCCCTATTTTTGCTATAAATAGAGCTCTCATTCCTCCATTTTTGAGAGATCAATCCAAGCTTGTAGTATCATACTTATGCTCAAATACATTCAAGCTTCCATATCATTTTTATGCTCATCATTTTAGCCTCTTTTAATTAGAAATTAGTCTAAATATGCATGTTTAGAATACTTTCTTTATCATTTAGCTCAATCACAGACTAATATATCATGTTCGGATAGTATTTATACTAACCTTGTCATCTTATAACTAGTTTATTGCATTTCTAGCATCATGCATATCTTAGGATGCATCTCATATTAAATCAACAAAAAGCATCCCTCATTCTTACATTTGCCATCCCTAAACCATTTTTCTCAGTGATCTGAGAGCAAAAACATTGGTTTGAGGGACATTGTAAGATAGAGAACCATGGGACCCACCTTGGGAAGCTGAGTGATACTTCATTACTCCATAGCTTGCACCAAGAAGTCATGTGTGTGTGTGAGAAAGGCTCCATAGAGCTCCGTTTTTCACATATTGAGTTCTATCGACCCGCTTTTCCCGCATACACAATGTATCTAGACAATCAAACATAACTCGTCACAAAATACCGCCAAAATTTGTCAGTTAGGATAACTCATCATACAATCAATGAATACCAGTTGGAACACCAATACTGGTTGGAGTTAATCTTTGGCAACATATAAACCGATTGTCCTCCATTGCTTCTTTGATAATCTCCACTGGATCTTGAAGTTGGTGTCGGGACATTCCTGTATATACCATTTGATGACATGTACTAGTTTGACACCATTATAAGAAAAAAATCTAATACCGGTAGCAATAAATAACTTTGAAGTAACACCAATAGACAAACATATGTGTGTGTGTACATGTTCCATCAATGACAACATATGAAGTCATTCATTACAATCATCATCAAGCCAACACAGTTTTATATTTTCTTATTCAAAGTGACTGTAGTGAGTGAGTCTCCTTTGTGTTAAGAAGTGTGCTCTAGGCCATAAGCCTTCCTGCATATGTAGGCCCCCATATTATGTAATATTTTTTTCATATGGTCAGTGGATTGATATTGTGGGTCACAAATCCCACTGTGGTTTTTCCTCTTTGAGGTTTTTCACATATAAATTCTTTGTGTTATGGTGTTCATTTGTGTGATTGGTTCATTGATTGCTCTACTTCTTTCTATTAGGTCCCGGAGACAACTAAGAGGGGGGGGTGGGGGGTGAATCAGTTGTCTAATAAATTCAAACCAAAAACCAATTAACCAACTTGATGCTTAATATCGGTAAACTAGTTAAGTATGTCGGTAGATAGTGTTAACAGTAAATTGCTATATCGGTAAGGATTAATGAATGAAAAATAAACATAAAGTCATCCACAATACATAACACCAATATTTGTATGTGGAAACCTTGTAAGGGGAAAAACCATGGTAGGAAACCTTACCCACAATCAGATGATACTACTACAGATAGTAAGTGTACATAATTGTGGTCTGCATATGCAGAAAGGCCAACAGCCTAGAGCTCACTGCTCAATCACAAAATGGGAGTCACACTAACTATAGTTGGATGGTTAAATTGACATAAGAATTTACTGCACAAAATAGCATCTTCATATGCTAGATTCAGTATGGTGTAATGCTGATATGCTTATACAAAAACCTAGCTTCACCTTCAAATGATGTCTTCATGTATACCTCTGCTTAATCTCGTATATACCTTCACTCAATTCCTTTTTTTCACTCCACACTTGATATTACAAATAAGATCTTACATTTATACCACAACCTAGGACCAATTTTAGTAGGTCGGCTCTACAAGATATTACAATAAACATTTTACATACAATATAATATCTGATGCAATTAACCGATTAAACATGTCGGCTTAATGCATTTACATCAATAATTTATCATCTCCATAGCGTGCCATGCTGATCTAGAAAAGATGAACCTGCCGGTGTAACCCTAGATAACCCTGGACCTATTTGCCGGTAAAAGAAAATATACAAATATGAATATACCAATGATCAATTCTTCAAATCAAAGTGTCCACACTATTTCTTTGACATTATCAAGTGTCTTCCATATCATTCTAGGTACCGGTGAACATTATATCCTGTTGATGAATGTTGCTGGATCTCCACAGTGCTTGTTTTCAGTAGGTGTTGACATCAATGACAAAACCATACCAAAATACCAACAATCTCCCCCTTTGGCATTGATGGCAACACAAGATGGAAAAACCATCAAAGTGCCAAAATAGAAATGCCAAATACCAAAAACCAACAATCTCAATTTCTCTCCCAAGGAGCAACATGAGTTTATCCAAAGATTTGTTTTCAATACCAATCTCTCCTAGATAAGATAATGTGTTTTTCCATAGATATCTCTCCCCCTTTGACATCAAATGTCAAAGTTACAAAAATCAAGTTCATACAAAATACCAACTACTCCCTCTGAGAAGTAGCTTCCTCATCAAAGACCGAAAAAAGATTTGTCTTTTAATTCTGTCGGTTGATGACAATCATCAACTGCCTAAGTCTCTACCGGTGGTGGTATGACTCCAAGCTGATCTCTGAGATATTCAAAAGTCTCCTTAGGAAAAGGTTTTGTGAAAATAACTGCAAGCTGTTCTTTAGTATTCACATAAACCAGTTTTATCTCTTTTTCTTCAACTTTTTTCCTTAGAAAATTCAGTTTGATAGAAACATGTTTTGTTTTAGAATGTAATACTGGATTTTTAGATATATGAATTACTGCAGTGTTATCACAATAAATAGTAATGGGTTCCTTGCATTTTACCTTTATGTCTTTCAACATTTGCTTAAGCCATAGTACCTATGTACAGTTAGTTTCTACTATAACATATTCTGATTCTATTGTTGATAAAGATGTACAACTTTGTTTCTTACTCAACCAAGAAACTAATCTCTTTCCAAGAAAGAATGCTCCTCTAGTGGTGCTTTTTCTATCATCCACATCTCCTGCCCAATTTGCATCTGTGTATGCACATAGGTCAAAATTTTCATCTCTAGGATACCATAATCCAAGATTTGTTGTGCCTTGTAAGTACTAAAAAATCCTTTTTACTGCTAATTCATGATTTTCCCTAGGATTACTTTGAAATCTAGAAACAATACATATTGCATTCATAATATCAGGTCTAGTTTGTGTCAAATATAGTAAACCTCCTATCATAGATTTGTATCTAGTTGGATTAACAGGTGTAGATTCATCCCTTTGAGATAATTTGTCATTTGTAGTCATAGGTGTGCTTACCGGTTTAGAGTTCTCCATCCCAAATTTCTTTAGTAATTCTTTCAAGTACTTGGATTGACTCAAAAATATATCTTTATCAGTCTGTGAAATCTGCAATCCTAAAAATAATTTTATTTCTCCAATCATAGACATTTCAAATTCTTGCTGCATTTTAATAGAAAATTCCTTACATAATCCATCTTCTCCTCCAAAGATTATATCATCAACAAATACTTCAATAATCAAGATGTCATCATTAGTTATTTTGTAATATAAATTGCTATCTGCATTTCCTTTAGTAAAACCAATCTTTAAAAGATACTTATCCAACCTTGCATGCCAAGCTCTTGGGGCTTGTTTTAATCCATATAAAGCTTTTCTTAACCTACAAACCATATCATTGTCATCTGTCAAGGAAAATCCATCAGGTTGTTTTATATATACTTCCTCTTCAAGATCTCCATTCAAAAACACACATTTAATATCCATTTGATAAACTTTGTAGTCCTTGTGAGCTACAAAAAAAAAGAATAATCTGACTACCTCAATTCTGGCTACTGGTGCAAAGGTTTCATTGTAATCAACTCCTTCTTTCTGAGAATATCCCTTACACACTAGTCTTGCTTTATTTCTGAGAACTTTGTCATCTTCATTAAGTTTGTTTCTAAATACCCATTTGGTTCCAATTACATTTTTATCTTTAGGCTGGGGAACTAATGTCCAAGTATTGTTTTTCTCAATTTGTCCTAATTCTTCTTCCATAGATTTAATCCAAAATTTATCTTCACATGCCTCATTGATAGATGATGATTCAATTTGAGAAATAAGACATACCTCTTCATTTGCCAATCTTCCTCTTGTCATAACTCCTTTAAATTTGTTTCCAATTATCTAATCTTCAGAATGATTCAATCTTACATACCGGGGTGTCTTAGTTTGTTGTTGTTCTTCAATTACTGTGGAATCCTCTGATGATACCGGGGTAACTGGATCTTCATTCTGTACCGATGGATTCAATGTAGGTTCATTTGTCATAATTTTTGTTGCCAGTTCAGAGTCTATATACCTTGAAGTTCCTCTGAATTGTTCATCAATCTTTACATTTGTACTCTCAACAATTTTCTACAATCTCTTATTAAAACATCTATATGCCTTGCTCTTAGATGAATAACCAAGAAATATTCCTTCATCACTTCTAGGATCAAATTTGCCAATATACTCATCTCTTCTAATATAACATTTACTTCCAAAAATTCTGAAATACTTAAGAGTAGGAGTATTACGAAACCATTGTTCATGAGGGGTCTTACTGGTTTCACCTTTGATGTGAACTTTTTTGAATGTATAAATAGCAATGCTAACTGCCTCTCTCCAATACACATGTGGTAGATTTGCTTCTGATAACATACTTCTTGCTGCATCCAAGATAGTTATGTTTTTCCTTTCAACAACTCCATTCTGTTGTGGTGTCTAGGGTGCTGATAACTGTCTTTTGATTCCATTCACTTCACAGAATGTATTAAAGTCCTTAGATGTGAATTCTCCTCCTTGATCTAATCTTAAACATTTGATTTTCTTACCGGTTTCATTCTCAACCATTGCTTTGAATAGTTTGAACTTCCCAAGTGCTTCTAATTTTTCTCTGAGAAAAGTAACCCAACACATTCTAGAATAATCATCAATAATTAGCATGAAATATCTATCACCTTGTAAGCTTTTAGTTCTAGCTAGACCACATAAATTAGTGTGAATTAAATCAAGAGCATTATTGTATTTTTCTGGAATACTTTTGAAACTAGCTCTAACTTGTATTCCAAATTGACATTCCTTACAAATTGTATTCTAAGGTTTCACAATTTTAGGTAGATCTCTAACTACCTTAGAAGTACTGATTTTTATCATGCAATCAAAGTTTACATGACATAGTCTCTTATGACATAACCAAATTTCATCTATATGTGCAATTAAGCATGCCTTTTCACTATTATTCAAATGAAAGATATTACCTCTAGTCTGATTATCGGTTGCAATTTCCAAACCAGTTCTATTCATGATTTTGCATTTTGCATTTTTAAATTGTAACTGAAATCCTTTCTCAACTAATTGACAAACACTTAAAAGATTATGCTTTAATCCTTCAACATAGTAGACATTGTCAGTGTTATACTTACCATCAAGAGATATTGAACCCTTACCTTTGATTGAACAGGCTTTGTCATCTCCAAATCTTACTAAACCTCCATTGTATTCTTGAAAGTTCAAGAATTTACCTTTGTCTACAGTCATGTGATGTGAGCATCCTGAGTCAATGATCCATTCATCCTTTGCTTCAACTTTAGCTGCTAGGGTCTATCGGTTGAGCAATAGGTGTCGGTTGATCCTCTATTATAGCAACAAAAACCCATCCATGGATCCTCATCAGAATCATCAGTCACACCTTCATTAGCAATGTAATAGGATTTGTCTTTGTTCTTCTTAAATCTGTATCTCTGATATTCAGGATTAGGCTTGTATGTTCTTCTAGCTTCTTCTCTTAGTCTAGCATGTCTATCAGGGCATCTTGAAGCCATATGACCAATCTTATTGCAGTTAAAACATTTAAAGGGTGCTTTACCTTCATACTTACTTCCAACTGGACCTTTTGGCATTTTTCTTGCAAATAGTGCTTCAAGTTCTTCAAGCTCTTCATTCTCCTTCCTGGTTTCTTCAAGTCCTCTTGCATAAAAGGTTCTCTAGTCTAATTTGTAAAATGATGGAGCAGATGATGTTGACTCTTTAAAGGCCAAATCAGTTTTTATAGTAGCAAAAGGACCAAATTCCTCAATTTCAAAGGCTGAAAGTTTTCCAATCAATGTATCCCTAGTTACTTATGTATTAGGCATTGTTCTTAACTCATTTATAGCAGTAACCTTCATTTTGTATGTCGGTGGTAATCCTCTTAAGATTTTTGAAACAATTTCATCCTCACTGAGGGTTCCTTCACAACATTTAATACCCAAAACAATTTCATTTACTCTTTCCATAAAAGCAGAAATCCTTTCATCTTCTTCCATTTTCAGATGTTCATACTTGACTCGGAAGCTTTCAAGTTTTGCAATCTTGACTATGGAATCTTCTTCATTTAGTGTTTCCAAATGATCCCAAATAGCTTTAGTAGTAGATCTATCTGATAATCCCATGATTTGTTGATCTAATAATGTGCTCAAAAGTGCTTCTCTTGCTTTGCAATCATTCTCTTCATCTTTAGCTAAGGAGTTGGAGTAGCCTGACTAGCTACAGCAGCAGTATAACCATTTTTTGTAACTTCCCAGATGTCTTTACCAATGCAATTTAGATGTGTCTCCATCTTGATCTTCCATATCCCATAGTTGGTTCCATCAAGTTTAGGATTGTTCGTCTTGAAGTAATTAGTAGACATTGGATCTCCTCAAGTTGTTAAACTTCTGCAAAAGATGACTAAGCTATGATACCAATTGTTAGGTCCCAGAGACAACTGAGAGGGGGGGTGAATCAGTTGTCTAATAAATTCAAACCAAAAACAAATTAACCAGCTTGATGCTTAATACCGATAAACCAGTTAAGTATGCCGGTAGATAGTGTTAACAATAAATTGCCATACCGGTAAGGATTAATGCATGAAACATAAACATAAAGTCATCCACAACACATAACACCAATATTTGTACGTTGAAACCCTGTAAGGGGAAAAACCATGGTGGGAAACCTTACCCACAATCAGATGATACTACTGTAGATAGTAGGTGTACATAATTGGGGTCTGCACATGCAGAAAGGCCAACAGCCTAGACCTCACTGCTCAATCACAAAATGGGAGTCACGCTGACTACAGTTGGATGGTTAAATCCAATAAGAATGTACTGCACAAAATAGCATCTTCATATGTTGGATTCAGTACCGGTGTAATGCTGATATGCTTAAACAAAAACCTAGCTTCACCTTCAAATGATGTCTTCATGTATACCTCTTCTTAATCTCACATATACCTTCACTCAATTCTTTTTTCGCACTCCACACTTGATCTTACAAATAAGATCTTACATTTATACCATAACCTAGGACCAATTTTAGTAGGTCATCTCTACAAGATATTACAATAAACATTTTACATACAATATAATATCCAATGCAATTAACCAATTAAACATGTCAGCTTAATGCATTTACATCAATAATAAATCATCTCCATAGTGTGCCATGCTGATCTGGAAAAGATAAACTTGCCGGTGTAACCCTAGATAACCCTGGACCTATTTGCTAGCAAAAGAAAATATGCAAATATGAATATACCAATGATCAATTCTTCAAATCAAAGTGTCCACACGATGTCTTCAACATTATCAAGTGTCTTCTATATCATTCCAGGTACCGGTGAACATTATATCCTGTCGGTGAATGTTGTTGGATCTCCAAACTACTTGTTTTCAGTAGGTGTTGACATCAATGACAAAACCATACCAAAATACCAACACTTTCAATTATATATGTACCGCTTTACTGATTGGTGAATGCATTTTATAATAAGGTTAAAATTGAACATTCTAGTAGAACACTGATTCACCCCCCCCTCCTCTCAGTGTTCTTGGATTCCAACAATTGGTATCAGAGCCATGTGCCTCGAAGGAAGTGTAATAGCTTGAGGAAGATCCTGAATCTGGAATCCATGGATATGAGTATGGAGAAGCAACTTGAGGTAGAAATTGAAGATTATGATGCTAAAAGGATGAAGAACTTGAAGTTACAAGAGGAATTCAATTTTGCAAAGGAGTTCATTCTCATCCTACATGAGAGGTTGTCATCTGTTCAAGCTAGGAGCAAGGAACTTCTGCAAAATCAGGATAATGAAGAGGAAGATGCCCTTAATGAAAAATGTCAGAAGCTGAGTCAAGAGAATATGGTCATGAGGAATGAAATGCAAGTCCTAACTATGAGGATGTCAAAGGATATTGAAGATGGGAAGATGAATGAATAAAACCTTGGGAGATCTTTGAAAGACAGATCTAAAGAATGCATCTGGTTGGCTCATAAAAATGATATGTTAAGAACAAAATTAGTGCAATCCCAAAGCAATGAATAAGAAATTGAAAGATAGATCATAATCCTAAGAGATGATCTGACTATTGCAAGTGAATTCAAGGTTAGTTCAACACAGCTTCATGAATTATTGAAAAGCCAAATATTGAATGGAGATTCCAATGGACTTGGATTTGAACAAGGTCAAAGCTCTGGTACTGCTAATGAAGATTAGAACCAGAAGACACTGGTAAGGTAGCTTAATTCTTACAAATTCAATGGTATATGCTTTGTTTGTAATAAATTTGGTCATATGGCTAGGCAATGTAGAAATAGAGCAAATCAAAACTATAATTCTACTCCCGGTCAATGTTCTAAATGCAATAAGTATGGTCATAAGACAAAAGATTGTAGAATGAATGTTAAATGTCATGCATGTGGAAAATTTGGACATATGGCTAATGAGTGTAGGTCAAGCAATTATATCAGTTATAGCAAAGCAATTCAAAAGAACAATGGTACATGTTAAGCATGCAACAAGATTGGACACATAGCTAAGTTTTGTAGAAGCAAAGATCCACTAGTTAACAATGATGGATAAAATGATAAAGGGAAAGAAAAGATCAATGAAATCTGATAAGATGATACCAAGAGATGGGTTAGGAAGTTAGATGATCAATCAACAAATGGAATTACTCCAATTACTCAACCAACAAAGGAGATTGCTCCTGCATCGGTAGGAAGCTCATCCGATAACTGAGGCAGATGCCTTAGGGGTAGGAAAATTTCATGAAAATATTGCATAAGCCTTGGGAAGGAGATCTGGAAGAAGTTCCAAACATTGGAAAAAGTTTATCTGGTATGGAGATGTTTGATCGAGATCTGGTATGTTCCACCAGAAGACATTCATATCAATGGCGGATTAGGGTTTTTTGAAAGTTAAAAGGTTGAATCCACTTCATTTTTTATCACCTTGCATTAAGAGCGTTTAAGAGCAATACAAAGCAAGTCTAAGGTGATTCAGTGTGATTTGAAATCTTCATTAGCGATTTCACCAAAACTCGGAAGAATTCTCTAGGGTTATTCACCAACAACCATTTCTTAGGTATTTATCACAATCATCTTTCATCAGGGAAGATGGATCATCCTTTGCATCAACTTTCATTACAAATCCAACTATTGTCGAGGTTAAGGATCCTCTCAAGCCAATTTTCAAGCAATGCCCGCATATTGCCACCTTGGATGATTCAGTTGGTGCATTTTTGTGTGTTCCGAAAGGAGTTGTTTATGTGGAAGACATTAGAGCATATATTCACTAACACATTAAGGATCTGGGTACTAGTAACATCAAGAATATGTATATGAATGAGTTGATGGGTGACTCCAGAAAGATCAAACCCGAGTATAAGCACATTGAGGATGTAGGGTTTACTAGCATTCTTGATATTCCTAAATTCAAAGATGAGATCATCTGATATGTACTGAGAAGAGTTCATGGAGAGTTAATTTGGTTGGGTAGGCCATATAAGATCATGAACGAGGCCATTAGGTCCATCACCAGTTTGCCACAGATTGGTCAGCGTCTAGAGAAAAATATTTGAAATGATCAAGTTAACAAACTCACCGATGCAACTTCGGACTGACGATCGATGAGGATTGTCACCATCACTGATCGAGACATCAGATTTGGCAGCATGATCATTGGGTATAAGGTAAATCAATCCAATCATCTCAATTATATTTCTAGCTCCTACATGTATGTCACACATAAGATTATGAGGGAAAATGAGAAAATAGATCTTTGTGGATGGATGAATGATGAGTTATTAATTAACCTTGGAAAGATTGAGAGAAAAAGGGGATATTCCAGTATGGGAATCTCATTGTCTACTTGATGCAGTTTTTCCTTAATGAAACTCCTGGTTTTGGGAAGAGACAATGGGCATTTGATATCCTAGTTGGCAGACAATTGATGCAATCTATTGCTAGCTTGGGTAGCCTGTGAGATGATAAGGTTTGGGGTTACTTCAAGACATTTTAGAAAGCAATGAAATCCAAAGAGAGGGTTCCTAAACATATTGTTGAGAAATACTCAACCAAGATCTGCTTTATGGTCAAAAAGGATGAAATCTTAATGACAACAGTTAAACCCCAAAAGATATGGATAGAGGAGATGGGATATGAGGTTGATGCTGAGATTATGGATGCTTATGCTAAAATATTGATTGATGCTCCTATTGATGAGGCTGAAAAGTATTTTGGTCCTACAAAGCAAAAGAATCAAGAGGTTCAAATAGAATTCAATCAGAAGAAAAGGGAGAGGAATCCGACAGGGAACTGGTACCCAACACATCATTGTTGTCAATTGACACCTCCCAGGTAGATTAGAAGAGCACAATTGAGATGAGTTCTACTGAGCTTATGATGATGGCTACTCAAAAGATGATGAAGGAAGGATCAGTGGACAAAGGAATAATTGATTAGTCGATTCCAATTTTGCATAGACTTGTTCTGAAGTGCTAGTTTGACAAAGGAGCAAGCCCATCTGGCAAGCTCAAAATAATTACTGAGCACATTTCTAAGGATTTTCAATCACTGTAGAAAATATCTAATCGATAGGCATTAGAAAGATTCACTCAAGCCAAGAAAGCCACTTTTGATCAGTTGATTGAATCAGAGAAGAAAGAGATTACTAACAAATTGAAGTTAATTGATAATTCTTTAAGGCAATGTGAAAATATATACAGAGTATGTTGTAACACCGGATTACTTACTACAGATATAGATAAAGGGAATAAAGATTCCCAAGATAAAATTGTAGGTATAGTCAATTCTTTTGATGGTTCCAATTCTTTGACTACATCTATTGATGGGCAGATTTTGGTATAAGAAGCTCAAATTTCAGCTCTTGAAAGGGAAATAGATAAAATCATAAGGAGAGCTAAAGGGCACAGAGGATTTGTGAGTCCCCGATTGGACTCCTTGACTATACATAAGAAGGAATGCATTGATATGGTTGGTAATCCTACACCGGTAGAGCTTAAGGAGAAAGAGTCCCATGGTCATATGCTTAATGGAATTGTATCTATTTCTGGCACATTCAAATCTAGTTAGGACACTTATCTAGAGCTTTTAGAGAAATCCTATCTGAATGTTTTCAAGTATATTTAGCTCCGGTAAGGTGTTTTGGGACACATTCTTTGTACATAATTTCATTTTTTGTCCCGGTTTTTGGTGTTTTTTTTGGCAATGATGTCAAAGGGGGAGGTATAGGTGAAAAATATATCCTTAACATCAGGAGATATGGAGTATTTGTACATATCATGATCACAGGTGAATATTCAACTCAGGGGAGCAGTCTTAGGGTGAATCCAATAGATGGAAACCATTATCATTTTTCACATGAGTGTTGCCATCAATGCCAAAGGGGGAGATTATTGGAAATTGACACTCATTTGATTGGTTTCATATGTTGTCATTGATGGAAACATGTTCTGACTTCATTCTTTGGTATTGGTACTTCATTGGGAGACACTTCACCGGCATCGACAAATATCTTCACTGGTAGGAAGGACTCTATGGGTACCGACATTGGAGGCCGACGTGATTTACAAATAGGATACCGACATTGAAGGCTGACACCAATGGGAGATCCGGCAATCGGCAAATCATTTTGTATGTGTATATGTAATGAGCCGACATGTATAATCATTTTGTAATATCTATGTAAGCTGACATGAGTCATGAAGGATTGTAAGGGTATATAGGTCAATTGTTAGATCATTTTGAAGTATGATGTGGAGTCTGATGTTTGTAATGCGAAGATCATGTATATGAGGTCTTTAGATGATTTTGGATGTGCTCACAGAGTGAAGGTTATTATGGTAAGGGTTTAAGGTTACAGAACTAGAACAGTCAGAGCTTGAACCGAAACTCTATCAGGCATAGTAGATGCATTAAATTAGTTCGGTTTTATGTTTTCTTATTCAAAGTGACTATAGTCAGTGAGACTCCTTTGTGTTGAGCAGTGTTCTCTAGGCGGTAAGCCTTCTTTCATGTGAAGGCCCCCATATTATGTATAATCTTTTCATATGGCTAGTGGATTGATATTGTGGGTCACAAATCCCATCGTGGTTTTTCCTCTTTGAGGTTTTCCACGTATAAATTATCTATGTTATGGTGTTCATTTGTGTGATTGGTTCATTGATTTCTTTACTTCTTTCAATTATATATGTATCATTTTACCTGTTGGTGAATGCATGTTATAATAAGGTTTAAATTTAACATTCTAATAAAACACTAATTCACCCCCCCTCTCAGTGTTCTTGGATTCCAACAACCTATGGCGATAGAAAATGAAGATGATACCCTTATCGATATAACTAGTGAGATCAAAATAATAGATCATCTATGACCCGATAGAACAACTTATCCCAAAAATGAGCATATGAAGTGACATTGGAACAACTACTTTGACAGTACACTCTCAAAAGAATACTTCTATCGGAATAACTTACAATGAAAGACAAAATCAAAGGTGAAAATCTTCATTAAGATGACTTGTGAAGTTGATAATATAGTTTTTGGGTATGCTGATAGTTGAAACAATCTTGATAAGCACCATCCAAGATGTGTTCGACATAGGTAATCCAAAGATCAAAATCAAGTTGGTGGTTACTTATCGATATAACCTATCCCGAAATGACGTGAATGACAAACAGTTTCCAGCAATGACTACAAAGCAAAAAGGTGCCAAACTAGAAGACATGATGGATGAATCGAAGGGATGTGACCCTAATGTTGGTATTATGGATGTGTTTCATTAGTTTTGTCATTGATGTCAACACTTATCCTTCTAGAGATCTACATTATTGATTTGTCACTATAGTTATATTGGTTTACTATTGAACCGACACATTGTGTTCACCGACAAGTCTAGTGACTTATGCACAGTCACCGGTATATTGTTCACTAGCAGGTTATATGGTTCACCGGCACTGATGATGACTTGTTATCATCTAGAGATAACTTGATTATGTTGAAGACATGGTTTGGATACTTGGTTTTGGTATTTTGGTTATTGGTCTAATCAGATTGACATATTTGTTGTTATCGACAGATTGGTCTAGGTTATGGACCAGTATATGTTATCTATTCCAGATCAACACAACACGTTATGGAGATGATTTATTGATTGGATATTGTTGTAAATGTATTGAGCTGACATGATGCATCACATCAAGACTTATTTGTAATTGATTTTATTGTAATATTTTTAGTGAGCCAACCTACACATTTGGTCTTATGTTTTGTATATATGTAAGATCTCAATTGATGAGATATGGGATATGGTATATAAGGTTATGGTATTGTAACATGGTATGTGCAAATGTTGAAGATCATATGAGAAGACCATAGAGAAGGTTCAAGGAAGGTTTGAAGGTATTTATCAGAGCTTAACCGGTACTGAATCCAGTATTGGAGATGCTATTTTGAGCAGTACATTATTCTAGGATTTAACCATCCTAATGTAGTCATTGCGACTCCCATTTGAGCAGTGTGCTCTAGGTGGTTAGCATTTTTGCATGTGCAGACCCCATTTGTATACACATACTATCTGTAGTAGTATCATCTGATTTTGGGTAAGGTTTCCCACCATTTTATTTTTTTTACTGGGTTTCCACATTAAAATCATTGTGTTATGTGATGTAGATGTTGTTTCTCTTTTTGTTTCATACATTAAGTTTCACTGGTATTGGTATTAACTGTTAATCTGCTAACCGACATTAAGTTTGGTTTACCGATATTAAGTATCAAGTTTAATTAAGTTATAATTGTGTTAAATTCATTGACAACTGATTCATCCTCCCTCTCAGTTGTCCTTCCAGTTCCTAACAATTGGTATCAGATCTAAGTCCTCTTTTTGCAAAAGATCATCCATATTTAGATTCTCCATAGCATATCCCTTGTTTTCAAACCTTTGCCTGGCTACGTAAGGCTACAAATTCATCTTCTTAAATTCTAACTTTAAATTCAAAGCATCAAACACAAATTGACAACTATAATAGCCAAGTTCAATTGGAAAAGCAACTTCGGATTTCCCCTTTGTTCCTAACTTTTTGTCAATATGAGCCAATTGTCTACTCACTTCAATGAGTACATAGTTGTCAAAGGCATATCTGAGTAATTAGAATGGTTCACCTTCAAAACCACCCACTCAGAGGTAGGCAAACGTGGGAAAATGAATGAAAAAGCTACCATATATGCTAATCAATTCCATGGCTTCAACTAGAATTCTTTTATTAATATCACCTTGTAATTCAAATGCTATTCTTCCTGCAAAGATACCATTCCATCTGGTGAAATACTCTACATAACTCTGTTGCTGTAGTAAAGGGTAGTAGTCATAGACTTTCATGCCATCCACCCATGGTTCACTATGCAGTCAGTGCCAATCTCTGGTATAGGCTAATATGTAGAATAAATAAGAAGACATGTAAAAGATAGACATACCCACAAAATTTCTCAAACCCTCATGGAGCCTTTCTGGCAATCACTTGCACCTAGTCAAGATATTTTTCACCTGATAGAAGCACCTGGATATAAAAATACATCCAGTCCTCCCAATAAAAGGAGTGTGAGTTCCCCTTTAGCCTGTTCAACAATATAACAATATCTCACACTTCTGTAATGAAGTGTTCCCTGGTTAGGGGCTTCGACGGCTGTGACCCACCCTTTTGAACTTTCAGAAGCCAATTTCTTGCAATAATGCTTTTGTATATGCTTTTCTTCTCAGAGAAGAATGCATATGAGGTCCCAATTGACCAGTCTTCATATGGTTCCTTATGTAGGATCCCCATCACAACCATTATTGTTTCTCTATTAATATCAACTAACAACTCACCACTACTGGTTCTAATGCACCTATTCTCAGTATCATATCTATTCATGTGTTCTATTACCAAATCTAGGAATGGAGCAGCAATTGGAAAAGCAACGGCTTCAATCAGGCCACTTCTTAGTATCCTCTCCATCATTGAACTAGCTCCAAGGTTTCTGGCCCTTTCTAAGAAATATCCCAGGTCAGCTTGAGCCAAAGAAGTGTCATCTAATTCTGGAAGTAAGCTCACCAAGCATGATGTCTAACCAAGTTTCAAAAGTATCAGCCTCATAATAACCACTTATACTTTTATCAAACAATTCTAAAGCAGGATAGAATTCTATTCCAACAAACCAAAGATTTATCCTATACTAATAGACCTTCTGAACTAAAGAAATATAGTATAGGGAAATTATTTAAACTCACCTATTACCACCATGAATTTGTGAAATCCTCTCAGGAAAGTGGAGCTGAAAATATCTTTGGCATCTCTGGTTCGTTTAGTTATAACAGCTACAACTTTTACAATTTTGTTTATGAATTCACATGTCTTTTAGAACAAACGGGAAGAAAAACCAAGAAAAATCTACACACGCCTCATAATGATTCATTCAAATGTGTGAGGTAACAATGATATAATTGAAAACCTGACACTTTCTTAATTTCCCATCACCTCTGCACAAATAGTTAATGTCCTCATGATTTCTTTCCAAATTTAGAATTTTAAACTATTAGATGTCGAGAATATTCCTTTTTGTCGTGCCACCTCCAGTGTTATCAAAATCTTTAGAGTCAACTTGGAATGAACCTTTTGAACCTTGAACTGACTCACAAGGAGTTCAATCGTTCAAGTTCATTTAGAGAGAAAACAGAAAACTTTCCAACTTGTGGCTCGAAACTATACTGGGAATGAACAATAATCACAACAAACAAAAGAAAGGACTTTTAACTTTGAACCATTGAACCAAAATACAATGGTTCAAAGTTCAAGTTTGATATCGACTTAATCACATTTACGCTTGTTTGTTAAATAACATTACACATTCATGACTCATGCAAAAGAAATGTTTGAACCTTGAACCAAAAAGGTTCAAGGTTCAAAACAAATTACAACAATGCGCTTTCTTTTCAATAAGACAAAGTCATGAAGAACATTACCTAAAGCTCACTTTGAACCTTGAACCTTTGAACTATTTAAAGGTTCAATGACTTAGGTTCAAAGGGAGGAGACATAAAGACTGAAAAGGAAAGAAACATCAAGGGCAACCTCCAAGCTTGAAATTTTAATGAAAAAATGAGGGGATGTTGAAAAGACTCATCCCATCTTCCAGTATAACCTCTGCAACTGGTTTCTCAGTATTGCAACTTTTCTCAAGCCTCAGATTCTTCACCTCCTTCTCTTTCTCCTTTAAAGAAGTCAATGTGAACTTTAGTCCATCTTTCTCAATAGTGATTAGGTTTCTTCTATAGTCATATAATCTCCCTATCAAACTACCAAGGTCTTCCCAACAAGACATGACAAGCACTCATAGATTCAACATCACACAAGACCTCATCCCTTAAAGGCCCAATATTAAAATTCACCAAACATTGTTCCTTTACTTCTAACTTTTGGTCATCTTGTAACCAACTTACCTTGTAAGGACAAGGGTGCTCAAGCCTCTTTGATCCAAGCTTCACTACCATATCCTCAAATACCAAATTATCAATACTTCCACTATCCACAATAATCTTGCAACACTTACCACCTGATTTGCACATAGTCTGAAAAATAATCTTTCTTTGAGTAGATCTGGTATCTTCACTAATCTGCTCCATCATGACTCTTCTGAACATGCACAGTCAATTCCAGTAGCTTCACCTTTTGTTTCCTCATTTGCCACACAACTTCTTTCCATTCCCTTCTTACAATCATAAAATCTATGTCTGCTTTCTCCACACTTGAAACATTTGTTGGGAAGTTCTTTATTGGTACTGCCACTACCTTTCCTCTATGTTTTTTATTTTGGTTCTTTACTCCACTCAGATTTTGATTCCTCTTCAACATTATGCTTCTTTGTACTCATCTACCCCTTGAATCTCTCCTTCCCTCTAGGGTTATTCGGTTGTCTTCTTCTCATCTTCTCCTCAACCTTCAAAGTATACTGGTAAGCTTATTCAACTATGGAAACCCTCAACATACTCATCTCATCCTGAATATTAAATGCAAGTACATTTATGTACCTCGCCACCTTCTCTCTATCCATCTCTCTATGTCTAGATCTAATCATCACCTTTTAGAATTCCTTGGTATACTCTTTCACAGTCATGTTTCTCTATTTCAAGTTCTACAACTTCTTGAACAATTCCAACTCATAGTCTCCCAGTATGAACTTGACCTTTAATCTTGCAACCATCTGTCTCCATCTAGTGATCTTCATTTCCCACTCTGTCTTTCTTCAATAATTTCCACCATAAGGAAGCATTCCCTTTCAGCTTATTCTGTGCAAACTTGACTCTTTGTTGATCCTTGACATCCTCATACTCAAAGTAATCCTCCAACTCTCTGATCCAATCAATCAGATCCTCCAAGTTCAGTGTTCCAAAAAAATTTGAAAATTCCACTTTATGAACTTTACTTGCTTGTGCCACTGCTCTCAGGAATCTTTCCTCTCTTGCATCTTCTGGTCCTTCAACCTCTTCCACTTCAAGCTCTTCACCAGCTTCTTCATACTCATCCTCAAACTCTAGGTTCCTCTGCAAACTTGCCAATGCATTCCATATTTTGTTCCCCACCTCATTCTTGAAGTCCTCCATCATCTTCTCTACCCTCCAAGGGTTCATCCTTCTAGGTGGCATCTCCTCTTCTACTTCAATGAACTGCCTCAGCTCGACGATCTGACTACCGATTTCAATTGCCTCTCACTCAGTGATCTATTGAACACATGCGAAGTATGCCTCCAATCGGTGATTTGTCCACCCAAAGGAATGCCTCAAGGTTCACAAACAAATCTTCCACCAACCGGTTCATAACCAGTTCTGATACCAATTGATGCAGCCATAACCAGTAAACCCTCAAAAGAGAACTAATCGGCTTATGTAGCAAGAGTAACACAACAAAAGCAACAATAAAACATAGAAATACTATAGAAACATATCATATTATTGTCAAAGAACCTCTAGAAACCAACCAATTATCATTATAGATCATCTGGTAGTCAACCGGTTACATGCCAGCTACAAGTGAGATACAATCCATCTAGGGCTCTCAAAATCAACCAGATCACTAATCACGAATCTCAATCCTTATTCTGATTTTTACTTCTTCTGTCCTACAAATGATTACATAATACCCAATATATACCCTTTGGAACACATCCGGGTCGGCCACAAAAGATTGCATTTACCAATGCAAGAAAATGAAACATGTAACTAGGTCGGCCCTAAAAATGGAAGAGATTCCTCCAAAAAATAACAACCAAGAAGTGTGGATCAATAGGAAGGTCGGCCACATGCCAAAGAACATCAGACAAGACCCCAAATAGATCCACACTCCAATAAACCACTCCAAAAAAGAAGGAAAACCAACTAGTAAGCACAAGAACTGTCTCGGAACCTAGAAACAGTCAAACTAAGAGCGATAACTAGCCGAAAAAGGATCCAAATAGACTGAAAATCTAGAATTAAGCACATAAACCAGCCTGGAGACTGAAAATAGGATCTACAATGAAAAGAAAGCAACAACCGACACCTACCAGAAGGAACACATAAAACTGCACACTAAACTGAACAAGAACTAAACTGAAAGGAAATATTTTTGGTCGATGCAAGATTGCTCATAGACTGGGGATGCTCCTACATCAACTGCATAGAGATCACTGCTTAAAAGATATATGCTTAGAAGGCTACAACCCTCAGGGAAGTCTCATTGACTTTCAATATGATTTGGACTACAATCCGGAAGGAGTGAACTGCAATGATAGCATCTACAAATGCTTGATGACAGTTCTGATTAAGCGTAATTGTCTTCTCTACAACACCAAACTCACCCCAACACCTCGCTGAATGATATATCCTTGTTCACACATTCATCTCTCTCTGATAATGTAGACACAATAGTAACACCTAAATTACATTAATATCTAACCTATATATACAAATCATCAACCTTGATAACAAGGTTAGCTAAACCCTCAACCCTCCACTCATAATTACAAAAATTACATCACATGATACACAGATCGACCACTGGACCAATATTATGATTTACATTACATAGCATGGACCTAGTTCAAATTCCCAAATGTTCACGTCCACCAAAAATCATGCCAAGTTCAACCACACCATGTTATACCACCAAAAATACTGCATAACATGCAGATCAACATTGGTTCATAAAAAATCACCAAAACTCGCACAATGATCAATGTGGATCACCAAAAAAAATAGGACACAACTAGGAAACACCACCAAACACATTAGAATCATCAAGAACAACTGCACCAACACCACTTTTCAAATCTTCATTAATCAACATCTAGAGGCTCAAGAACACAACCAATCAGCAACTGTCATGAGAAAACATAACTTGCGGAGCACCTAATCACAAACCATCTGAAATGAAGATTCACAAGATCATCCAAGACAATATTCCAAAGTCTCAGCATAACATTTGATCATACCGGAATATACCGAAGGAAATACCAGATTCTGCAAAATAGTGATCAACAAAACCAAACTATAAAACCAGATCAGAAAATCTTCCCAAACTCACTGGAATAGATCACATGAATATGTTGACACGAATGATAACAACATACCCTAGTAGAAGTAATGATCAAACAAATACAACAATCCCCCCAACAATCCAACAATACCAACATTGCCAAACATGATCCGACATGTTGGTCGGGGTTTGAAACCCGACCAACACATATCTAGTGTTGGTTGGGTTTCAAGCCCCGATCAACAGTCATAATCATTTTATCATTAATACTTTCACTATAATACTTGATCATCAAGTTTCAAAACCCAATGAACATATCAAAAGGTTTTTACAAATTGCTCATCGAGTTTTGAAGGTTGGTGAACATGTTTTTCACTTAAGTCCATCCTTACGTGCAAATTGGGTTTCAAAACTCGACTTGCACATATAATCCAATCTTAAGTACAAAATGGGTTTTGAAAATTGATTTGCATGTACTGCACTATCTTTCCACAAAATGGGTTTTAAAGCCTAATTTGCAGGTTTTGACATACTCTTGGTGCAGATTAGGTTTTGAAAATTAATTTGCAATTTTTGTCAAAATATATTATTTTTCTAACTCTAGGGGAATTTATCAAACATAGTTATTATTTTTTCATAAATGTTAGAGCCCTCCTTGAATAAGAAAATATAATATAAATATTGTGATTTGTTCCTAGAAAGCTCGTTGTCATCCAATGTCAATGACATCAATGATACAAAGATTGGACATGTAGATATCGCATAGTTCCTAGATAGAGAACAAGAAGTCAGTGTTTCCTGGTACAATTAATCCTAAACAATGATATTCAACTTATGGCCTCATTCCCCATGGTATCTTATGATCCTAAATTTTTTCTAGTAGTAGCTACTCACTTCGACAAAGAGAGAAAAATCTTGAAGGACACAGATGTGAACATGGTTATAAGACTTGATGAGGACTTCTTTAACAAGATTTTTAAATGTCTTGATATAGAAAAATACGCAAATCTCACAATGGAGTCAACTCAAAAAAATTATGACCAAGATTTTGATAAGGGTAAAAGGAACATAAGCGCAAACTGGGTTGAAACATCTAGGCCAACTTTTACAAGATGGCCAAAAATCTTATGGCACGGTGATTTTAAGCAGGTTGTCAGTGATTTAATAACCCTTCTCAGTAGGGTTAAGGGCCTTCCTATTTCAAATGTATTTCAAGAATGGATGTACCAATATATCCATATTATCAGGCAAGGCAAGCAGAGGATCTTTAGGGGAAAACAAAATAATGATGCTCTTTGTGATCAACTTTCAAAGATCATAACTTCCCTCAGTTCTACATGATTTCTTACCTTGTCTATGCTACTACTTCAATGAGGCAATTTCAAGGCTTGACTACAAATGGCAATAGAAAGTAGGTTCTATGCATTTAAATTACTCCCAATTTACCCTAAAAAATAGTATTCATCATTTTAGAAGAGTTAATGATGATTTCTTTTCTCTATACATGTGCATGTTTGATAAGAAGTTGTGCAAGAAGAGTTTTAGAGGAAGTCTATGAAACTATTAAAAAGTATGGCTGCATGTTCCTAGAATTCCTAATATTTACATATATCAAAATAGGATGGTATGAAGGAATTCCCTTTATGCTTCCAAGATATCCAACTGAAAAGATCATTCTTATGGAGTTGTGTCAACAAATCATGATAGTTCATAGTCAATAGTCTGAATAAAAAAAGGTTGGTTTCAAATTTCCTTTGTCTATTGGTCCATACACAGTAACCACATCTTACAAAGTTGAGTTCATGGAGACAAAAATATAGTGGGTTATGATGAAGAGGTTCAAAAGAAGAGAGGACTTCAATTACAAAGGAATGAAGGAAAAGTTTAAAAAGAGTTACACACAAGTGCACCGAGTTGAGGAAATTTCAGTTGACTGTAGAACACAAGAGGATGTAAGGAAGTTGGACTATAGTTGGAAGATGTACCAAATGACATGGAAGATGATGGAGACATCTTGGATCTTGTGTATGAACAAAAGAAGATTGTTGATATTCCTCTTCCACTAATTCAATAGTCTTTCAAGGAGTCAACCTCTATAGGAGAAAGATTCCAACCTATCTTGCTAATACCAATGTCTAGTTGTAGAAGAAAGGAATCAAACTGAAACCTTTTGAAAAAAGGTCAAAAATGAGGACCAAGAATAAAGAGGATGCTCCTACTTCAAAGAAAGTTCCAAAGTATAATTTCATTGTGGGTAAGGATAAGGGAAAAAGACAAGAGGATGCATCTAAGCAAGTTGCACAACAAGTAGAAGAACACGATGAACAAGAAGAAGAATATTAGGAGGAAAATACACCAAATCCTCCAACCACATAAAACATGAGTCTACACTAGAAATGGCACCAAAGATCTCCAACATGGTTTTTACCATAGCCACTTCTCTTGTCACCATTGTATAATCTCTTTCTTTTGTTTTTATTATATCTGTAGTCACATAAATCTGTCCACTTAATTAAATGAATATTTTGTATTTATTTGATTATTTAACCATCAATCAATAATTAATTAAATGAATATTTAATTAATTCATCTCAACCCTCTTCTCCTATTAATTAAATAAATTATTTAATTTAATTCACTTAACCAAATTCAGACCATTAATTAAATAAATAAATCATATTTGTTTAATTAAATCTTCTCTCACATTTAAATAATTTAATATTTATTTAAATCCCCCAGAATCCCATCTCTCACATTTAAATAAATTAACATTTATTTAAATCACCATTATCCCCCACTCACTTGTATTTTCCTACAAATGCAAGTTGCACAACTATTTTAAATAAATAAATTATTTATTTAAAATCATATTTATCCTCACCCACTTGAAACCTTTAATGGCTTCCTTCTAGAGTCTTCTCAAGCCTTTAATGGTTTCCCTTAAAGTCTTCAAACTCAATGGCTTCCTTCTAGAGTCTTCTTGAGCCTTTAATGGTTTCCCTTAAAGTCTTCAAACTTAATGGCTTCTTTCTAGAGTCTTCTTAAGCCTTTAATGGTTTCCCTCAAAGTCTTCAAGCATTTAATGCTTTATCTTTCTTTTTCTCATGTAAATAAATTAAGATTTATTTAAATAAAATCCAACATTCACATTCACATTTAAATAAATTAATATTTATTTAAATATCTATCCAAATGCAAATTACACCATTTAATTGAAATGAATGATTTTATTTTAATTGAAAATCCCAAAATTCCTCCCACTTGCATTCTCCTACAAAATCCACGTGCATGCCTAAATCCCTTCTAGATTCTTTTAACTCCTTCTAATTAGCCTAATCCTATCCTAATCATTGTCACATTCCTAAATAAAAGGAAGTCGCTTCTCAAAAACCTCCAAAGTCTTCAATAACCATTAAAGGCTTTATGTCTTCAAATGGTTAACCTCTAAAGTCTTCCAAACCATTAAAGGCTCTTACATAACCATTTATGGTTAACTCACCTTTTACCTTTGGTTAGAGACTTTCCTCTCACTTAACCATCATTTTGACTCATGGGTCTCTTCAAAGCATTTATTTCTTTGACTAAGGTAACCATTTAACCCTTGCACATTCATTTATCTCTTGGCTAAAAGGAATAACCATTAACCTAACCCTAACTCAACCCCCCAGGGTAACCATCATGTCCCCTCAAGCATTCAATGCTCCTTATCTCTCCTCTCAAGCCTCCTCATGGTGACACTTGTCAACATGGGATTGGGTTGAAAGTCTCACATGGATTGAATATCTTTCAATCCTAACCCTTGTTAAGATTGCTCAATCTTAACCCTTCATTTCCCCATTTCTTCTATAAATAGAACCCTTCTCCTCAAGCAAAGAAGGAAGCATTAGAGTATTGTTTTTGTAGTCACATAAATCTATCCATTTTAATTAAATGAATATTTCGTATTTATTTGGTTAAAAATCCACTAGCCACCAGTTAATTAAATTAATATTTAATTAATTCATCCCCAAACATTCTTCTATTAATTAAATAAATTATTCAATTTATTTTAATTTATTTATTAAATCAAATTTCCAATCAATTAAATAAATAAAATCAATTTATTTAATTAAAATCCCCCTATTCCTCTTTTAAATAAATTAAATAAAACATTTATTTAAATTATTATCCCCACCCCACTTGCATTTTCCTACAAATGCAACTTGCACACATTTATTAAAATAAATGAATTTTTATTTTAATAAAATCCTATTTTCCCTCACCCACCAAATCCACTTGCAAAATCTAATCCCCTTCTAGATTCTTCTAACCCCTTCCTAATTAGCCTAATCCATCCCCTAATTATTGTCACATTTCTAAGCAAAATGGAGTCACTTCTCAAAGACTCCAAAGTCTTTGAAAAGCATTTAAAGCTTTGTGTGTTCAACAAATTAACCCCCAAAGTCTTCCAAGACCACTAATGGCTCTTACATGACCATTTATGGCTCTTACATAACCATTTATGGTTATTTCAAACTTGTCTCCCCAAACATTTATTGTTTTGACCATATTCATCCATTTCACGTTTGCACAAGAGTTTATCCATTGGATAAAAGCTTTATTCTTTGAATAAAGATTTTATTCATTCAACCAACCTTGACTCAAAATTCCAAGGTCATATCAAGAATTTAATGCTTATTCCCTCCCCTCTCAACCTATCTCACATTGACACTTGTCATCATGGGATTGGGTTGAAAGCCCTCACATAGATTTGAATTCATTCAATCCTGACCCTTGTTGAGATTGCTCAATCTCAACCATCCATTGCTCCATTTTTCCTATAAATGGAGCCCATTCCTTCATAATCCAGATCCTGAAAACTTGTATGCATTTAAGCTATAGGCATTTTTAGAGAGCGTTTAGCATAGCATAACTAAAATCTTGTCTTTTTGGTTAAAATATATCATTTTAGTATCAATAGATTAGTATTAGCTTTTCATTTCATATTTAGAGCTATACTACAATCTCAATCCTCCATAAGCATCCATAGTGCAAAAAGCTGCTGAGAGCTACACTATTTTGGAACTTGGAGAGGAGAGGAACAAGGGAGAAGGAACTAAGAGTATGTTAGGAGGTATTTGGAGATGCCTCATCATGTTTGCTTTGATAGTTAAATATGCTTGCATGCTTGTAGTCTCTCTTTTGGTATGCCTTTTTAGATTAGTTTTTGATTGACTAACACTAATGTTTTGTGTGTTTTGTGTTATTTGATCATAGACTAACCTTGTGCCATTTAGGAGGGCATCAGTTTTTATACTGGTATTAGCATAGAGATTTTTCATAGCATCACTATCTACACTTGCATAACATTTGTTTATCATTTTCAACCATCTTGAATCTCCATATGGCATCCATGGCTAGTGCTAAAATCTGAGAGCTACACTCATGTGGAACTTGGAGAGGAGAGGAACAAGGGAGGAGCAACTATGAGCATCTTGGTTATCATTTGGAGGAGCAAAGTTTATTTATTCTATGCTTGTATGTTTTTTATTTCATGCTCAATATCTCTCTTTATATGCATGTTTAGAATAATCCTTGGTCACTAACACTAACATTTGCTTCTTGTGTTCTTGTGTGTGTTGCCATCAAACCAGGCATTTTGATCATCTTTGTCTTACATAGGATGTATCTTTCCTGAAACCAGACGCTTTGCTCATCTTTGTCTTATACATGATGTATCTTTTCTGAAACTAGACGTTTTGATCGTCTTTGTCTTATATAGGATGTATCTTTCCTAAAACCAGATGCTTTGATCATTTTTGTCTTATACAGGATATATCTTTCCTGAAACCAGATGCTTTAATCATATTTGTCTTATAGAGGTGGTGTCATTCCTGAAACCATACTTAATATCAATCTAATCAATCTTGTCAAACCCATGCATGTCATCAAATATTTACTCTTCTATCTTTCAAATAGATTTCTTCTTCTTTCAAGACATCATTCATGCCTTTAGTGCATGAACGATCTCCTGAGGGGGGCATTATCATATTGCATCTTTGTATCAATCTCGTATCAGTCTCATATCAACATCAATCTCATATAAACTATTCATATCAAATCAATTCTTTATATTTACAATACCATCAGTAGCATCAGTAGTACAAAGTACGCCAATCCAAATACCAACAACACCCATAATCCTACCTGCAAAACCCATAATCCCACTAGTAGTACCCACTATACCCATAGACCCAATAAAAATACCTGCAACACTAATCATCCCACCAATCAAACTAGCAACCCCATTAGCAACAACAACTGCGTCAATAATACCATTAGTAGTATCAGAACCCCCAAGAGTATCGACAACATTGACAATTCCATCATAAGCAACAGATTCAACAATGTCGATACTCCCAGTATCAGATTCACTGATCCCAATAATCCTTCCTGCAGCACCAATCATTCCATCTCCAAAGGTACATCAACCGATCACACCTATGGTATTCAAATCAAAGGATATGTTGGTATGGTATAGTAATCAGATACTGGAAAGCGACTTAGAGACTGACTCACATGAGTGGGAATTTGATTCAGTACATCTCAATACTTCAGATGAGGAAGACGCATCACCACCTCCACCTCACAAACAAATCCCTATTTACAGAGAAGCATAGATTAAAACCTCTTGGGTTCCTAAACTGGAAACATCTTCCACAGACCCTACGTCACATCCTACACTTGATTCTAATAGGGAGAGTACCATCAATGACCTTCACCACAATGTCTTGACCCTCACTGACACATCTTATGAACTTAAACGGATCGATGAGGTAATGCCCATTATCCATCCCGAGCTCATCAAATGAAACCAATCTAATCCCCCATACCTTGACCATTTCCAAAATGATGAGGCGATCATTGACTTTTTGGAACTACGGGATAACATACCAAGTGGGGATCACAAACCTAGATCGCCATTGAACTTAATAGTTTAGCACACTTCGAGGCGAATGCCAAACCGCTCAAATACAAAAATATTATAATAAAACATGGATCTTCCAATGAAAACCACACTATGGCACTATTTGATCCCAAAAAAGTAAAAAGAAAAAGTGTATCCAATGGTGAAAAGTTCTCTAAGGTTCCTATGGATGAAAGGTTTGACATTCTCCCTTCTAGTGCAAATCAGGAATGATCAACAATCCTTATTGAGGAAACAAAAGAATTCAATGTGGGGACTTCTGAAACTCCTCACCACATACATCTGGCATCTCTTTTAACTCCAAAGGAACAACCTAAGTTTGTCAAATTCTTCCAGAAGTGTCAGATCAACTTTGCATGGTCATATGCAGATATGCCTAGTCTAGATCCTGATTTAGTCATGCATCACCTCACCATAGTAGAAGGAGCTAAGACTATCAAATAGAAGCTTCACAAGATGCACCCCCAGATTGTGGTACTAGTCAAAGCAGAACTTAAGAAACTCCTAGATGTGGGTTTTATTAGACCAATTGATTATGCAGATTGGATCTCCAACATTGTACTTGTCACCAAACCAAATAGGGGCATCCGCATCTGTACTGACTTCAGAGATGTAAACAAGGCATGTCCTAAAGATGACTTCCCCCTACCAAACATTGACATGATCGTAGACCTAACAGTAGGACATGCCATGCTTTCTCTCATGCATGGCTTTTCTAGGTACAACCAGATAAAGATCGCACCAGAGGATCAACATAAGATGGCCTTCACATGTCCATGGGGAACATATTATTGGAATGTAATGCCTTTTGGTCTAAAGAATGCAGGAGTGACCTATCACAGAGCAATGACCACCATCTTTCATGATATGATGCATACCATAATGGAAGATTATGTTGATGACTTATTGGCAAAATCATTAACAAGAGGAGGTCATCTAGAAATATTAGAGAAAATATTTGACAGATTGGAACAGTATCATGTTCAACTCAACCCAAAGAAATGTGTCTTTGGAGTAACCTCAGGGAAGCTACTAGGATACATTGTCTCAAGCAAAGGCATTGAGGTCAACCTGGGAAAGGTCAAAGCAATCATGGACATACCACTTCCAAGGAACATCAGTCAGCTAAGGACATTACAAGGGTGCCTACAATCAATTCAGAGATTCATTGCACAACTGGTAGATAAGTGTCATCCCTTTACACATCGATTACACAAAAACATCTGCTTTCAATGGGATGCCCAATGCCAACAAGCATTCTAGATGCTTAAGGACTATCTCATGAATACACCATTGTTGATCCCACCAAATCCAAGTAGACCTTTATTGCTCTATATTTCAGTAACAAATATAGCATTGGGAGTGCTACTAGCTCAACATAATGCAGAAGGGAAAGAGTGTGCTATATACTATATCTCCCATACACTGGTCGGCTATGAACTCAATTATACCCCTATTGAGCGATCTTGCCTAGCAGTAATCTTGGCAACCACTAAACTAAGGCACTATCTGTTAACACATAAAGTACAACTCATTTCTAAGATTGATCCACTAAAGTACTTAGCAAAATAGCATTGACAGGCCGCTTGGCCAAATGGGTGATGATTCTAAGTGAATTTAACATCGAGTATGTGGACTCTAAGGCTATCAAGGGCCAAGTTATTGCAGATCAGTTGGATGATGCACCCCTCATAGGCGATCATCCTCTTATTTCCAATTTTCCAGATGAAGAGACATTCATGATCACAGCAAGACAACCATGGAAATTATACTTTGATGGTTCCTATACTAGGCATGGTCGGGGGCAGGCATTTTGTTTATCACACCTCAAGGTGACAGCGTCCTGAAGTCTTACAGGCTAACTTTTCCATGTACAAACAACATAGCATAATATGAGGCCTTGATCATAGGACTCAAACTAGCAATACAATAAAAATTGAAAGAGCTATAGATATATGGCAACTCCCAACTAGTCATCCGACAAGTCACAGATGAATATCAGACCAAGGATGATAAACTCATATTGTACAAGAAAATGGTGGACAGTTTAAAAGCATCATTTACTACTATCGCCTTTGAGCAGATACCCAAAGATCAGAATCAAGCTGCTGACGCTATGGCTACCATTGCATCTCTCTTAGATCTTCCACAAAATTCAACATGCTACGAGTTCTTGGTAGAACAACTTTGGATTCTCGCTTATGATATCCCTGAATCTGAGATGATATGTCACCTTGTTGGTTCTGAATCCCCATGGTACGGTGAGTTCTACACCTACCTCCATGATCACATACTTCCTCCTAACCAATCGAATAACCAACGCAAAACCTTCATTCGCCAAACCGCTCAAGACACCATCATTGATGAAACCCTATACCGACACAGTCTTGATAGTACTCTCCTTTGATGTTTGGAACATGGTGAGACAATAAAGGCCTTGGAAGAGGTACATGAAGGAATTTGTGGGACTCACTCAAGTGGTCCTTCCTTAGCAAATAAGATCATGTGCACTAGATACTATTGGTCGTCCATGGAAAAAGACTCATAGTATTTTATCAAAAAATGCATGAAATGTCAAGTTCATAGAGACCTGATACATGAACCAGCATAGTAATTACAACCAATCACAACACCATGGCCCTTTTTCTAGTGAGGACTTGACCTTGTGGGTAAAATTCATCCATCTTCATCCAACGGACACAAATTCATTATTACCGCCACCAAATACTTCACAAAGTGGATCAAATTTGTTCCACTTACCCAAGTCACCAGAAAGAAGATCACCTCATTCATCCTTAATTACATCACCTGCTGGTATGGTGTACCCATGTCCATCATCACAGACAATGGGCTTCCTTTCAAAAATCAGGATGTCTGTGAGCTCTGTGAGAAGTTTCACATCCAACACTGCTTTTCCACTCCCTATTACCCACAAGGAAATGGTCAGGTTGAAGCATCAAACAAGAACATATTAAGAATCCTTAAGAAGACAGTCAATGATGTTGGTTGTGATTGGCATGTTCAATTAAATCCATCATTATGGGCATATCAAACTAGCATTTGAACCCCTACAGGCGCAACTCCCTACTCACTGGTCTATGGAGCAAAAGCTATCTTACCTATTGAGGTCAAGATACCATCTCTATGGGTTTCCTTGCATAATCTCATAGATGATGAAGCATATAGACTATCGTGCCTCCAAGATTTAGAACTACTTGATGAAAGGCGACAAGCTGCATACAACCACCTCAAAGCCTATCAATAGCGAATAAGCAAAAGATATAATCATTGAGTTAGACCTCGTACATTTGAGGTAGGTGATCTTGTTCTCAAATAAAATCCTCATAACCAATCAAAAAGAGAACATCAAGGAAAGTTTGAATCAAACTGGTTGGGTCCATATGTTATCACTGTTGTATTTGGGTCTGGGTCATATCAGTTGGCTACTTCAGAAGGAGAACCGCTAGCAGATCCTATCAATAGCATTCACCTCAAATGATTTCATACATAAGCTATACAGAGCATCAGGCTCCAATACATATCGAAAAAACACCAAAAACATTCAGATAAATGTCTTGAAAAAAATACAAAAACATCAAAATAGTAAAGAAAAATCATACATCCAAATGGTGAACAACTACTCCGGTGGCACCTTGGGTAAGTACGATGGTGAAAACCTAGCAAACAGGTGCCACTCATCAAGCCTATGGCTCCATTGTCTTTTAGACTTGTTGCAATCACATTCATTGCATCCACTCATCCATTGGTCAAACCATGGCTTGTTATTGATCTGTAATCAAGGATAGTACTTCTTGCGTCTTGCATCCCGCTTTTTCATAGTCATGTCTAAACTGGGGGCAATTCTCTTAAACCTATTGATGGAAGTGGATTCTATATTACATGTGATTCATTGATTTCTTCATTCAAAACTATCTCACAAAATCCAAAAACATTCAAAACTATCTCACAAAATCCAAAAACATTCAAAATTGTCTCACAAAATACCAAAAACATTCAAAAACACTCACAAAATCCAAAAAACATCCTAAAACATCAAAAATCAATCAAGAACATGGCAACACCTTGTACATACACATCCAAGAAGATACCAAACACACATTCTGAAATACTCAAACGATGACCACTTATCATATCGACCAAACAATCAACATCGACACGCAAACTATCTTATATGGATAAATCTTTCCTCACGAAAACAAAGACAAGATAACATTTTCTTTGACAAGAAAATTATGTTTAAGCTATCAAGTACTTGGTCAGTTTGTTAGTTATTTATTCATTTATATCAGGTTCCTATGCTACTTTGGGATATCCACAAGTGATTAGAGTAGCCAAGATGGTACCTAAGCATTGTTTGTTTATCTTCTGCGAATTATTCCAATGAAGTTCTGGGGCATGTACTAATGGTTTCTACATGGCAAGTTCACTAAGCTACATGATATTATGTGAAATACAATCATGGATCACTATGGCTTGCTGACTACAATGTATACCTCGACCATATGAGCATGAACCATTATGGAGGGTCCATATTCTTTATTTATTTATGTTGCTTGCTTGCAGGTACAATGCTCCAAACTTGGTTCCTACTGCCTCATCCAAGATTGATACTACCATTCTCAATGATGAAAAATAAAAGCACTATGGATCATCATTCCATCTCATCTGTATATATTGCATTTTGTTGCATTCCATCCATCCATACATTCATAATAGATGCATATCATGCATACATAGTAATGACAATGGATACTCTATTTTCCTCTTCTTCCATAGGAATGAGTCATAGGTCCTCCATTTCTTCTATCTAATATCAAACCCCCCTCACCCTCCCCATCTCAATAATCAATATCACATACCCTACATCATTTCCCATCAACCCAATCAAGCAAGTTACTCTATTTGCACAAACACATCAACTCACACACACCTAGACTATCAACAGATACTCTGATCAAGTATCTTCAGGTCTCAACAGGTAATCGATCATGGCAAACCTAGACTACAATAGGCATATATCATAATGACCTAGTCTCAATGGGGCTTCTATGATTCACCGCAACCAACCTACAACACCAACACTATCAATTGATCAACCAATCAAACACAATAAACATAGACAATTACATCAATTGTCTACGTCTCAACAAGTATTTTGTGTCAGATACCTTGACTTCATCGAGCAATTAAATCAATTGTCTAAGTCTCAATAGGTCACTTTGATTCACTTACTCAGACTTTATCATGTCCAAGCAAACAACTGACATCAACTGTCACGCTTTGACTCAACCGGGGCAATTTAAGCAATTGCACCAGATTGTCCAACCATTTTGATCAATTATATAGCATCAATCAAAAGCACAACACCACATTTGCACCGTATCTCTTGCACAACCTAAGAGTACTCACTGGCTTGCTCATTTCTCCATTTTAACTCTAATTTCTTCCATTCTCTCACCGTTATTTCTAATTTCTTCTATTCTACCTCCCCTCCACTTCTCGTTCTTTTTCAAGAGATTGCCCATTTTTTTAAAAAATTCGGCCCATCTCTCGAGGGGGCATACCACCCACTAAATTAACATTTATGGGGCACATTTCTTCACACCTATTTTTCTTTCTTTGAAATGACGCAATAAAACCACACCATCTCAAAGAGGGGCAAATGTAGTCACATAAATTTGTCGACTTAATTAAATGAATATTTTGTATTTATTTGATTATTTAACCATTATTCAATAATTAATTAAATTAATATTTAATTAATTCATCTCAGCCCTCTTCTCCTATTAATTAAATAAATTATTCAATTTATTTGATTTAATTCACTTAACCAAATTCAGACCATTAATTAAATAAATAAATCATATTTGTTTAATTAAATCTTCTCTCACATTTAAATAAATCAATATTTATACTTATTTAAATCCCCCAAAATCCCATCTCTCACATTTTTTTTTGTATTAAGCATCATATAAACAGTAATTACAAAATTCAAGAGTTTGGGTTGGAAACCATATAGCCAATCTATAGAGTTAAGACATAAGATGCAGGAGCTCAATATATGATATACGATCATTTAAATAGGAGCTAAATTATAAAATTATACAAAATGATAGATGTGTCCAAGCATCATGGGGGGTACAGTTAACTGAACACAAAGGAGGAAGTAAGGTCATTGTTGTCGCCCACTGGGGGGAGCCATACAGTCCATCCTAGCTCTCCTTCGCACCAAACCAGTACATTCCCTTCGACTAACTGATCTTTGTAGGGGTGGGAGGGAAGTCCTTCTAGCTCTAGCTCGATGAAGTCTTCTCTCTGTTGTCATGCCTCCATCTCTTGCATGAACCTCATCAGCCCTTGTTCAAAATGAGTCTTATTGCTTCCCATGTGGTCCCATGTGAAGCCATGTGAGAGTTCTCTTATGAAAACTAGAGTAAAGCCATTCTTTAGCCACCTATCAAATTTGTCTTCCTCCAATCTTAGTACCACTGCGACCTACATAGCAACAAGGTAACAAATGAGTCTCCTAAGAGACTCAGCGAGGTTCCGACTCTTTCCATTAAACACATCATCATTCCTATATTTCCAAAGAGAAAGAAGACCAAAAAAGATTAGCATGTTTCTTGCCACCTCTAATATAACCATATACCATCTCTTCAACAATAAAACAGCTGTTTTTGAGTGAGATACCAAACAGATTCCAGACTTCTCTAGCAAAATGACAACCAAAAAATATGTGGTATACAGATTCAAGGACACAGTAGAGTTTGCATAGTAGGGGGTCTCTGTTGTTGTCCTTTAGTGGTATTTTATGCAGAAGGAGTCTCCAGGCAAAAAAAATCTTCTTTGGTTCAGTCGGGTAAGTCTAGAGTCTCGAGAGGGTAGAATGCCATTCTTTGGAGTCCCAAGAAAGGTTCTAGGTGTAGTTAAGGTGGTCAAGGATATCCATAGAATCAGTAAGGGCAGAGTAGATCATTTTGGCTTTGGTTAGCAAAAAGGGAGATCCATCTATCTAGCAAAGGGAGGATAAAGGGGGGGGAAGGCAGGGGTAGGAGCAGGAAGGATGGGAGCAAGTGCAGACTTAAGGATGGTATAGGTTCTAGCCAGAGAGAGGGGGAGGTTGAATTTAGAGCTAAGAGATTCCCAAGAGATCAAAGTGTCATCTTCTAGAATGTGTTCAAATGAGACCAGTCCCTAGTTGTGCCATTTTAGGGCAGAGCATCCTTGAAGATAGCCTAGTTGTTTCCCATTGTGCAAAACATTCCACCATATAGACCTTTTCAAATTAAGAGAGCCTTTCTTATCTATTATGTCTTTATTTCTAATGTATTTCCTAACATGGTTCCAGGCTTTCCATATAGACTTAAAGACTTCTGACCCCGCAGGGGAGACCTCAAAATTCCCAACAATCAGATCACTCATGGGTAGGTTCTTCCATTTTTTTGCTGATTTTGGGGTGGAGCATTGAATATTGTTTCTAACAAGCACTTTCTAGGGTTCGTTGCCATTAATGGCTTTACAAATCCATTTGGCAACCAGGGCAGTTCCTTGAAGTGTGAGGGCTTTGAGGTCTACACCTCCCTGAGTCTTAGATCTGATACACCAATCCCATTTAACTATGTGTTGCTTCTTTTTGCATTTTCCATCTGACTAGAGGAAGTTCCTGATCTATTTTTGAATGTAATTGAACTGATAATTGCTAAATAACCAGGCTGAGGAGCAGTATATGTTATAAGAAGATAGTAGTTTCTGACAAACCTGAAAGCGACCTACTAAGGACGGGAAGTTCCAGTTCCACTTGGTGAGTTTCTTATCAACCTTATTTCTAAACCATTCCCACATTTTTTTCAAGTTCGGAGAGATAGAGAAAGGGATTCCCAAGTACCTAATGATGGTATCTAGGCCTCCCCACTTTAAGTCAAACTTAGACAGCTAGATAGGAGGGGCATCAGTCCAACCTAACAAGGTAGATTTGTGGAGGGCAATTCTACTACCTGATGCTTTGTAGAATATCTCGATATTGTGAAGAAGATGTGTTAAATTCTCCTCCTCTAGGGAGAAGAGGATAGTTGTGTCATCTGCAAACTATATATTGATGACTTCTTCTTTGTTAGGGAGTGCAATTCCTTTAACCTTAGGGGATAAGCTGAAGTCTTTTAGTATGTAGTGCATAGCATCCGCAGCCAAGACAAACAGGGCCAGGGCAAGAGGGCACCCCTATCTAATTGATCTGGATAGAGTGATGTTATCAAATTTTAGTCAATTTACTTCCACAACTGCATTGGCATCACTAAGTAGTGCCTGGGCAATCCTACAGAAGGAGTCTAGGAAACCCAGACTGTCTAGCATCTATATTATGAATCCCCATTCTATCCTATCATATGCCTTCTCTAAATCTATTATTAACATAGCCCCATTCTGATTGGAGGCCTTGGCCCACTCTAGAGACTCCCAGCATGTCACCAAGTTCTCAAGGATGAACTTGCCTTTAACAAATCCTATTTGGGTAGGACTGATAATCTTAGGCAGTATTCTGATTAACCTGTTTGCTACTACTTTAGCTAATATTTTATAAGATACATTTAGTAGCGTGATAGGCCTCCAATTCTTGACCAAAGTCTTGTCTCCCTCCTTGAGAATGAGTTTGATAAGCCCTTGGTTGATCTCTTTGCCAAGGGTTCCTTTGGATAAAGCCTCCAAATATAGGGCATGGAGGTCATCTATAATCCATTTAATATTTTTCTTATAGAAATCCATTGGGAATCCATCTGGTCTAGGGGATCTGTCATTTCCCATAGAGGAGATAGTCATGGCTATTTCCTCTTTTGAAATAGCACCCCAAAACCTCATAGTCCTCCTCATTAAGTTTGGGTGGGGTCAATTGCTTAATAAGCTCTCTAGCATGTTAGTGTTCTTTATTTACTTCCTCTGAGGTAAAACGCTTCTGATAATAGAGGGAGAAACATTGCACGATCTCTTGGGAGTCTGTGATGTGAGTGTTATTGTCCCATATAGCATTGATGTTTACCTTATCTTCCTTAACTTTGAGCATGTGGAAAAAGAATTTGGAGCCCTTGTCCCCCGAATCCAACCAATTTAGTTTGGACCTGGTTTTAAGCCCTTTAATTTTCTAGTTTTGAAACTTCCTGAGGTGATCTTTGATTGTCATCAGAGTGCAAGTGAGGTTTTCATCATTAGGAGAGTTTTGAAGATTCATTTCTGCATTACATAGATCCTCTTGGAGAAGTCTTTCTACTCTCCTGGCATCCTTGGCCTTTTCTTTGCCCACTATTTGACAAAGGATGGTCCAAGTTTTAAAGTTTGCATTCTAGGCATCTATATTAGAGGGTTGTTTCCTATCCTTTTTGTTAAATAGTCTAATAAAGGCCAGGGCAGAGCAGAGGTCTTCATCTTCTAGGAGTCTAGTGTTTAGGATGAATGAAGAAGCTCTTGAGGAGGAGGGGGGCCTCTGGGGAGAGGTCAATTCCCATTATTATCGAGTGGTGATCTGAGAGGGTGTATGGGGAGATAGAATAGTGGTCACCACTAGGGCCTTTGTCTATCATCAAGTGGGATTTATTGAGGTAGAACTTGTCTAGTCTGTAGTAGATCATTTTATTTAGCTGTTGATAGTTGCACAAGGTGTACCATATAGTATTAAACTTGTCTTTCTTCCCAGCAATAGGGTCAAAAAGATGCAGTTTATTAATCATTCTATCCCATTGAAGTCTTTCCAATCCCTTCCATTCAAATTTATTTCCCCCTTTTTCATCACTGGGAGATTCTACCATATTGAAGTCTCCCCCAATAGTCCAAGGGATATCCTCTAGCGTTGTTAGCCATTCCATAGTTCACCTCTTTCTCTATAGTCATTCGAGGCATATATAGAACATATTCCAAACTTCTGGTTCACCATTTGAATAGAGACCCATATAGCTTTAGCACAAGGGGATTGACCCCAGTTAACTACTTTGTTGGCCCATTTAGGGCTAAGGAGTATGGCTGATCCACCTTTTCCTTTGGTATGGTTAGTGTAAAAAGAGGTGGCCTCCCTCCAGATACATTTGAGACCAATTTGTAGTGTGAAGCCCACTACCTTTAGCTCCTGCAAGAGGAGGCAATCCATGTTCTTATGTGCATTAAGAAATCTCTTTATGATGTATTTCCGATCAAGGGCCTCCAGGCCTCTAATGTTCCAAGTGTTACTACTTACGAAGTTGCCATTAGTTTTTTTATCCAAAGTCATTCTATATACTCTAGTCGGTTATTACTACTAAAATATTCAGTCGGTAAGCACAGAGTAGTTGGTTATAGAAGAAAGTAGTCTCAGAGCTTAGTATACACCGAGCAGTCTACCGAGTAATGTTCTATGGCTACCAAGCAGAAAAGATGATACACCGAGTGAAACATGTTACCAGATTCATTGAACCTAGACACACATATGGAAATGTGTTACAAGATTGAGGAATATAGAATCGTTATCTCATTGGAAATTGAACTTATAGATTTTGTATGATTTTGAGGTCATCTATCCAATGAAATATTTTGTATGGTTATTCATTCAATAAATCATGTTTGTAAGATCGAAGCATGAACCTGATCACCGACATAAGAGATCTATTTATACAGCATGAATTAAGGATCAGACATGATGAGTGTATGAAGCAAGACATGTGTAAAAGATAAGGAAGCACATAGTATTGTGACTGTCAGAGACATGGAGGTCACCGAGAAGGATTTCAAAGAACAGTCAAGGAATAGAGTAAATAGAAGGGTTTACCGAGTTAATCTATGGATTACCGAGGTATGCTATAAGCAAGGTAATCTCATTTTGAGCACATAGAATCTGCTATAACATTCCATATGTAAAGTTGCAGATATTTTGTAAGAATTTGATTGTAATATTTTGAGTTGTACGAGAAACCTTTAACAGGGTAAAAGACTCTAACAAAGTCTATAAATTGTAAAGCCTTTAACCAGGTGCAGCATTTAGAATAAATGTTGTAAAATCCTTTAGCAAGGTAGATCTAAAGATCTTGATACTCCTAATAGGGTAAGCTATCAGAAATAGCTAAACATGTAGCTCTAACCGAGCAAGCTTTGTTATTGTAGTAGTGAAGTTGTGGGTGCCATCCCCACCGCAATTTTTCTCTCTAACCAAGAGTTTCTGCGTAACCAAAATATATGTGTTATGGAGTGAATCATGTATGATTGTCATTTATTTGTTTTAGCATTATATTATGTTACAGTTATTTTTGGTTTATACATAACGAGTAATGTTATTGTTGAAGAAAAGTTTTGAAGTATTGATTCACCCCTCCCCTCTCAGTACATTAGCTTTCCATATTGGGCCTAACAATTGGTATCAGAGCTTCAATCTTGGAAGAGGGTTTAACAGCCTAAAGAGAAAGATCTTATCAATGGAAGGCTATAAAAAATCTCGAAGAATTGTGTATCTACAAGAAGAGTTGGATCATGCTAATCAAGTGATTGTAGATATGCAAAGACAAATGCAAAAATCATTGAAAGTCAGAAGAAGATTGTTTGATGATTTGCAAGACTCTCAAGAGTTGGTGGAACAAATTGAGACATCATCAGAGAACAGTATTTCTGAAGAGACTGAAGAAATGATTGGAGTATTGAAAGAAAAGAACAAAGTACTGACTGATCAGCTAAAAGCAATGAAAAGAGAACATGAACATTTCAGCACACAGATGACTGAAAATCTTGATGCATTGAGGATAGCCGAGGATAAAGTAAGAGATCTAGAAAGAGAAAAACAACAGCTTGAAGCATTAGTATCTGAAAAGAATGATGAAATCACAAGGTTATCTAGGATTCAACAAAATCTATCAGATCAATTAGGTTATGCACATCATGAAGTAAATATGAAAGATGATGAGAATCAAGCATTGAAACTTGAAGTATCAAGGTTGACCGATGAACTTGAAATAGAGAAGAAATCCAAAGAAACATTAAAGAAGAGATATGAAGCATCAAAGATGTTGGATGAGAAACTGAATACAAGAAGACCCAACAAAGTTGCAGGACTCAGTTACAAAGGAAAAGACTCTACCAAGAAGGGAATCCACACTATCAAGAGAGGAGAACCATCAAAGCAAGCTGGAAATAAGAAGAACATCAAAGGAAAGAAGCCTATTTGCAACTACTATGGAAATCAAGGTCATACTGCCAACATGTGCCAAATCAGAAAAGGTAAGCAATCGAATGTCACTAAGTCTAGTGGTTATTGTAACAATTGCAATAAATATGGTCACACATCTAACCAATGTAGGACAAAGTCTGTTAGCAATTATCAGAAGGCAAAATTCAAAGGGTTTTGTAAAAATTGCAATAGATATGGACATAGTACCAAGAAGTGTTGGCTTAAGCAAAAGAACTATATGTGGTCTGCACATCGAGCAAATACTAGAGGCTACCGAACTCACACAAATCCTAACCGATAGTATTCTGCAGTACCATGGGATTACAATACAAGGATATGGTGTGAATGTTGTGGAACATATGGACACATAAGTGCCAACTGCTTTATAAGGTTTGGAATGAACAACCGAAGATCATGGAAAAATCCCGGTATGGCATGTTTTCATTGTCACAAAGTTGGACACTTGGCTAGAGATTGCAAAGATCCACCTAGAGGAAACACTGAAGAAATAAAAGGCAAATTATAGATGATTTGGAGAAAGAAGGAAATTGTGTCAAATGAAGAAAGAACCTTACCTACCAAGTTAGGTGCACCTATTCCAAATTAATCGGTAAAGGTATGAAGGGACTGCATTCTTTCAAAAGTTAAATCTTAACAGTTCCTATTTTGTCATGTACTTAATTCAAAAACTGCATAGCTAAAGATGCATTAAGAAATTTAAAATTTTATCAAGTCTTTTGGAAGCCTGTCTAGTTGGTAAATACAAGAAGTCTAGCTACTCGGTAAAAGCATAAAAAGGAAGTGGTACCGAGTGCATTTAATGCGTTTGACCTAACCTGCATGAAGCCCGATAAGGTATATTATGTACTTAAATCTTTTGTGCAGTCATTTTACACTTACCAACTTTTCAAGAGAGAAGAGAAAAGCGATTCAAAGGTGATCAAACCTCCACAAAGCGAAATTCAAGGTATTTACATCAATCACAACGCATTATCAAGCTAGTTTACCGATCATATCAGTTATGAATATTTGCTAAGCAGAAAATGTCTGCCGTTTGAAAGTCTTCAAACCCTACGAATATTTTGTTAGTATTTATCCAAAATTTGCAAATGGCACCTAAGATTTAGAAGCCCATTGTTGTTAAGAACGTTGAAAATCCCTCACTAAAATACTCTCTAACTCCCAAAGTAGCATCTGAACCGGATGATAAAACTGCATTTTCACTCATTCCGGATAGGGTTTTACTAGTTGAGGATGTCAGATTCTTCAACAAATGTCGTGTTGAAGAACTGGGTCATGTTGAAATCAAGGACACATATGATGAATTGTGTATCGATGGGAAATTGGATAGCAAGCATGAACACATTAAAGTCAAGGAATTGACTGAAGCCCTAACCTATCCCCGTGTCTTTAAACCCCAATGGGTCAAGTTTGTTCTGAGTAGAGTTCATGATGATTTCATGTGGTTAGAGGAGCAATCATTCAAAATCACCAAGGAAATCATTCATTTGATCACCAGTTACCCTATTTTTGATCATGTGCAAGATTAGAAAATGATATCACAAAAGGAATTGATCACTTTAACCAGAGTTGAATCTAATTGCAGAGGACTGAAACTGAACAATGTGATAGATGCAGAGTTGAAGTTTTCTATTAGAGTCATAGGTTATTGTTTCTTCCAATCCGCAAGGGAAAACAGTGTACCCTGTGTAGCAGTCGATTTAGCATATAAAATTGTGAAGAAAGGAATGAAAATTGATCTTTGTGAAGTATTGTTGAAAAACCTGCTTGAGAATCTAAACACCATAAGGAAGCCGAAGAAGAACAACTGAGCTAATACACTGAAGTTTGGATCACTTTTGATATGCATGTTTTTCTATTTTGAGAAATTCTTTCCTTTAGTTGGTAAAGTAGTTTGGGAGCTACACCAACCAATCACCCATCAAATCAATGACTTCATCAAATGACTAGGTGATAACTTTAATGATATTATGGATGATTATTTCAGCAAGTTTCAGGAAAAGATGCATAACAGGTATAGAATTCCACCCTAGCTAGTGGTGAAATACAAGGATGATGTATGTTTTGAAGTAGACACCGACTACTGCTATGTTAATGTTGTAGAACCGAGAACTTAATCTTTGCCACCTATGGGTTATGAGATTGATTTTGACATTACACAATAGCAGATAGATGCTTTTCTTACATTACCAAGGTATGCTACAGAGCTAAGATATGGTACATATGAAGAAGTTAAAGAGAAAGTTAAGATAAGCATTGTAGTACCAAAGGCTACAAGGAAAGCAACCAAAATGATCAAGGCATTATTGGAGAAATTTGGAGAAGGTTCTTCCTCCACACCTGTCAAGGGCACTCTAGTCATCACCAAGGAGGAATCAGAAGCCCAAGAGGTAGTTATTACAATAAGCACCGAGTTGCCTAAAGGGAAAATTTTAAAAAGAAAGAAACAGGATACATCAAAGGTATCACCGACTCCTACAGTAAAGCGCCCAAACACAAGATCATCTGCAGTGTCACCGAGTAAGAAACCAAAGATTGTTGCCACACCTAAGGTAACCAAAACTTATAAGAAATCTACTCAAAGACTCATTTTGACTAAAGAGTCCAGTGACACCGAATCTGAAGAAGCAGGTAAATTTTAGATTGTCAAGAGCAAAAAGGTAGATGTAAATAGTGTTGATAATTTTTGTGCAAATCTAAAGCAATATGGTGGATTTGGATCATTCAGATATGTTAAGTATGAATCTAGATCTAATAATGAAAAGAGACAAATAGAAGAAGCTATCATATGCACACTTCTGAAATTCCGATTGGTCCCATTGGAAGTTACTAATTCTCTTCCAACAGAATTGTATTTGCATATTGATAACAGGTGGAAATATGCAATGGACTCCAAAAAATAGATTAGAGAAAGAAGTCCGGTACACCTCTAGACATGTCAGTAGATGAGATAAAGGAACATCTGAAAAACTACCACACAAATTTCCTAGTCAAGCAAAGAGCCTTAAAATTGATGAATGGCCTTTATATTGAAGTGGAGCAAGAGACAAAAGAAAAGTGGCAGGAAATATTTCGAATCAAGACTGCTGGTGAGCAAGGTGAAGTTGAAATAGTTGATGTCACCGAGCAAGATCTAGATATCACTGAGCAAGACCCTGCTGACACTATACAAATTGATGAGGATATCATGGACACCAAGGCACTAGAATAGGAAATGATAGAAGGGAATGCATATGCCAAACTGGTATCTAGTGAGTCAGTTTTGGAACAAGTTCAGCCCTATCCTCCAGTCACTCAGTCTATTTCAACCGAGGCCCCTCATGATACTGAACAAGGAACAGAGGATCACAAGTCTACAGAAGGAGAAGCTACTCCTCAGGCCACCGGGGAACAGACTTCTCAAGCTCCTTCTAATACTAAAAATGTTACAACTGAGACCCCAAGAAAAGATTCATTGAAGGCTACATCAGAGGTTCAATAAATTGACAAGAGTGTTGCCTCCACCGAGCAACCCACCAAGGGTCAACAAGCCTCCCAAGACATTGTATTAGTTCAACCGGTGAAATCTAAAGAAAAGAAAATAAAAAATCATAGTTTCAAGTTAGATTTGTTGAAACCAATAGTGTTGCCCAATGTAGACATATCCAAATTAAAAGGGCAAGCACTCATTGAATTCGGTGAACTATGCAAAGCCAAAGCAGAGCAAGAGAAGCAAATGGCTATACAAAAGAAAAACAAAGTACTTTAGAAGGTGAAAGCACTATTAATAGATATGCTACCTGAAGCTACAGTGACCAAAGATGTAGCCATCCATATTCAACTGGATGAACTCCTAACTAAAATAGAGACATCTGGAGTAGATGCATCTAAATATTTGAGCAAATTCAAGGACAAAGAGCTCACTGCAAAAATGATTGAAGAGGTACAAAAAGCAATTGCTATTGGCAAAGTAAAACTTGTCAAATTTATTGCTGAGTTGTCCCCTCAACTCAAGCACATTCTTTATTTATTTCAGAAACTCTATACATTCTCTTTATTCATCAAGGATATCAGAAATAAAATAGGAGTGATTGAGAAAGAGATCACCGATCTCTCAAATAAGTTGACCACTGAGCCTAATTTTGTTCAGAATTTCTATACTAAGTTACAAATGCTCATGGCTCAACAATTGGAACTCAGGAATGAAGAGCACAAAATAAGGATGGACATTATGACTCTTCAAACCTTATTCATTCCACACTTGTCCTCCATCCAAGAGTAGATCAATAAGGCTACCTCCCTATCCACTCAGCTAGAGGGAAGCACTTTAGATGGACTAATTTCACTGTTAGCTGACATTACAACTCAGAATTCACTCATGGATAGTGTCAAGGATGCCCTCTCTACCACTCTCACCGATGCAAGGACAAAGTATAAATCCATTTTTGACCAGTTGCCTCCACCGAATGGTAACTAAGTTTTGATGTTTGTCAAAAAGGGGTAGTATAGTATCAAAGTATAAAGGGGGAGTGTAGTATATAGGGGGAGTATACCGAGCAGAGTATCCATATGCACAATTAAATTTGACAGGGGAGCAGTGAACTGAGCAAAACAGCAGTGATAACCGAGTAGTGAATACAGAATATTGACTACAACAAATGCAAAATCATAGTCATGTACAACATACTGATAAGGGGAGTATATCTAAATATACTATTTCATTGACAAATATATATACTGTCAGTTTAGTCAAATTTTGTAAGTATATAGATTTTTGAGCTATGACTTTGAAAGTAGTTTTGTCAAACATCTCAACTAATGTCAAAAGGGGAGATTGTTACTACTTACTAAGTCGCCATTAGTTTTTTAATCCAAAGTCATTCTATATACTCTAGTCGGTTATTACTACTGAAATATTAAGTCGGTAAGCACAGAGCAGTCAGTTATAGAAGAAAGTAGTCTCAGAGCTTAGTATACACTGAGTAGTCTACCGAGTAATGTTCTATGACTACCAAGCCGCAAAGTTGATACACCAAGTTGATATACACTGAGTGAAATGTGTTACCAAATTCATTGAACCTGGACACACATATGGAAATGTATTACAAGATCGAGGAATATAGAACCGTTATCTCATTGGAAATTGCACTTATAAATTTTGTATGATTTTGAGGTCATCTATCCAATGAAATATTTTGTATGGTTATTCATTCAATAAATCATGTTTATAAGATAGAAGCATGAACCTGATCACCGACATAAGAGATCTATTTATACAGCATGAATTAAGGATCAGACATGATGAGTGTATGAAGCAAGACATGTGTAATAGATAAGGAAGCACAGAGTATTATGACTGTCAGAGACACAGAAGTCACTGAGAAGGATTTCAAAGAACAGTCAAGGAACAGAGTAAACAGAAGGGTTTACCGAGTAAATTATGGATTACCAAGGTATGCTATAAGCAAGGTAATCTCGTTTTGAGCACATAGAATCTGCTATAATATTCCATATGTAAAGTTGCAGATATTTTGTAAGAATTTGATTGTAATATTTTGAGTTGTAAGAGAAACCTTTAACAGGGTAAAAGACACTAACAAAGTCTATAAATTGTAAAGCCTTTAACCAGGTGCAGTATTTAGAATAAGTGTTGTAAAATCCTTTAGCAAGGTAGATCTAAAGTTCTTGATACTCCTAACAAGGTAAGCTATCAGAAATAGATAAACATGTAGCTCTAATCGAGCAACCTTTATTATTGCAGTAGTGAAGTTGTGGGTGCCATCCCCACCGTAGTTTTTCTCTCTAACCAAGAGTTTCTACATAACCAAAATATATGTGTTATGGAGTGAATCATGTATGATTGTCATTTATTTATTTTAGCATTATATTATGTTACAACTGTTTTTGGTTTATACATAACAGTAAATTTATTGTTGAAGAAAAGTTTTGAAGTATTGATTCACCCCTCCCCTCTCAGTAAATTAGCTTTCCATATTGGGCCTAACAACAAAATAATTTTCAACATGACTCACCTGGTTGGGGAGGTTCAGTTTGGGATTTAAATCCCTCAAAACACTTGGGCCAGTCCTCTTTGTTTGCTATATTGATAGCATCAAATGCAATAGAAGAGGAGGGTCTACCCCTCTTTTTCCTTGCCTCTGAGATTTTCTCAGGGCCTAGAGATTCCTCCCTGTTAGCACTATCCTTGATGTTCTTGGGAGATCTCTTCCTCCTAGCTTTCCTATGTTTAACCAATGTAAATCCATCTTGAGGTACTGCCATTCCTTGTTCGAAATTGGCTTCCACTGGAGTGAAGGGGTCTATGCTAGGTTCCACAACTTGAGTGGTAGCTAACTCTGCCTTCAGGGAACTAATAGGGGTGCTAGCAGTATAGGGGGCAACACTAGCAGGGTCTCCCCTAGAGTCCTCTAAAGTACCAAAATCATCTAGAGGGGTTGATGGTACCTCCTCCAATCTAGGTCTTCCCCTATCCCCTTGCAAGGTAAGGGGATCCTCAGTATTGAGACCATTATGTTCTTTGCAAGTGGATAGTTCAAAGTCCTGGGCCAAGGCCCTACTACTGGTGTCTACCATATCTAGAGCACCTCTATCAATGTCCTCAAGGTCAAGTAGCTGACACCGAGAGGCCTCAATTTCCATTTTCTACTTGAGGAGGTTTAGTTCAAGACTTTTCCTTGTTTACGCTGCTTTCCTCAGTTTCTCCATCACTAGTTCTTGTGCACTAAGGGTCCTCGAGTTAGAGAGGTGGGAAGGAGTATCAACTGATTCAGAGGGGGTAAGGGGGGAGGCTAAATAGTGGCGAGGGCCTCTTTGATAGCATTGTTGTAGTCTAAGATGGAGTTAGCCATCGAGGAGGGTGGAGAAGCAGGGGGAGGGGTGTGGGGGAGCAGCGAGTGGGGGGAGAAGAAGCAAGTTTGGGGGGGGGGGAGCGAGGAAGGGGAATGAGGGGGGGACAAGGGGGCAGGTTCAGAGGGCATGACTTTAGTTATAGGGGGAACCAGAGGCCCTAGTTTTAGACCTTGAATATTTGCTCGATAATAAGGGACATTTGCTTCTAAAATGACCACTAACCTTACAAAAGTGACAGGAATCTATTCCACCCATATACTCAATCAAACAATAGTAGGTTTTATTGTTGAGTTGAATAACAAAATCTGCAGCGTAGACCATGCCAGGTTTTAATGCAATGAGCAGTCTAGCATCAAGATGTGGGAGGACCGAGGGAGAAGAATCAATTTTTACAATTTTCCCCAAGGGTTCCGTAATTTTGTCAACACGGGACCAAAGGAAAGCTGGAAAATTCTTAATGGTTATCCATTTTGGGTAGGAAAGGGCAAGAATTTCATCATTACAGGCTTCAGGGTCCCATCGAACCACCCTAAAAGATGAATTTCCTACTAACCAAAACTATTTATTTACAATTTTGCTTTGTCTTTCCTTATTATCAAAGAAAATTAAAAATAAACCCTTTTGAATCATTCTACAAAATGAAAATTGAAACCCTAATTTATTGACCCACACATCTTGTAGCCATTTATTCATATATTGTCGAGATGGTAAGTTATTTACATCAAAGGCAGCAAAAAAAATTGTTGAATCCCTAAGTCTAGAAATCTCTGAAGAAATGGCAGAGAGCATGGAGTCGTTAGGTTTAATGGTGATGTGCTTGGAGGAGTGGACCTCACCTTGTGCTAGCACGAGATTGGTTTCATCTTCATGGTGGAGAGCGGCTTCGAACTTTGCATCTTCAGGGAATGAAAACCGCTTGCCCTCCACCTCCTGGCTTAAGGTTTTTCGCAGCTCTCGAGCATTTGCAGATGAAGAAATGGGTTGTTTAGGGTTCTTGGGGCCATCTTTATTTGGCTCCATTTATTTCAAGAGGTAATAAATGACTCGAGGGCTTCCCAGCAAGGCTAGGGAGCCCTCGCATGTGATAGTGTACTGCAACTAGCGGCACTACGGGGTTTCGTGCCCTAGTTGCAGAGTGCCCTCTCAATACCTTTTATTTTGAATTCTCTCTTGGAAATCTCTCAAATTTAAATAAATTAACATTTATTTAAATCACCTTTACCCTCCACTCACTTGTATTTTCCTACAAATGCAAGTTGCACAACTATTTTAAATAAATAAATTACTTATTTAAAATCCTATTTATCCTCACCCACTTGAAACCTTTAATGGTTTCCCTTAAAGTATTCAAACTCAATGGCACAAAAGGAGTCTATAAGAGGATAAAAATCAATTCATAAGTATATTCATTACATTTTCATTTGTAATGTCATTTTAAGTCAATATGAATCAATATGTAAGGCTAAAAGAGCCCATTGTAATGAGTTGTCCAAATTGTCCCAATAAGGTCTTGAATTAGTCATTTAGTAATATTTATATAAAATAACCTTGGAGGGATAAAATTGTGACAAAAATACATTATTATTCCATCCTAATATGTTTTTAAGGTTATTTTGAAGGTTTAAAGTCATTTGAGTCAAAAGTTGTAAAAGTTGTAAAATGCAACTTTTCAAAAGTTGTAAAAAGAGTAAAATGGGAAGTTGTATGGTTATAAGAGGAAGTTGGGTAGTTGTAACTTCCATGTGAAGATGAAAAGGATATAAAACCTATGTAATGGTCATTAATAAGGGTAGGTAAAATTTGGAGAAGGAATTGGAAAGCATTGGAAACATTTTGGTATCATACTTTCATTGTTTCAATCTCTTGTTTTGTGGTCTTGAAAGTTTTTCCTCTTGTTTCCAGGCCTTGTGCGGCCATGAACAGCCTAGAAACAAGTGTATTTATATCATGATAGTGTAGTATAATGAATATTATTTCCATTACTTTTGGTTTGAGTTGATTTCATGCATTGTTTAGAAAGTTATGAGAGTTTTGGTGAAAACCGTTTGGAACTACCCAAAACCCTGATTCACTGCGACCAGTTTTGGAAAAACCATCATAACTTTGGATTTAACAGTTGGATCTTTCTATAATTTTGAGACAAGTTTTATAAATAGCATTTATAGAATCTAACTAGAGCGATTTTCTATTTGATTAACATTTTAATAGTTATTAATGAATGTTCATGACTACAATTTCATGACCAGAATAGAGTAAATTTCATAGTTTGGACAAATTCTTGGTTTTCATTTGCAAGAAATGAATAGATGAAGGGTTTAAATGATTTAGCTTTAATGCATGATATATGGATCTAAAATCATTATGGATTGATATATATGGAGAAATTTTGATAATGGTTATTTGTTTGATGATTTTGTTGGGAAATATATGACAATGCCTCTAACATGTTGGAAGATTTGTGTTGATGATTGAACTTCACGAATGATTTGAGGTTCTTGGTTGGATTTTCATGATGCTCTACATCACTTCCTTCTAGAGTCTTCTTAAGCCTTTAATGGTTTCCCTTAAAGTCTTCAAACTTAATGGCTTCTTTCTAGAGTCTTCTTAAGCCTTTAATGGTTTCCCTCAAAGTCTTCAAGCATTTAATGCTTTATCTTTCTTTTTTTCATGTAAATAAATTAAGATTTATTTAAATAAAATCCAAAATTCACATTCACATTTAAATAAATTAATATTTATTTAAATATCTATCCAAATGCAAATTACACCATTTAATTGAAATAAATGATTTTATTTTAATTGAAAATCCCAAAATTCCTCCCACTTGCATTCTCCTGCAAAATCCACTTGCATGCCTAAATCCCTTCTAGATTCTTCTAACTCCTTCTAATTAGCCTAATCCTATCCTAATCATTGTCACATTCCTAAATAAAAGGAAGTCACTTCTCAAAAACCTCCAAAGTCTTCACTAACCATTAAAGGCTTTATGTATTCAAATGGTTAACCTCTAAAGTCTTCCAAACCATTAAAGGCTCTTAGATAACCATTTATGGTTAACTCACCTTTTACCTCTGGTTAGAGACTTTCCTCTAACTTAACCATCCTTTTGACTCATTCATCTCTTCAAAGCATTTATTTCTTTGACTAAGGTAACCATTTAACCCTTGCACATTCATTTATCTCTTGGATAAAAGGAATATCCATTAACCTAACCCTAACCCAACCCTCTAGGGTAACCATCATGTCCCCTCAAGCATTTAATTCTCCTTATCTCTCCTCTCAAGCCTCCTCATGGTGACACTTGTCAACATGGGATTGGGTTGAAAGTCTCACATGGATTGAATATCTTTCAATCCTAACCCTTGTTAAGATTTCTCAATCTTAACCTTTCATTTCCCCATTTCTTCTATAAATAGAACCCTTCTCAAGCAAAGAAAGAAGAATTAGAGTATTGTTGTTATACTGGTATTAGCATAAAGATTTTTCATAGCATCACTATCTACACTTGCATAGTATTTGTTTATCATTTTCAACCATCTTGAATCTACATATGGCATCCATGGCTAGTGCTAAAAGCTAAGAGCTACACTCATGTGGAACTTGGAGAGGAGAGGAACAAGGGAGGAGAAACTATGAGCATCTTGGTTAGCATTTGGCAGAGCATAGTTTATTTATTCTATGTTTGTATGATTTTTATTTCATGCTTAATATCTCTCTTGATATGCCTGTTTAGAATAATACTTTTTTGCTAACACTAACATTTGCTTCTTGTGTTCTTGTGTGTTTTGCCATCAAACTAGATTTTATAATCCTTTTTGCAGAGCATCAATATCTATTGTACAACCTTTACCTATTATTTTGGTTATTACATCTATTCCTATTGTCTCTACTATTCCTGTTATTGTTCCAACAATTTATGTCCAAATTTTTCATTCCTCCACCACAAGTGAATCAATTTTTTATAGTCCCTAGGATAACATGGAAATGCTTTTGGTTCACTTTCCTCATTTCCTAGTTTAGAAAAAGTGTCAACTACCATGCTTGACACCACTTTGATAGACTTTGATAAATTTATGTATGATGTTTTTCCAAGTGTGTTAGTTGTAGAAACCATATATGTAGTAATAAATCACACTACAGGTCCATCATAACTACTACTACTCAACAAAAACATATGTTCAAGCAATAATTACAAGTGTAAAATTGGATCCTAATCGTCCCCCTTGGCTACAAATAATGACCCCGAAAAGAAAGAAACAAGCCATCTCCGCATATGACTTTGATTTTGGTTAGCTTGTTCCTACAAAACCAAAAGTTGCAAAGAAGGCTGAAACAATTCCTAGGGTGAAGTTAGATCGAGTGGGAAATATGTATGCAAAATTGGTTGTTCCTCTTGATAAATCCATCAAAGAAATTCAAGGCTCTAACAATATGCTAAGTAGAATTAAACTTGGCAAATAGACTCATGAGAGCACAAAAGAAGATACACAAGCAACACTTGAAGTGTTGATTTTTACGTATATGATAGAGACAAGGTGATAAGGGACAAGATCAAACATTAGGTTGAAAAACTCACTATTGTGTTGATCAAAATAACTAAGTCTTTAGAAGTAATTGAACCAGTAGGATCATTGGTAGATGAAGAAGCTATCAAGAGGGCTCAATGTTGGTCCTAAACAATGGATAAATAACTAAGTGCTACACCATGACTCAGAGACATGAATTCTTTACTGAGAAATCATCAAATTACATCATTAAGGTTCATTTATCTTTTCAACCTGAAGATGTTTAACTTGAAATAGGACCACACAATTTATGCACTAAGAGCTTTTAAAAATTGCTTTCATCCTAACCTTGAACATATGAAATGTTGAAATGAATTCTCATAAAGGAAATAATTCTAACTATATCCTAATACAAAGAAATCCTATTTATGCATCCTTTTGAAATATAAATTTCCTAGCTCCACATAAACAACTACTTTGTTATGCCTTGGTTGTAGGAATAGTCACAAAATTACAGTTTAGTGGCTACAGGAATAGAAAGTGAATAGTTTACTAGAAACAGAATGAAGATAACTTAGAAAATGAATGTGCAGAAAATAAACATGTAGAATCCTCTGTTAGGATTAATGACAGTCCTAAAGATACTGAGAAGGGGGGGTGAATTAGTATCTAACCAGTTAGCAGAATATTTAACCTTATTAAGAATTTTACATCCCAAAACAATGTACCGGTAAATAAGAATTAATGCAGTAAACAAGAACAATAAAGACAACATAGAAAACACACCATAACACAAGATGTTTAATGAGGAAACCCGGTGTGGGAAAAACCTTGATGGGATTTGTGACCCACAATATTCACTCACTGGCCAATGAATAAATATACTTGCAATGAGGGGCCTACACATGCAGGAAGGCCAACTGCATAGAGATCACTGCTCAATAAGAGTCACACTGACTACAAAAGTGGATTATGAAATCCAATTCAATGTACTGCTTCAAATCAACATCAACTATGCCAGGTTCAGTACCAATTTAAGCTCATTCTATAACCAAAACCTTATACAAAATCTATCTTATGCATTCGCATATATCATCCTTCCTATTCGCTCATTCCTTCTCTCATTCCTATTACATCATTACAAAATGATTTACAAGATCTCATATATATATGAGTCTATTACAATATACCATGTCGGCTTTACAAAAGATAATTACATTTAAATATAATAAACAAAAGTGTATTCCATGTCGGCTGGGGTGTCGGTATGCATTGTTGTCGTTGTCGATGAAGTGCATGCCAATGTATGTAGATGTCCATGCTGGTGCTGATAACTATTGGTGGTTTACCAGATGAGTGCCAGAAGGTTTCCAGAAGGTTCCATCAATGACAACACCACTATTCTCATAAGAGTGTAGAATGCCAACAATCTCTCCTTTTGGCATTGATGGCAACACTCATGAGAAAATCCAAAAATTGTTCCAAAAATGAAGTCTAAAAAGTTACCAAAAAGATATGGTCCCCTAAGTAGATGATCTCCTCTGATTAATCATTTTTCTCTTTTCACTACTCTCCCTTTGACATCAATGACAAAGGTTGTCAAAAATTTGTCAAATGAGTGCAAAAATTTCACCTCAAGGTTTATAACCGGTTAGTTACAATCTGAAATATATCTACCAAAACCAAATTTAGACTCTGCATAAACCTTTTGTTGTCTTTTAAGGTTGCCTCAATTTGTTGGATAGTGCCGGTGAGATGATGCATGTGCTCCTCCAGTAATCGTCCTCCTTGAAGTAATGCCTTAGATATTTCATTTCTCAGAGAGATAAGATTGTCCAATTTAGGACCAAGTTTATATTTAAGTTCTCTGATTTGAGACTTAATCCTTGCCTTCTCTTTCTCAAATTTCTCCAATTTCTCCTCAAAACCTTCTATTTCCTTCTCAATAACTGATATAGGTTCGGATGAACCAATTATGTTATCAGCTATGTCATCTATTTCTTTCGGTACTCTGCTTATCTCCTTTTCTATATCCTCTGTCAAAAGATGTGGTTTGCATGTTTCTCTGTACAGCTCTTTGTATTCCAAAATTGTAGTATTTAGTGCCAATAAAAGTGTATTTATATGTTCTATGCATTTCTTTATTGTGTCCTCAAAGAATTTTTCCTTCTCCTTTTCAACTTTCTCTTTGAAGATGTCCTCATTCACCTTATCAACCGTTATTACATTTCCAGCAATAAATTTGGACAATGTGTCCAACTTACCTAAAGAATCCTTTACATGATCTATATTATATTTTGATGAAATTGACTTAAGAATTGGTATTGTTTCATCAATTGCTTTGTAAGCCAATGCATTACAGTCAGTTATCTTCTTGATAAAGTCCACGAGTACCTCAATTACATTAGTAGGCCTGAATTCACTAAATGAAGTATCGGATGTCTGACCAACTGCCTTAGTTACCTTTGTGCTTCCAACATTTGTAATCATTTTACTTGTATTATCCTCTGGTGGATTAGTCTAAGTTTGCATTTCAACCAATAAAGGTTTTTCTGATTGCTTAGGTATCTCAGTGATTACTAGTTTCTCTGCTTCAATGTGTACCTTTGTCTCTGTAGGTTTCTCTGTCAATTTCTCTGTGTGCTCAACTGTCGATATCTCTATCTCAGTAGGTTTCTTTGTGTTAGCATCTATACCTTTAATATTCTTCCTACTATCCAATAGTTGTTCAGTTTGTAATGTTTTCTCAGTTTGCTCTGTTTGGATCTCAACCTCAACAATCTATGTCGGTTGCTCAGCAATGTTTCCACTATCAGCAATATCATCCTTAGCCTCTATACTATCCTTGTCCACAATAATGTTCACTTCCTGAGTATCCACATTTATGGTGAATAGTATTTCAAATTTAGGATTAGTGTCATCATGTGTTATACCTATACTGTCAGTAGCCAGTGGATCATTGGTATGTACCGGTGCAGTGTCCAAAGGTGGTCGTAAGTTATCAGTTATCTTGATGCTCGGTATTCCACCAATTTTACCTTTCCCTTTGTCTTTATCCTTCTAATATACTTTGAATGTAATCTTCGGCCTATTCAATTCTTCTTATTTTTCTTTTTCCACAAAAAAGATATCCCATTTATCGGCAGTTTCTTCTGCAATCTCATTAACTCTACCTGCCATCAAACTCACTTGTCGGTGACCAATAGAAAAAACTGATCTGTTAGCTTCACAAATTAGGTCTCTCCTCTTTTGAGTTAACCGGATGTACAACTAGAAGTTTTTCAACTTTAAGTTTCTTGTCCAATTCCATTATTGCAATCCTCTTTGCATCTAATCTCCTATATAGTTCACTAGGCAAGTCATCCACAACTTCAATTAAAACTTTCTTGTATATATCCAGATGTAAAATTATATTGTTTTCAATGCTTTCCTTTTCTGAATCATTGAATGTGTTATAAAATTTTCTCACATTTGCCAAATTACCATCATCAATTATTTCATTTAACAAATTATCTAATGAGGGTATGACCGATTTCTATTTCTTCTTGGGAGTTAGTTTCTTAGCTGGTTGTCTTACTACCTGTTGTTTCTTCCTCAAGGTCCTTGTTCTTTTGGGTGGAGGAGATGGTACCAGTGAAGGTTTTCTCTTCCTTTCAACTCTTTTGAATTCAACTAGTATCTCACTATCAGAAGATGTGCCAACTGGTGAAATGTGTACCTCTGATTGCAGTCCTTCCAGCTCACTAGTTGTTATACCAGTAATGTTCATAACATTTTCTTTGATTTCTTTAACCCATTTTGATGCATCTGTTATATATTTCTCTCTTTTCTTCCTTTGCTTTCAATTGTTTCAGCACTACTAAAAACTTCTTCTGTTGGTTCCCTTGGTGCATCTAACAATGATTTTGCATAAGTCTCAATTATGTTGAGATCTACCTCATAGCCCATTTCAGTTACCCATATAGTCCTAGGAAGTACAGCTTCCATCCATGTTTCATCCTTCTTAATTACAAAATAGATTTCTTTGTCATATTTATCCACTACACTTTGTGGTAGTCTCTCTCTGGTTTTCATTTTGGCTTGGAAAGTTTTAAAGTATTCAGTGATGTTGCTATCATTTGCAGTACCCATGCCAGTGAAAGCTCCATGTAATTGTTTTCCTACTGGTATGTCATATCCAAAGTCTTTCTGTCCTATACCGGGGATTTCCTTTGTAAAATACAACATTAGGCATACTAAGAGATTACCAAAATGAAATGTTCCTTTCTTATCACCTTTGATCTTTTTCAAATTATCTATGAGTTCATCCTTCAGCCATTCACATACATCATTTTTTGCATTATTGTTGACCATTTCATAATCACTATTAATGCAAAGACTAGAAACTGAATTAAGTTTGTTTGCATGTGTAGTCTTGTAACCAAGTATCATACTTATGAATCTCAAATTGATGTCTTTGATGTCATTTACTCTTAGAGATCTACTATCAGATGTTGCTCTGGTTAGGGTCATGAATTTGTTATTAGGAACCTTCTTTGTTTTGTCTGGTCTACTGCCGGTTGAGGGTAAACTTGTTACTGCCCTAATTTCTTGATGAGTAAATTTGTAGACAGAGTCTAACCATAGAAATTCTCCATGTGCCCTACTTAGGAAAATTCTCACTTCTTCCAGAAATTCAGGGATATTCATTATTTCAACAAAACCTAAAGTCTCCACAATCTTGTGCTCAGGTTTGACAGTGCCATTTTCATCACAAATTATGGTTCTAAACATCTTTAACAATTCTTCAGATCCTCTATGTATTGTGTCCTCCCCCCCCCCCCCCCACCCTTCTATCAACCCTTACTGGTCTAAAGCCTAGATTAAGGGTCTAACCCCCAAAATCAATTTTTTCTTCTGGACCATCCTCCAAAATAAGATCCTGACCCTTGACAACCTTAAAGGCAGAGGCTTTGCCCTCCCTAATAGATGTGTGTTGTGCCTTCAAGAGGAAGAGTCTGTGGACCACCTTGCTCTCCACTGTTCCTTCTCAGCCTCAGTTTGGGAAAGTTTTCTCAAGAGTTTTAGTATTGCCTGGGTGTTTCCTAATAACATCAGTGATCTATTCTCCTCCTGGAATATTAAATGGACTAACTCTTTTTTGAGATGTTTGTGGCAGCTCTCTCTTCCTCACATCTTGGGGGGACTATGGAAAGAAAGAAATAACCGAATCTTCAGGGATGTCTCCCTCAATTAGGTTATTGTGTTCCAGAAAATTCAATGGTCGATTTAGGAAAATATAGGGATCATTGAGGGTCCTTGTTACTCAAAAAACTCACTGGAATCAAATATCTTAAGGGTATGGAATATGAAGATCACTGACGGTCCTAATCTCAACCACAATATAAGGCTTGAAGCTAAATGGCAAACCCCTCCTCAAGGTTGGTTCAAAGTTAATTTTGACGTTGTTGCCAAAGGTAACCCAAGTCCTTCAGGTTGTGGAGCTATACTTAGAGATGACAGAGGAATTTGCAAGGAGATGGTTGTTGTCCCTATTGGAACCCAAACCAACCATAAAGATGAAGCAACGGCAGCTCTCCAAGGCATCCTCCTAGCCAAAAAATGGAATTGCCCCTATCTATGGATTGAAGGGGATTCAAATAATATTATAAAGTGTCTTAAGGGGACTTCAAAACCTTCATGGTCGATTCACAACATAATCACCTTTGTTATTGACCTTATTAGCACCTTCAAAAAATGCCATATTTCCCACATCTACCGGGAGGCCAACGGCTCTGCTGATTGGGCTGCCAATGCGGCGGTTAAAAGTGAGGAAATTACCATGTGGACGGGTGAATGTGGACTCCCCAAAGATATCAAGCAAATCATTAGTAATGAGTGATATAGAAGCACTCCAAAGACTCTTGATGGACAGGATAATTATGAAAAGTACTAATGTGAGTACTTTGAGTTATTATAATAATGAAAAAATCACTCATTATAATATCAATGCCATTAACTCTCATGCTTTCTAGGTAACTTTTATAGTTCCAAAAAGCTCTCTGGTTAATTTGCTCTGCAAGTTTCAAAATTTGGTTGTGAGCAGTGACAACATGGGTGGAAGGAAGCAACATGAACCAAGTAGTTGTAAAGAATGGAAACAGAAGGAAGAGGTTTGGGGTATTCTACAGAAGGGTGGTCTCTTGAACTTCATGGAGAGACTCCATGGTCGAGATGGTATGGTTGCCAGTCTTTTCTGCAAGAACTAGAAGAAGGGCATGTTAAAAATGGGCGATCAAATGGTCAAAATCGATGAAGAATTAATTGCTCAAGCCACAAGACTCACAAGAGAAGGTTGCAACTTCTACAGAGATAGGAAGGTCAACAGGGAAGCTATTAAAAGGTACCTGGAAACTAAGAAAGAGAAAAAATGACTGGTAAAGTTGAGCAAAACCTACTACCCACCTAGGGCTCTTGCCAAACCCTAGCAGGAGATCCTTTTTGTTTTAATGCGTTATATCACTCTAGATGGTAGGTTTACGAAAGTTTATGGTTATCACTTTGTTCTATTGAACCACTTTAGGCACAATGATAAGGTTAATTTCCCTTATTTCCTGCTTTGTTCGATGAATGCATCCCTTAAGGCCTACAAAGAGAACCCTCTGGGTGATACTGCTATGCATCAAGGCCTAATGGTCCTAATTTATGACCATTTAAAGGCCAACCAAATTGCTTGAATGTAGCCCTCTGTGGATTCTGAGGAAGAGATGTTTGATTCTACCTTTTCTGAGGAGGAGGAACCTGATAGTGACTCTTCAACTGACACAGAGGATAGCATGGATGTCTCAGAGTATGAAAGTGGGAAGAAGAGGAAATACAGCAAAACAAGACCCTCTTCCTCTAAGGGAAAAAAGCCAAAAAGCAAACCCCTGATCAGCATCTCCTTGAAAGAGGAGGACTCAGATGATTCTGAGAAGGAGAACCCTAAAGGGTTGCTGAAGAAGAAAACAAAAGACCATACCCAAACCTAGAAAAAGCACAAGAAGAAAGAGGAGACTGGTAAGGAACCGGAAGCCGACAAGCAAGTAAGGGCCCTGGAAGCTTATTGAAGTCTGGAAAAGGAGACCATGGAAGAGACTCTTAGGGTTGCCAACATAATTTCTACCCTCCACATCCCTAAAGAGGAACAGGTTACCCCTGGAAAAGCTACCCCCCCCTCTGGCCCTCCTCCCGAGGGTTTGCATGGTTTCATGGAAACTATGGAGGGGCTCATTAATGGTTACAAGAAAGTTGTGGATGAAAACAAAAAACTATGCAACAGAGTCTTGATTCTGGAAACCATTAATACTGGGGAAGGGAATACTATGGCCGACTATATTGAGGACCTAAAAAACACCATTGCCAAAGTTGAAAACATCAGAGATTCTTTTAACCCTAGGTTTGAGAAGATTGAGAAGGATTTGCTAGAAAGGAAAAGCCTTGCTGACACTAGCGATAAAACCCTCTCGAACAATGTTACCAAAATTGGTAAAATTGAGGAGTGTCTGAAGAACATTGCTGAACAGAGCTGAAGTATCCTAAAGTTCTCAGCTAACAACACCCACACCCTCATCAGCAAACTGGATGATGAAAAGGAAATCCAGGACATAGACCTGGAAGCTGAAGGAATAGGGGAAGCTCAAGGTCCCAGAACCCGCACTAGAGGCAAGAGGAAGGAAAAGAAACCGAACAAGGATCTAGAAGACCTGAAAGTTGTCGGGGCCACCTACGATGAGTTGGTGATTAAGGCGGAGGATCTGCTGAAGAAAATTACTGTGTAGCGCCTTCTCTATTTCTTTGCTGTTTTTTGTTGTTAAGCTGTCCTTTCTGTTCATTGGTCTTTTGGCCAGTCTTTTTGTATGCGGACTTTAAAGCACTGATCTTCTTGGTTCTTTTTCTCTATCTATGTTGTAAAGGTTTCGGGTCCTGAAAACCTATTTTTTAATTAATTAGAACAATTCTTCAGATCCCAATTCTTCAATGTTGCATTGAATATATATCCTAGGGTCTTCAGCATAAGCTACACCTTTAGGAATCTTCAAAAATGCTCCTATGGAATCATCTTGCTTAGCTACTTTGGGAATAATTTTAAATACGGGCCTAGGATGTTTTATGTTTTATCCAATAGTAAGGTTCGCAATAAATTCAGGAGCAGAAGAAGAAGCCATTTGAAAAATACCTTTAGCTGCCTGACAATATCTGAATGGTTGAAAGAGATCGCTCACACCTTTTCCTTGAATGCCTTCACTCGGATTTCATTCTCTCTACTAATTTGAATGCTTGGTGAATCAAAAATGAGGAAAACCCGATGATTTATAATGAAATTTCTTTCAACAACCGCATTAAATGCTTGTCGATTAAGTGAAAACTTAACACATCTGCTGGTAAAGAAGAAATCTATCTTCTTGCCATCGACCGAGGGTAATCTGTATGATATTCAATTTGCTACAATACCCCCAAAGGGTTACTTCTCAGTGGGATGAAGAGTCTCCTGCCGGTGGAGTAATACTATGTTCTACTGGTGAAGAAATAGTCTCATCAACATTTTGATCTCTCTTTCTAATCCATTATTTTGAAAATTATTGCTTTACCTCATCTACCTTTTCTTTGCCTTTCAAACTGGGTCCTTTATTATTTGTCGGTGAAGTCTTGCTTCTACAAAATTTTGCAATATGTCCAATCTTGTTACAAGCATAACAAGTCACATTATTCTTCTGAATAGCCTTTCCATATCCTATGCCAGTTTGTGTTCTGCATTGATTAGATAAGTGCCCAAATCTTCCACAAACATAACATTTCACATTTATTTTGAAGTTTTCAGAATTATGACCTACTTTATTGCATTTGGAACATTGACCGATGGGTGTATTGATGTTCTAATTGTTTTCGAATCTACACTGATTTTCTCTATGACCATACTTGTTACAGTTAAAACATTTGCTATTAGATTTATAAGCACTAGGTTGTATTACTACAATCATGATTGTTTGCAGTACCTGAACTTTCTCCAACCTCAAATCCAAGTCCATTAGTATCTCCATTAGGTTTCTGACTTTTTAGCATATCATCAAGTTCCTTTTAACTTTTCTTGAATTTCTCTTTGTGTTGATTTGCAGTAGCCAACTCATTTTCCAGAATTCCCTTTCGTCTCTTGAGTTCAGTTTTGGCATGTTGCATGTGAATCAAATCTGTTTTTAACATATCGTTTTCATGACTGAGTCTTAGATTTTCATTTCCAGCATCATTGAGTCTCCTAGTCAAGTCTTCTTCATTCTTCTTCCTGTCTTCAATGTCTTTACAAAACCTCATAGTCATATCTTGCATCTCATTCTTCATATTACTGTTTTCTTGTCTCAACTTGTTCACAAGTTCATTAAGAGTATCCTTTTCATCATTATCACTATGCATCTTCTCATGAAGTTGTTTTCTTTTATTTTGAGCTATAGTAAGATTCTCTTGAAGTCCTTGAATGAATTCCTATGCAGTCCTTAGATCATGCTCAAGTTTGATATTCTTCAACTTCTTTGCATCATAGTCTACAAGAGCTCCTTCCAATTGTTTTCTTAAGTTCTCCATTTGTACCAGTGTCAGAATCTTCCTCAAGCTGTTAGGATTTTGAAAATAGAGGACCAGGCTCTGATACCAATTGTTAGGATTAATGATAGTCCCAAATATACTGAGAAGGGGGGGTGAATCAGTATCTAACCGATTAGCAAAATATTTAACCTTATTAAGAATTTTGCATCCCAAAATAGTGTACCGGTAAATAAGAATTAATGCAGTAAACAGGAACAATAAAGACATCATAGAAAACACACCATAACACAAGATGTTTAACGAGGAAACCCAGTGTGGGAAAAAATTTGGTGGGATTTGTGACCCACAATATTCACTCACTGGCCAATGAAGAAATATTACTTACAATGAGGGACCTGCACATGTAGGAAGGCCAACTGCCTAGAGCTCACTGCTCAATAAGAGTCGCACTGACTACAAAAGTGGATTATGAAATCCAATACAATGTACTACTTCAAATTAGCATCAACTATGCTAGCTTCAATACTGGTTTAAGCTCATTCTATAACCAAAACCTTATACAAAATGTGTCTTATGCATTCGCATATATCATCCTTCCTATTCGCTCATTCCTATTACATCATTACAAAATGATTTACAAGATCTCATACATATATGAGTCTATTACAATATACCATGTCGGCTTTACAAAAGATAATTACATTTAAATACAATAAACAAAAGTTTATTCCCTGTCGGCTGGGGTGCCGGTATGCATTGTTGTTGATGTTAGTGATGTGCCTGCCAGTGTATGTAGATGTCTATGTTGGTGTCGATAACTGCCGGTGGTTTACCAGATGAGTGCCATAAGGTTTCCAAAAGGTTTCCATCAATGACAACACCACTATTCTCATAAGAGTGTAGAATTCCAACATCCTCACCAAGTGGGCCCCCTTGGATGAGTCTTCTAGACTGGTAACTACAGAATTAGATTATTAAACTCTCACAACCGCATCATATGCTAAAATGAATGAAGCTAAACTTTATTCTTTACTCAGAGATACTTGAACAATATAATAAAAACAAACATAATTTTGTTCAACTCTCTCCTCAACAAGAACAAAGAGAATATAAAGAATGAATAGACTCTAACTCTCTACCATAACTGCTCCACTCCTAATATCTAGGAGGAGGGATTTTATTAAAACATAAAATCTAAGAAGCAAAGAAGATTGAAACAAAGTAGAACTCTATTTCAAACTTTCTTGTATTACAATATTTTCATAAATCTGCTCCATCAGAAGACATGACAAATAAATGGAATATTTTAACTACTCCCTGAGTAGTCTTTGAAGTCTTAAAGTGACACTAATAGCTAGTGGCCACATCATGATAGTCTTAACCTCTTCTTTTTTTTGTTGTTTAGGACTCCTTTAAAGTTCTTCCACATCTTGTTCATTGCCTTTCATCCAATCTCAGCAACATCGAACTCTTTCAACCAGATGCATCGCCAAGGTAAACATACTAGAAATCTAACACATTCATGATTATTTAAAACAAAACATTGGATATCATCTAAAAATAATTATATACTTATATTGCATCCATTAAATTATTATATCGTCACTATAAGAGGTTTAGGATATAAACGGTATGTTCAACATTATGACTCAAAAATACACTATCACAAAGTATATGTTCCTAGGAATATTAAAAAAATGTCTTGAAACATCATAAATTTTTTGAAATAAAGATGCACAAAACAAGCATCATCATTCCCCCCAACTTAATTTCTTGTTCTCCTTCCATATTAATAGTCTAAAGTCCCCTACAATAAGTCCTCCATTTTTTGCAATTGGACTCCAATGGAACCCTTGATCTGTTTTGAGATTTTCTCACCTAGTCCTTTCTTGTTTAACATCATAATAATTGATTTCTTCCCAATGTGGATAAATCTTTCATAACATTGGTGGTTGAAACATTAAAGGTATTCATTTTCCTACTATAATCTTCCCAGGTGTATGTATGTGGCTGCTCTCTTGAGTGCTACATGGAAATGTTAGAATGAGTGGAGTTTTGCCCTCTTTAGATCCTCTAGTAACTAATTCCACTTGCGAGCAAGATAGCCATACACTATTCTATCTAAATTATCTACCACTTCTTCATATTCTTTGTAAGCATTTTCTCTTAATGACATCATTTTCTCCCTCTAATTAGGTTCATAGGCCAATTGATTCCAGTGGTAGAAGTTTCTACCAAGATCTCCTACTTTGGGTTCGAAGAGGCAATGAAATGATTTTCTCCATGTCTAGGTATTCATGAGCTTGTTCACCCCTAATGTTCTAATTCTAAATATAGGACATGAATGCCCTAAGGTGGATATCCTTGATTGATAGTAATGGATTGATTGTGGATCACAAGGAATGGCATAGTTGTGGAGATAGAATTCACATAGAAAATTTTTATGTTGAGGGGTAGGTATATTATAGGCATGCATAAAGTCTTTAGGACTAATGAAGGATGAGATTAAACCGGACAATTCCCTAGACAATTTATATGAAAAATATAGCTCTTTCAGATGCAAAGCATATACCCTTGGAGGTTGTCTGCACTCAATAATTTGTGGTACTGGAGTGGCCATATTATCTAATTTGTCCTCCAATCTATTAATTTATGCATCCTTTTCTCTTAATTTTTCTTGTAACTACTCTCTCTCTACTTTCCAGTCCTTTTCTTTATTTTCCATTAACTTCTATAATTCTAATGCAAATGCAACCCATGAAAGTAAAGGTGGGTCATGCATACTTACCATAGCCTTGTCTCTTCTACCTGCATTGTTGATTTTCTTTGTTGCTTCTGCCAAATTGTTCAATCCTGTGGCAATATGCTCCTTCTCAAATGATTGTTTCTCAAAATTGATGGAAGATGGTCCCTCATCAAATGGCTATTTCTAGCTCTGAATATTTTCAACATTTGGTTCAAGATCAAGTTTGACTTGAATTTCACCGAAATAAAATAGCATTTCCTCCACATCTTCTTCTAATGACGTTCTCTTTGCATCTTCATTTTCTTTAGTATGGGAAGAGGACGATGGAGGAGAATATGTTTGCAAGATAAGGGAGTTTCTTTCAAGAACTTGTTCTTCCTCTTCTTTTGTATCAGAACTTTGAATGATAATCCCCTCACCTGTAATACTCTTTCTTTTAAATAACTTCTTCAATCTATGACTCCTCCTCAAAGTTTTCTTAATGACCTTCATCACCTTTGTCTTCTTTGTAGGCTTCTTTGCTAGTGCAACATCTCTTTTCAATTCCCTAGTAGCTGCAGGTAATTTTGACTTCTTTCCCTTTTGCTTTTGAGGTTCAAGCTTCTCAAGAATAGGATCCAGAAGTTTGATTTTCTTTCTGCCACTTGCTTTTTCTTGTGTCACTGCTTTCCTCTTTTTTACCTTAGCTACTGAAGGTGGTGTTGATACAGGGGTCTCCTAGGGAGTAGAACTAGGACCTTCAGTTCCCTTACCTAAATTTTTAGTAGAAAATTCTACAAGGGCTAGTTTAGAAGAAGAACCCTCTATCTCATTAATTATATGCCCTTATTGTATTGGTTCAACCACTGTTATTTTCAAGAAGTCATCCCATAGCATCCTAGGGGTCATTTCCTCTAGGATTTTCTCAACTAACAGTTGAATTAAATAGTGATGAGAAATGGATTGGATATTACCTTTTTCCACCTTTATTTCCATCTAATTTAACATTTTGTAAATAAAATTGAAAACATTCATCCGCCATCCATGTCTCATATGACTTAACAAATTGAAATGAATAGATTGCATCTAGGATTGGCATCCTTTGCAAGTTAGATACATTATTATATGTGTTACTCTATGAGTCCATACCTTTGGAAAAGATAACCATTGTGTCCCCTAATGGGTAACATCTAACTGGGGATCACCATACTCAATGAATTGAGCCCTAGCTATCCTAGCATCCCGACTTTATGGATATGGCTCCCCTGTCATAGGCAACCCTTTGACTTGTGAAATCCTTTGTTCTATAACAACTACTCTTAAACCCTTGACCACTGCTTGGTCATTTTTCAAGGTCTAAGAAAACTCAAGAGCTACTCCTTCGTCAAAAGAATGCAACTATAAAAAGTAGTATATCCATCCATAATTTATATATAGAGGTTCACAATCTCTGTCTTGCAGAATAAGAGTATGGTCCACTGGTGCATGATGAATTGGGGGACCTCCCATCTCTGTAAACTTATCTCCTTTGTAAACACAAATTCCCAACCTTACAAGAAGCACCTCCTAAATCCTTTGTAGTTTCACAATCTCTCCTTTTTTAGCTCAATTCATGGAAGAGATATTAACTTGAATTCGCTTATGTTGAAAGTTTTACATAGCATCAAAGTACAATGAGAAAAAAAAGGAACCAAATATGGAAAAATGAATGGTACTCAAATCACACAGCCTTATTTCAAATTTTGATTTTCCGATTTGATCTTTTAGACTTAATGGAAACTGACCCATAGTAACATGTCGCAAATTTCTATCAAATTAGACTACCACTATCTTAGACTACCTCCCCCCCCCCTAATTTAAATAGATGAAGGTGTCCACACATGTGGGAGAGTAGGTTAATGAATGTGTAGACACCTAAAATTGTCTTGTCTAATTAAATAAATATTTTATTTATTTAATTATTTTATCCTAAGTCTTCTATTAATTAAATAAATTCTTATTTATTTAATTAAATCATTAATCCTCTTCTAAGCCTTTCCTCATTTAAATAAATACTTGTATTTATTTAAATTGTCATTTTCCTAAATTAAATAAATATTTTATTTATTTAATTGATCTCACTTCCTTTATTAATTAAATAAATATTTATTTATTTATTTATTTAATTCATTAGCTTTTTCCTTCAATGACACGTGTCATTTATCTTTTAATTTTCCTCTACCTACCCTCTTACTATTTTCATTATTTCTTCTACCTACCATTTAATCCTAGATGACCATTTATCCTCTTCACCTTATAATCTTATCCCTCCATTTCCTAATGTGTCTTGTATATAAGAGGATAATCGCCTTCATTATAAATCCTAATCAATTCGTCTAATCAATCTAGCTAGCTAAATAATGTGTCAATCAAGCCTTCAAGTGATCAAGCAACATCACAACCACAATATGTTCTTTGTTGAGCTGTTGTGCACATATAAAATATGAGAGAAGGTATATATCAAATAAGTTCAATGGAGATTGAAACCCTACTTGACATTTGAATGCTAATATTGTTTTATTTTGTTGATTTACATGATCTTAGGTATCTCTATTGGTATTAGTGAATGTTTCATTATAGGACTTAGATTGTTTGTGGTTGAATCATTGAGGTCTTATGATAGCTTATTATCATCATTTTTCACTATATAAACTTTGGCACACTTGGTGGGACCCTTGTCCCTTTTATGTCTAATATTCTATTTGTAGATCTAGCTTTTTTGTGAAGTTCTAGGTTGGATTTGTGACGATTCTGATTTATTCCACGTCTACGACTGATTTTTATGCATTTGTAGATCTAGCTTTTTTGTGAAGTTCTAGGTTGGATTTGTGACGATTCTGATTTATTCCACGTCTATGATCCCTATTTTTGCATCTATGTCTCTATGTCAGTTTTGCAAGTCTCAAATCCCTAAATAGAGTTTGTGCATCATATTTTCACATCAATGAGTTTAAATCACGTTTGGGTTGGATATTTTTGCATTTCTACATTTTTTGTTTGTTGCAAGTGCGGGTTTTTTAGAAATTGTGTATGTGACTCATAATAGTGTGTTTATGCCCATAAAGAGTGTTTGTGTTCTCTTTTTTTACATCTATGTTTAGATCTTGTTTTACAGGTTCCAAATCTCTAAAATCATGTCTGTGTCTCACATTTTCGCATTTGTGTTCGAAAGTCACATATGTGTTAGGTATAATCGCATTTGTGTTCTTAGTTTTTATTATCCTTTTCATTTTAGGGATTTCCAATTTGGTTTTGGCCTTGTTGGAATTTGATTGAAGATTGCATTGATGGCCTATTGTATTGTCATTGACGTCAATTTTAACCGGTAATGATGTTGTTTTACAACCAGAAGTTGAGAAAGTGAAGGAAACCAATATTACTCTAGAAGCAGTGAGATCAACCAATAACCCTACCTGTTGATATGCCAAACCCTAACCGATGGAGCTACATGAATTAGTTGTGTTGATTTATGATCAAATGGTGATCGATAATGATTATGCCATATATGCATGATGCATGTGATGAGTTTCAAAATTGTTTTTGGTGCATAGAGATAGTGGTTTTATATTGGGAATGAGTGAATACATTGCATGAAGTGGAAACCCTGTGATGAGTTACAAGAATCGATGAGTGGTGATCAAGGAGCAGTCAAGGTTGTCTTGTACAATGTGCAATGATTGTTATGTAATCCAACAGTCATGTTTGAAGTTATTTGTTTTGTAATCTATATGAGATCTTAGGTTTGTGATGTGTTACCGACCTATTGTTGTGCTTATAAGGTTGATGAGTTGTTTTGTTGGAGGGTTGACAATTTTGGTTAAGTGTCAGTATGATTGATTGCCAAACTAGAAGGAGTATCTGCAATATGTGTGAAGGAAGATAGGAGCATGAAAAGGATCTGATCAAGCAAACCCATGTTGTTTTCTAACAATTACAACAATTAAATCCCTTAACCGGGTAAGCTTTACATGCTTAGTGCTATCTAAATCCTCTAACCAGGTGATCCATTAGCTTGGATTTCAAATCCTCTGTTGAGGTTACTCCTAACAGGGTATTGCTTCTAACAAGGCATTATAGTCAATCCCTTAATCGGGTGGTCCCTAACAGGATTTGTTCCTAATAGGACATTTTGTAAAGCTTTAATAGGCTTGGCTCCTAAAAGGGTGAACTTCAGAAGAGTTTAGAATACTTGTGGGTATTCATTCCCACCGTGGTTTTTTCCATTTGGGTTTCCATGTCAAAAATCATTGTGTCAAGTGGTGTGGTTTTTGTGGTTATGTTTGATATGGTTAATTTGCTTAACTATTAAATCTACTTAGTTATATTAAGATGACTAACAGTAATCTGAAATGTGCTTTTACTATTGTTAGTAAAGTATTTTGATGTTTTAGTTAAATGGTTTGGGATTTTTAGATATGGTATACTGTTATTTTGATATGCCATTCAACCAGTAAACTATCAGTGCTATTGCAGTTTATTACTCAGTGTTTGAACCAGTTTGTTCAACGATTGACTTGTGAGATTGTTTTTTAGTTTGGTGAAAGTTAAGTCAGTTTTTTATCTACTGATTCACCCCCCCTCTCAGTAGTTTTCTGGATCCTTATCGATTCATCATATCATTGGGCCTAACCCCTGGCATTGGACTAATGAAGTGGTGTAGTTGTTTTGAAAAAAAAACAAATATCGTATTATCGAAGGCCCCCTTTCACATTTGGATTTGGATTTCTAAAATTTACCTAGCTAGTGTGCTTGCATGTGGGGGTAATCTATCAAAACTAATAATAATTTGTTGTAGGGGTAATTTATTGGAATCTAAGAACACTGAGAGGAGGGGGTGAATCAGTGTTCTACCAGTAAGTGAATTTCTGAACTTATTGTTGATCAACTAATTAATAGAATATTAAATTAAAGTGCATAAACAAATTAACACATAAATCAACAATACCATAACACCAATATTTATATGTGGAAAACCCTATAGAGGGAAAAACCACAGTGGGGCTGATACCCACAATATCTATATACTTGATCAAGGTATACAAATATTACATAAAAAGGATTGCACATGCAATCAAGCTCACCACCTAAAGCTCACTGCTCAAACAGAAGTCTCACTGACTTGCACAACATTACACAATGATTTTATATAGAAATGAACTTATATAATGCATCTGACCATGCTGGATAAGTTTCGGTTTAAGCTCTAACAACCTCCTCTGAACCAATTTTTTGATACTCTGTTCTTCTCTATTCTGCACTACCAGTTAGGATTTTGCACGTGTAACTTCTCACAAAAGCTAACACTCTCTAACCAAATTGCATACCATCAATCACTAACTGATTCACATCACAATTAGAATAACCACCAATATGAAATCCATCGCTAAGATGATCTCCCTTAAATACCCTTGTAACTTGTTCAACATGTCGGCCTCAAGATGAAATAAAATAAACTTGTCGACTATTGGATCATAAAGTATGATATGCATTATCCCCATGATCATAATTGATGTCGGCCTACACACTACCTCCATTTCCACAAAAGATTTTACCTATAATACCTTTAAAATGGTCACCTAAACCATGGACCCCTAATATCGACTACATCACCAAGGTCCTAACCAAAGATAGCTAAATTAATCTTGAGCACCTAATTAATTAACTCCTCGATCATCAATGTCACATGGAAAATGAATCATTCTATATTAATTAAATATTTATTTAATTAATTAATCATTCCAAGTAAATCATTTTAATCAATTATCCTATTTATTTAATTAAATATCCTAGCATATTTAATTAATAAATCAATTTGCCATTAAATCGTTAAAAATGAATTAATTTGAAAAAATAAATTAATTTGAAAAAAGAATTAAATTTGAAAAAAGAAATTAAATTGAAAAATCTCATAAAAGCAATTAAATCAATTAAATATCAAAATTGAATAAAAATATGAATAAATTAGTATTTCTGATTTTATCTTAAATTTAGTTCAATTTCCTTTAAAGCTGAGAAAAGCAGCCAATCACATCAATTCACTTGGATTGTGCTTCCTCTTGGAGATTCTCGACCGTTCATCATTAATCAATCTTGACTGTTGGTCTCTCCCTATATTTTCTATAAATTCAACCTTTCATCTCTCATTCAAAAAAACCCTGGAGATTTATTGTTATTATGTTGATTTTGCTCTAGGTTCATAGAGATTTTGTGCATTGAGAATATCACATCTTAGTTTGTTGCATATTAGTTTAATCATGTTAGCTTAATATTCATCTAGCTTAATCTTGCATATTTAGCTTAATCTTGTATCCATTTAGCTCAAATTTTGTGCTCATATAGATTAAATCCTTCATCTTGGTGTAGTCTAGTCACCAGTATTGCTTAGAGGAATCTGAGAGCAAGTCTATACTCACATCTTTTAGAAAGGAATAGGTCAATTTGTTATGGTTTTCTATATTCATGATTATATCTATCTAACCATGTATGCAATGATTTATTGAAGTACTTGTGCCTTACAGCTTGCAGATTACCACATTTCACACACACATTACTGGGACCCAAAAATACCTTAACCGGGTCCTATACTTAACCGGTTCCCAAATATATGTTGCCTATACCAAGACTAATCGATGAACAAGGGTAAAGCAAAGTGTGTATAGCATTTAGCCCAATGAAGACAAAATGATAATACAATGAATCCGGATGAGAAATTCCAATACCTAAAGATGAGTTGCCATCAATGACAACCCAAAATGCAATTTACCTCATAAGGTGACTACCGAATGAGTGTCAATTGCCAACAATCTCTCCCTTTGGCATTGATGGCAACACTCATGTGAAAAATGATATAACCTCTGAGTTTTCTCCCCCTGACTTGTACATCCATGCAACTATATACATCTGGTATTCTCCCCCTGTGATATACATTCATTCTCACTATAGTCCTCCCCCTTTGACATCAATGACAAAGCAGGGTGCCCACCAAAAATATTGTACACATATATACATATCGGTTCCTATACATGTTTCAAAATGTCAGCATACAAAGTCTTCAAAAATGAAAAATATGTATCCCATCCCTGCTTAACAAAATAAAAAATGGAGGTGAATCCATTCAAGAGACTAGCATAATACTCAATTGCCTAGGATTCAGTGGGATCCTCCTACTGCATGTGAGATATACACTATTTTTTGGCATAGAAGGTTATCAAACCGGAGACCTATGAAGTTCCATAGATATGTTGCTTGCCTTATTGTGTTGTCCCTTTTCTTTTCTAACCTCAAAATCTGATCCATAACCGCCAAAACTGGACCTTCTAAATAACTTGTCAAATTTGCTGTCAGATTATAGGAGTTTGAAATCTAGAGCAAGTGATCTTTACAATAAAAAAAATTCTTATCTATGGAAGTTGTAAGCTTAAAAAAATCTAGACAAATCTTGTATACCTTTCCTCCTTCTGCTAATGCATCATCAATAGATTGTAAGCAAGTTTGAAGTTTAGCTTTCTCTGATGCAATCATCACCAAAAATATTTGTTTCTAGGCCTCAACAAATTTGTCTTTAGCCTTAGTTACATAAATCTTAACCAAAGAATCATATTGATTAGGGATGTATTCAATTAACTCTTGTAATTTACCAGATGAGCTTGCACTCTCCTTAGCCTGGAATTCTGGTACAAGCCGGTTCAAAACTTCAAAAGTATTATGAATTAGTTCTCTATCCTTAGACTCTTCCTATGCCAATTCTAGAGTTTCTTAGCCTAAAGTGTTGTAGTGGCTAAAAATTTCTTTGTCGGAGACATTAAATGATAAGGCTTGTCAAAACTGATAGAAAATTGTGGCATTTTCCCTTTAGCTAAGGATGAAGTGTCAATTGCCAAGCTGGAAGGGAAGACCAACTCTGTCTGTTTACCTATGTCTATCGATAACTTATCTTTTAAAGACTTCTCCTCATGTGCGTTGGTGGCTTTGCCACTTGGTGCCTCACTCTGTTTAGGTGCTTCCTCTAAAACTTTATCCTCAATATCTATATCTTTTACAATATCTACCTCTACATCCTGTACATTGGTTACCAGAGGATTTTGTGTATCCTCATCTTCAAAATTTGACTCATTAGCCAGTTGAGTAGTAACCGGTGGATTGGTATCCACATTCTGCTCATCATATTTTTATGGTCCCTTGTCCCCTGGTAATTGAATGTTCTGTGACTGAACAAAATTGGTAATTAACTCATATCCAAGACTTTAAAGAATTCTGACCCATATGTCAATTATCTCCTTTTGGATTTCTTCAAATTTCTCTAGCATTAAGTTATTAATCCAGTGTTTGGGATGAAATTCTATTGAACTTGTCTTATTAATCAAATCTATAATCTAAGATGGAGTTATTGATGGATAAAGATTAACCAATTATGTTTCTTTTATTTGTCGGTCCAAGTTTTGAGCATGTAATTTTCTGACCTCTAATTTATCATACAACTCCTTGGGCAATATTTTCTCTAAATAAATCAAAGTCCTACTAAAAGAATCAAGATATAAAACAATTGCTTTCTCTAATTGTTTCTTGTCCTTATCATCAAAATCATCATAGAATGTAGAAATATTATCCAAATTCCCATCATTAATAATTTAATCAATAATATCCCGAGCATTTAATTTCTTTAGCTTATCGGTTCTCCTTTTGGCTTTTAGTTTAGATGGCTCATCTGACTTAGACTTCCTCTTATGTACAATAGTGATTTTAAGAGTCTTTTGGGGAGGCTCCTTCTCAGGTTCCTTCTTTTGACCATCCTTCTTCTCTCTCACAACCCTTGCAAAAACACCTTTCTTCTTTGGAGTTTGATGGATCTCTTCTTCTGATTCTATCTCCTTTGAAGAAATAGTCATGTACTGCCTAGTAGGCTTCTACTTCCTCTTCACTGATTCCTTAGGCTTGGGGTCAATAGGTTCGTCAGATGATGCTTCTGGTTGAGTTGGTGGATTAGTGGAAATCGATACAACATTGGGTGTAGCCTATGTTGTCTTCTTTGCCTCTCTCTCCTCGTTTATCTTCTACTTCTACTATTCCTTCCTCTGGGCTTCAAGGATTTTGTTCTTTTGCTCAATTTCAACCCTAACATGCCCTTCACTTATTAGTGTCTCGACTACGACCCTTGTCATTTTCTTCCTTATGGTGTGTGCAATTTGTTCCTGATGAACTTTAAGACCCTTCTCTTGAGTTGTGCCAATTTTTTCTTCTTTCTCATCAACTAGAGATTTCAGTAAATGGTGTGCACAAGCATTTGGTGTGGCCTCATCCACTTCATAACCCATCCACATGATCTAGACTATTATAGGCTGGACTGCCTCCATCATACATTCATCTTTATTAACCATAAAATAAATAGTATCCTTATATTTTTATACAATTTCCTTCAGAATTCTAACTCTGTTTTTCATTTCCTCTTGAAAAGTTTTGAAAAAGGCCCATAGGTTAGCCTTTTGCTGCTTATCACCTTGTCAGTCTAATAATTGTGCAATTTGGGATGCAACCGGTCTATCAAAAGCCCATTAAATTTTCCCGTAATTGGGAACCATGTTCAGAAAGTAAAATACCAAATATATGATAAAAGAACCATATCGGAATATATTCTTATTGTCTTGCTTGATTTTCTGAAGATTGGTCATTAGTTCCTTCAGCATTACACTGCACAAGTCATAATTTTTGTCTTCCTTCACCATTTGATGTGAAATGAGAATGTTGGTTATAGAGACCAAGTTCATCCAGTTGGACTAATGAGCTTTGTAACCAATCACTATTGCTGAAAATTTTACATCATTATCCCTTATATCATCAACTCTCATTGATCTGCCATCAAAGGTGGAACCAGTGAGTTTGCAGAGTTTTGTGTTAGAAATTTTTGACCTAGACCCTGGTAAACCTTCGACCTTATGAAGGAATGCAATATTCTTAATGACTTCCTTAGTGATTTTATACAGTCGATCCAACCACGGGAATTCACCATGGTTGCGGTTGAGAATATATCTGACCCATTCAGCTTCATTGAAAGAGGGAATATCGATGAGCTAGGTAAAACTCTTCCTCTACAGATGTACATATTCCAATTTCAATTGATTGTCAATGATCAAATGCTCAATGAATACACAGGACATTTCATAACTTCCAATCTCCTCAATGTCGCAGTGAATATATGCCCTAATGTCTTCAATGTGAAGAACACCATGGAAAACACTCAAAAATGCTCCCAACGGTTCATCCAAAAGAGATTTCAAAGGATGTTTCCTAAATTCCAGATGGGGATGGTCCTTAATTTAAACTACCAAAGGAGTATCAACATTAGATGATGATGCCATGATAAATATCTAGGGTTTCTGCAAAGGGTAAATATCTTGATAACTTGTCGGATGATGAAATGCTTCCCGAATGTAGATGCTCACACAAATCACCTTTGGACTCTTGAAATGCTCTAGAAATCGCTCTTTAGAATGCTCAATCATTGTGTGAAGAAATGAATTAACTTTTTCCCTTTTATCGCCATTAACCCTAATTTTTCCACTATCATAAATACTACTGGAGTATCTGACCGGATCACATAATCTACAAGTAGATTCTGATAAATTCTTGAATTCACTTGATTAACCATCTGCAATTAGAATTCCCTGACTACATATATAATCTGAGGTATCTGCATGATCTTCAATTATTTTCCTACCCCTAAGGTAGAGTGCCTTAGTTACTAGTTGAAATTCCTGCTTCCGGTGCAAGACCTGATGGCTCTACCGATTGATTTGCCAGTGGAGTATCTAATTTCCTAACACATCATTTCTCATGCTGCTTTCTGATATCTTCAACCTTTTCCTTTCCTTTCTCATCTGCATTTCCATCAATTACTAGTGGATTCTTACACCTGCAATACTTTGCAATATGTCCAATCTTGTTGCATGCATAACAGACAATATTGTTCTTCTAAAGTGCTTTGTTGTACCCTTGATTTCCTTGATTTCCTTTTGATCTACATTGGTTAGCCATATGTCCAAATCTACTACATTCATGACATCTGACATTTCCAAGACCAATTGATGATGCATTGTTCTGATTATTCCTATTTCTGCACTCACTTGCTATGACCATATTTATTGCAAACAAAGCATGTACCATTGAATTTGTGAGCATTAGGTTGTCTTACCGATGATATCTAGTTCTGATTGTTGGCATGATTTGATTCTGACTTGATGATTGATCTGATAACTCAATGATGAATGAATAGTACCAAACCGGTACTGAGAGGGGGGGTGAATCAGTACAGACAAAAACACAACCTTAAACCGGTTTGTCAACAGATATTGTGCATTGACAGACAAACAGTAACTCCAGTCCTTAAACAAAGTACAACTGGCTAAATCCAGAATAACTGAAACAAGCATAAACCGGTTGACACTTATCTTCTCATATAATCTAACACTTCATTTCCATTTCACCCTAATGCATGAATAGGTAATCTACCATCAAAGATGTACATATTGTTGCTAGATCAACATGATTCACCGCTTAACAGAAAACAATCATAGTATCACATGAGGAAGACATCACACTTGACACACATATTTTTCACGTGGAAACCTAACTAGGAAAAACCACAGTGGGGATGAATACCCACAAGCTTGTTTTTGAACTCTTTAGAAGTTTGCTCTGTTAGGAGCCTTGTCCAGTTAAGGACAGATACAATAGGTTCTATTAGGAACCGATCTTGTTAGGGATCACCTGGTTAAGGGATGGCTACAATACCCGGTTAAGGGTTAAACCCTATTAAAGGTTACCTTGTTAGAGGATTTCAAGAACTCAATAGCTAAAGGACTTCAATAACTCAATAGCTTTGAGTTACCCTATTAAGGGATTTACAGCAAGCCGGTTAAGGCTACCCTATTAAGGGATTTCACAACTGTTGAAGTGGTTAAAGATCAAAAGGTATAACAATTACCTGATAATAGCACTCAATGCCAATGCAGATCCACTTAAGCTCCTCTTCACCTTCTGCATTTACACTTTGCAGATATCACTTCTCTCCTCTGGTCTGGCAAGAATCGCGTATCTCTTCTCTTAGATACACACACAACTTTTTCCAACAACCTCTGAAAGAATCACAACATTGACCTTATAGGAAAATAGATAGGTTGGTAGCATAAACCCTAAACCCTAAACCTGTTAGGTTAAGGAATTCAAACGGTTCAATCCTGACCGTTGAGAACACTGCATTAAATGCAACAGTCTTGGTCCAATCTCAAGACATTCTCCATCATTCATTTTCCACCAATTTCATGGCGGCTGATAACCCATCACACGTTATCACCATTTATAGACTTCACACATTCCTGAGGTAGATAGGAAAAATCTCCTTCATGCAAGATCCTTCATGCACACAAGGCTGACGTGGCATCATGATCTATTCTTCTATACAGTGCTCACTTATCACACAAAGTCACCAGTTGAGCCACATAGGCTTGAAGAACTTCAACCGGAAACCCTAAAGTTGAGACCACCAACCGGTAGTCATACATCGCTTCCATGTGTCGGTTCCCATAACCATATGCCGGTTCATCTTAAACAAACACACCGCTTCACTTTGGCACAAATGCTGGTTCACAGTGTTATACCAGTTCTCTTCTCTTCATCATATTCATCTTAAACAAACACACCACTTCACTTTGGCACAAACGTCGGTTCACAGTGTTATACCGGTTCTCTTCTCTTCATCATATTGACATCAATGAAAACATCCAATATCATTATGTCCTTATGTCGGTTCACATAATGCCAACATGATCTTCTTGTGTAGTACCAAAGCTTTCTCCTACTTCATATCCAAGACCTCTCTTGTCATTAGCATCTCTTTGGATCTTTACCAGTTCATCAAGTCTTGTAGAGATGGATTTGAACTTGTCTTTGTACTCATTTGTAGTGGCTAAGTCATCTCTCATGATTATGATCTATCTCTCAAGTTCCTGTACATTATTCTAGGACTAAATCAACTGAAGTTTCAACATGTTATTCTCATGTATCAGTCTGTTGTATTCATATGATTTGTTCTTTAATGCTTGATCTAGGTTTTCTTCATTCTTCTTCATGTCTTCAATGTCCTTGCACATTATCATAGTTAGGTCTTTCATTTTATTCTTCAAGGTAGTATTCTCCTAAGTGAGTTTCTAACATTTCTCTTTTAAGGCATCTTCCTCATCACTACTTTGATTTTGCAGTTGATCATAGAGTTCCTTCCTCTTGGCTTGAACAGCTTGTTGGCATAATTGGCATAACTGATGCAGATCAAGAATGGTGTCTGAATTGGTAAAGGATTTTTTGTGATCACATCGTGATGAAGAGATTGAGATTGTATGATTTGATGACTTTGATCAGTTGTTTGTGTTGTCATTGATGGCAACTGATGATCATTATGTTATATTTTGTCATCTAATTCTTTTTGGCCTACTAGAAATGCCTTACCAATATTATAGACAGTGAACGGGGAATTAGGCCCTTAACCGGTTAACAAGGAATGTTTTGATTTGATCTGGCAATTGGTAATGATTGAAGTCTTGTAGTTTAGAATGTGAGCTTGTATCATTGTAATATGTATCTAACTAGAACTGCATCATGTTTTGGTTATCGAAAATCACGTTTATGATTTATGTTGTATTTTTGTGAGGCTTTAAGAAGGGTTTAAGGACCAGTAAAGAATTCTCTTAACCGATAATGCTTTTTGGTTTGGTGGTGATCTACATCAAGTTCAAATGTTGGTGATGATGTGGCACAAACCGCATGAAGAGTTTGAAAGATGTTTTGGCATGTTTGGAGAGCGAATTTCTTGGGAATATGCAAAGTGCTTAGTAGAAAGTTCTAAGGGTTTGACTTTGTATTAGATCAAGATGCAATGATCATTAAATGGTTGTAATTGACTCTAATGATCCATATGATGATCAATGATGATTTGTAATGAGTTGTAAAATATCTATGATGATTTATGTTGTAAGACTTAGGGTTTTGTAGCTGACTAAGTTGAAAGGTTATTTATGTCGGTACAGTTGATGTTTTGGTGTGTCAGTGGTTTTGAGAAAAGTGTGAAGCCAAACCAAAGTATGAGATCTGCCAAAGTGTAGTAGATTTGGAGCTTAATTGGATCTGATCAATCAAGCAATTAAGTTTTGTACCCAAATCATTCATTGTTGTTCTCTAACAATTGCAGCAGTCAAAATCCCTTAATCGGGTAGGTCCTAATAGGCCTTACATTGTAAATACCTTAACCAAGTAGCTCTATATTAGATTTTTAAATCCTCTTGAGAGGTTGATCCTAATAGGTCAAAGCTCCTAATAGGGCTCATCATCTAAATCCCTTAATCGGGTGACTCCTAACAGGGTCTGCTCCTAACAAGGCATCATTGTAAGCTTCTAATTGGGTTAGGCTCCTAACAGGGTGCATTCTAAAAGAGTGTACAATTTTTGTGGGTACCAATTCCCACCGTGGTTTTTTCCTATTTGGGTTTCCAAGTGAAAAACATGGTGTTCATATGGTGAATCTTTTTATGTGTTGTTATGTTTTACTTTCAGTTTATGCATATCGATGAACACTTAATGAGTTGTTCTGATAAACCGATTTAACAGTTGGTTATCAATGATTACCGGTAATGCTAAAGAGTTTATTACTGGTTTATGTTTGATTTGAAGAAGTTTTTATAAGTTCAAGTTTTAAGATTGAAATTATTGTTAATACTGATTCACCCCCCCCCCCCCCTCACAGTATTAACCAAATCCTCTAAGATTATCATAGTTGATAGCTTTCCTTGTAATGAAATGATGGGTTCTCTGGATTGCCTCGGTTCATTCTTCAATTTATTGTTTTCCACTTGCTCATTATTAAGATCCTCAAGAGCAAGTTAAAGTTGTTGTTGCAAACCGGTTTCCATTGATTCCAAAATCTGGATCTTCCTCAAGTTGTTAGACTTATTTCGAGGAACTAGGCTCTGATATCAATTGTTGGAATCCAAGAACACTGAGAGGGGGGGTGAATCAGTGTTCTACTGGTAAGTGAATTTCTGAACTTATTGTTGATCAACCGGTTAACAGAATATAAAATTAAAGTGCATAAATAAATCAACACATAAATCAACAATACCATAACACCAATATTTATACATGGAAAACCTTGTAAAGGGAAAAACCACAGCCACAATATCTATATACTTGATCAAGGCATACAAATATTACATAAAGGGGATTGCACATGCAATCAGGCTCACCGCCTAGAGCTCACTACTCAAACAAAAGTCTCACTGACTTACAGAATATTACACAATGATTTCATATGGAAATGAACTTATATAATGCATCTGACCATATTGGATAAGTTCTCATTTAAGCTCTGACAACCTCCTCTAAACCAGTTTTTTGATACTCTGTTCTTCTCTATTCTGCACTACCGGTTAGGATTGCGCACATGTAACTACGCACAAAAGATAACACTCATTGACCAAATCGCATAACATCAATCACTGACTAATTTGCCTCACAAATCACATAACCACTAGTATTAAATCCATCGCTAAGATGATCTCCCTTAAATACCCTTGTAACTTGTTCAACATATCAGCCTCAAGATGAAATAAAATAAACTTGTCGACTAGTGGACCATAAAGTATGATATGCATTATCCTGATGATCATAATTGATATCGGCCTACATGCTACCTCCAATTCGAAAAAATATTTTATCAGGCCCCAAAAATACCTTAACCGGTTCCTATACTTAATTTTTAACTGGTTCCCAAATATACGTTACCGATACCAAGACTAACCGGTTAACAAGTGTAAAGCAAATGAAGATGAGTTGCCATCAATGACAACCCAAAATTCAATTTACCTAAGAAGGTGACTACCGAATGAGTGTCAATTGCCAACATAATCTAGTTGTGTGTCTTTGGATTTTTAATCTAATTAAGGCCACATCTCTTTTTCATTTGGGGTTAAATAACTTGTTTGAGGTGTTTGGTGCGCTTTGCACATTTTATGTTTATAACCATAGAGTTGATAACAAAATCATCCTCTCCCCTCACCTTCCATTGGACCTTGGGTGTAAGAGAAATTGTTATCATCTTCTATTTAGGTAGGAGGGCTTATCTCCTAGGTAGCCCATAAGGCCAGGTGAGAGAGAATGACCCAAGCAGTACTTCTTCTACCAACAATATAAATTAATACATTAGGTGAAAGTCGTGATGACTTGGTGACATGTATCTACACTAACAGTTCTCCCTAGTATCCACACGTGTTGGATGCATTAAAAATCCTCTTTCAGGATTAGGAGTTGGTTCTCAAATGAGCCGCCACCACATGGGTAGACACCAAGAACCATAGAAGTTCCCCCACTAAACACCTTTTGTTGTAGAGGCTAGAAATCCTTACATTTGATGGCTCAAGGAGTGTGGACCATACCCTGTAGATACCCCTCATGTATATTTTCATGTTGAGATAGGAATCCCTCATTTGATCTTTGATCTTTTGAGGTAAGAGAATTTATTATGTCCGAGAAGTGAGTGTCATGGTGGGGGAGCAACTGCTACCAAAATCTCTAGTTGTCCACTTGTTTGGGGTATTTCTATGTCTTGGGGGGGCAATTGAATGGTTTCTTTTTCTAGCCTAGGTCATGCATGTATTCAAGTGTCTTGAATTTGTGCTATACCAGTGGAAATATTTTGAACATACAATTTTTTTTTTGGACAAACACACCTTCAAACATTGTGTCTTCATTGTTTGTTATGTCTTCTTGCCACAAAAACATTCAACATTAAGATTTGGTCACATTCAACAACTTCACATTTGGACAGAATCAGAAATTTTATCAGAAACCACGTCTACACAGGGAAGACAATGTATTTTTGTCAAAAAGCAAAATATTGTCGAAACAATAGTTTAAAATGTGTTTGTGTCACCTAAAACCATGTCTTTGATCAAAAATCACGTCTATGCATAATAGCTCCGCGTTAGTGTTTCAAAACCAACATTTTGGAAAAATTAGAAAAGACAAAATGTGCTTAGGTTTTGAGATTTGAAGAGATTCTAAAGCATTTCTCATAGGGATTCATCATTTTTAGTCAACCAGCTTTGGTCTTACATTTTTTCATCATTTGCCTTCATTTTCAATCCAACATACACATTTTCCAAACTAGAGTCAAAAGGTTGCATTGTTGTCCTCATCTTATCTTTCAAAATTACTACAACATATCACTAAGTGGTTCATGTATCGGATCTAGCATCTTAGGGTCCCATTTGGTCCTCTTTAGTCAAGGTCAACATACCTCATCAAGATATCTATCATCTGTTTGGAAGCCACACATATCTTGGACTTACATTTTTGGACATTGCAAGACAACCCTAGATTCTTTCCATCTCATATCCTTTCTTGATTTTCCTTGATCTTCACATTTCCTTCCATTCCTCATTTTAGCCAAGGTCAAGTTCATGGTTGAAACCCATTTCCAAAGGTCTAGAAGAGAAGTTGAAGAATCTCTAAGATCTCTCAACATCAGTACTTATGATTTTGATGGAGATAAGTTTTACAACCCATTTGACAACCGTAGTAATATATTAGACAATGACAATGAGAACAACAATGCATCTATCACTTTTGTAGATGTTGAAGAAACTATCATGGAACCCAAATTCAATAGAATAATTGAGGAAATCATGAGAAGAGATAGACAATACATTTTTCAAGTCATGGCACAAAGTGGGATGAAGTTACCTCACAATTTTGATGTATCACAAATTATAGAGGAGGGCCCTAATCAAGGAAATCACACAAATGCAAATCCTAGAGGACATAATGGTGGTAATAAGAGAGAATGTTTTGTGCCTGAGTCACCTTAATCCTTATTTCAAAAACTAGAAGTTCCCAATACCTATTCTCATGCCAATTTTACTAGGAACTCTCATGAACAACCCTGTCATCATCCTTTCCCATGGAGAAGAAATGCTAATACACATGACCAAGATAATACCCAAGATTATACCAATCCATATAATTACACTCAAGCGAACATTCAAAATCATGACATGAGGAGACCTCGTGTCAAATTTGGGGGCACTATCCAAGATCATTCTTACGATACCTCCCATCCTCATGGTCATTATATGTATCGACCTATACCTAGTGCTCCTCATTACAACACCATACCAAGTGGTCCATATGCATGTTAATAAGTTCTGATTCCAATTGTTAGAATGATCCGGAGGAAAACTGAGAGGGGGGTGTGAATCAATTTTCCACAAGTTAAACAATTATTGCAAATTATAAACCTTCTCCCGGAGTACAATGAAAACAACATAGTGAAAGATAAAGCATGAAAGTACAAAATACACAACACTAATATTTTTGACGTGGAAAACCTAGTTAAGGGAAAAACCACGGTGGGAAACCCTACCCACAGTTGGATAATACTTCTGCAACAGTGTGTGAAATATTACATTGGGGATTTCACTTGTAATCAGGACAACTGCCTATAGCGCATTGCTCAACACAAAAGGGAAGTCTCACTAACTTACATAAGTATCAGACTACAATCTAGAGGAAATGAATTGTGGAAATAGCATCTCCTAATGCTTGATATAGTTTTGGTTAAGCATAGATGTTTTCCTTGCAATACCAAACTCTCCTCATAACTTCGTTGAATGATATAACCTTATTCGCACATAAACCATTCTCTAATAATGCAGACATTACCATACCCTACAAATTACATGGATATATCACCTATATATAGATCATCAACCTTAATAAACAAGGTTGGCTAAACCCTAAACCCATAACCCATAATTACAAAAATCACATCACACGATACCACCAGACAAATATTATGATTTACATTACATAGTATAGACCTAATTAAAATTCCCAAATAATTATAACCACTGGAAATTATGCTAAGACCAAATGTAACTTGTTTCACCAACCGGTAGAAACCCCCAGTGTCAATAACACTAGAATAACCAACCAGACCCAAATAGGATCACTAAATCATCACGCCAGCCAATGCGAAGCCACCAAATAATTTGGACACAATCAAGAACACCTTCAGCATGTTATGAACCATTTCTAGAAGTTGAACCAAAACCAATTAACCATTTCATCAAATATCACCAGTCGGTATCCCAACTGGTACTAAGAATATCAACCAACAAAACATAACATAAATGATAGCTTTTAGAGCACCAAATCATGAACCATATGACAAGAATATAATCATCTTGAATAACCATCCAAAATTGAATCTAACAATCTGATCATACTGGATCAGAATCTCTGATAAACCTCATCCAAAACCATGTCAAACCGGAATAGGTTAGCAACCAACCGGAGCAGGTCAGCAACCAACCGAACCAGTGTTGACATTAATCACAACACATAATCAATTCCTGCACAATGCTAACAATGCAAGCTATAACTATGTTCCTCCTCCATATGAACACATTTATGATCAGTACCATCTACACAGGCATTATATCCCTCCTCCTCCTCCTCCACCTAGTGGCTCAGGCATGGGATTAGCTCAAAGAGAAAAGACACCACCCAAGAATGACTTGTAACAACAAATCAAGGATTTGCAAAACCAAATGGCAGACATGAATACACAAAAGTAAAAGTATACAATGAAGGATATATATCCTTACCAATTTGATATAAGTATTCCAATCCCTTTGTTTCCTCCACATTTTGTGACACCAAAGTTTGACAAATATAAAGGCAAAGGGGATCCTAAGGCACACATAAGAGATTTTTTCACAACTTGCATTGAGGTAGTAGGAGAAGAAACTTATTTGATGAGATTATTCCCACAAATTTTAGGTGGAAAAGCTATGCAATGGTTCTCCCAACTCCCACCCAGAATCAAATCATGGAATGATCTAGCAGAAGCTTTCATACAACAGATGTGTTAGTGAATACTTTGTGCAACACAAAATAGAAAAATGGGGAGTCTTTGTCTTAATTTTTACAATGATGGAGAGGTCTTGTTAGTCTATGCTCTTGTGATATCCCACAAAAACAAATGGTAGAAATGTTCACTCAAAATGTCAACAACAATATTGGATATGAGCTAAGAAAGGCTTGTTTATCTACCTTCAAGGAAGTCATAGAAAAAGGATTGGCAACTAAGAGAGTCTTTATTGAACAAGGCATCGTTAAGATATTCAAAAAGAACATAGAGGAATAAAATGGGAAAGAAAAGCCCCACTTTTGGAACAAGGATAAGAACACAGTCAATGATGGGGTAGTAGATGCAAATGTTGTAAAACCAAAAATATCTTCCCTGCTCCAAGCTCGTCCAATACAAACAATCAGGTGAACACTCAAAGGCCATCAAAGCCTCATAGAAAATACACTCCACTGGGAGAGCCAATTGAGATAACATTCAAGAAATTGGTTTCAAACAAGCTCATAACACTACCAGATAATCTACCTTATGAACCAAAATTAAAACCTGCATAGTGGAATGATGATGAGTATTGTGAGTATCACAAGAGAAAAGGACACACAACTGGAAATTGTCACCAATTTAAGGTTGTTATACAATACCTTATTGACAAGGGTGACATAGAAGTTGATGGTCATACCTCTAATGAGGAACATGTGATGTTTAAGGAGCCATTCCCTAAACATGATAAAGGAAAAGCCAAAACGGACAATCAAGCCAACTATGCTAAGATGTCTTATGATTATGATTCTATTGTTAACCATATTTCAGTGGAAAATTATGTTTCTACCATTATTATAAAGGACAAAACTCCCAAAGGTTTTACTGAAAAGAGTAAAGTTGTTTTAAAAGGTATTGGACCATCTTCCTCATCCTCTAAATATGAAACCTTTGAATGTAATATCACAACCCGTCGACGTAAAGTGGCCTTGCAAGGTGTTCCACCCAAGTCATCATCTACCAAAAATGAGCACAACCTCTTAGATATGTTAGGGAATACACCCACCCTCATTTCTATCCTTGAGCTCTTTCGTATATCCCCTTCACATAAGGCCAATCTTGACAAAGCAATGAAAGAAACTTTTGTATCCATTGATCTGAACGTGGACTAGTTTCAAGCCATGGTGGGATGCCTTTCCACTCCACATTGCCTTATATTCACAAAAGTCAATGATGTCTCTGTATGCCAACCACACAATGCACCCATCTACATTAAGGCCTTTCTCCATAAAAACCATATCAAACAAGTCTTGATGGATGCAGGAGTAGGTCTAAATATTTGTACATTGAACACTATTAAACAATTGGGATATTCTGAAGAAACTATGAATTCAAAGAATAAGATCGCCATTAAAGCATATGATGACGAATAATACTTATCCAAAGGAATAGTCACCTTACCTCTGAGAGTTGGGCTAGTCATGAAGGATGTGGTTTTTCAAGTCCTTTATCTAGATCTCACATACAACAAACTTATGGGACATCCATGGATACATGAAATGAGAGCAGTACCATCAACACATCATCAATGTATCGAATTCCCTTATAATGGAGTTGAAGTAACAATAAAAGGTGATCAAAATCCATTTATATATTGTAATAACCTATGACAAAGACCAGAAATAGTAGTTCCAGCCAATCGAGAGTCTATTCCTTCATCAACATATGTTGATCCAGAATCATTGAAACTTTCCTCATCAAAACAAGGAGAGCTCAAAGGAAAATTCAAGGTTAAAGACATGGGATGTTGTGAGTATATCTTTCATGTTGATCAACTCCCACTATCTCCTAAGACATTTAGTTGGCAAGAACAACCTATAAATAATTTGCAATGTCAAGGAATTGGGTGTGAACCAACTAGTGTTGTGGCTACTAAGTCTGAATGCAAATCTCCTCTAGTGGTGCAAGAAGCTCTTGATATCAGTAGTGCTAAGAGTGTTTCTAACAAAGAATCTATTGAATATATCACCATCCCTTTTGAGAACTCATATAGCCTTACTATGTCATCCACTCCTATTTCCACTCCTTCTATTTCCACTCCTATTTCCAATCCGCTCCTAGACTTGGATCAAGAAGAATTACAAAAGCCCTTACTCATTAAGGATCAAAAATAAAGCTTTGAAAAGAAAAATCTAGAATTCTAAAATAAAGAGAAGTCCTTTAGTCCAAATCAAAATCAAAAGCTATTGGACTATGAAAAAATCAAAGTCAAGGATAAAAATCCTATGAAGGAAAAAGAACAAGAGTTGACCTCCCTTAATATCAAAATACCTAGGGGCAAACATTCTAAAATCTCAAGTCAAAAGGTATACTTGTTGATCCTAAGTCTCCATCATGCCATGCTACTTTCACTTATTTTCTTAATCATAAGCCTTCATCCTTCATCCACGTGTTCCACACATCCATCCCCTTTTGGTGATATATCACATCAATGGACCTTTAATGGAACTTCCTTGAGGGGATTTGTTATCAGGGATGCCCAAACTTATTTAGGTGACACACAAATGGGTGAATGGAGTCCACACATTAGTTATTCTACCTTAGTTCCTTCATCAAGGAAGACAATAAATGGAGCAACATGTCATTCAATCAAGGAACATTGAAGCTACAATCATAAGGTAAATCCTCACACAGTTGAGGTGGGTGACTTAGTTCTCAAAGAAAATCCTAAAAATCAGGAAGACAGAGAGAAGAAAGGCAAGTTTGAACCAAACTAGCTTGGTCCTTACATCATCATAGCAGTCTATGGATTAGGTGCATATCAACTCTCAACACCAGATGGAGAACCTTTGGAGGATCTGATTAATAGAATGCACCTTCACAGGTTTTACACATAGTTTCTCAGAATATCCCATTCTCAAAATACCAAAAAATCAAAAAAATATCAAAAATACAAAAAAAAATCAAAAATACAAAAAAAATCATTAAAAATAGAAAAATCGTTACTTGGTGAAAACTTGGCAAACAGGCGCCTTGTGACAAAAAATTTCAAAAATAAAAAAAAAAGTAAAGAGAAATAAATCTGTCGAACGGTGAAAATCACTTCAATGGCATTCTAGGAAAGTACCATGATGAAAACCGAGTTATCGATGCCATGTGTAGAGACATTTCTCCTCCCTCCTTTAGGATGCAATCTCATCCTTTCACCTTGCACACACTCATAGCCTACTCCTCCATAATAAATTACCCATTCCCATCATGGCTTGTTATTGATCTACCTAAGATTGATTAGCCATTCATAATAAACCTCCCTTTTCACCCTTTCCTTCCATAATAAATCAAGTCCAATATGCAACTAGGAAAAAATCCTAAATCTAGTGATGGAAGTGGAATCCTGAGCATCATGCATGTTTTGAGGAGCATCATCTTTTCATCCCTCTTTCTTTTTGTGCATAAGTCACTGATGATATGATGAATCAATAAGGATCCGGACAATTACTGACAGGGGGGATTGAATCAATAGATAGAATAACCAACTAAACTTTCACCAAACTCAAAAACAATCTCTGGACTAATTGGTTCAAACACTGAACTATAAACTGCAATTGCACTATCAAGTTAACCGGTTGACTAGCATACCAAAATAACAATATAATAGATCTAAAACTCTCAAACCATTTAACCAAAACATCAAACCACTTTACTAACATTAGTAAAAGAACATTTCAAATTATTGTCGATCATCTTAACACATCTAAGTGGATTTACTAGTTAAACAAATTAACCATATCAAAATCTAACCACAAAAACCATTCACCACTTGACACAATGATTTTTGACATGAAAACCCAAATGGGAAAAACTACAGTGGGGATGAATATCCACAAGTATTCTAAACTCTTCTGAAGTTCACCCTGTTAGGAGCCAAGCCTTGTTAGAAGCTTTACAAAAATGTCCTGTTAGGAACAGATCCTGTTAGGGACCACCTAGTTAAGGGATTGACTATAATGCCCTCTTAAAAGAAATACATTGTTAGGAGTAAAATTTATAGAGGATTTGAAATCCAAGCTAATGGATCACCTTGTTAGAGGATTTAGAAAGCACTAATCCTGTTAATCTTACCCAGTTAAGGGATTTAACTATTGTAATTGATAAAGAACAACATGTTTTTGTTGATTTGGTAAATAGCACTACTCTGCTTGATTAGATCCTTTTTATACCCCTATCTTCCTTCAAACATACTGCAGATACTCCATCTGGTTTGGCAATCAATCAAACTGGCACTTAACCAAAATTGACAACACTACAACAAAACAACTCATCAACCTTATAAGAAAAACAATAGGTCGGTAACACATCACAAGACCTAAGATCTCATAGAGATTAAAAACAAATTGATTCAAACATGACCTCTAGATTACATAGCAATCACTGCACATTGTACAAGACAACCTTGACCGCTCCTTCATCACTGCTTCATCGAATCTTGTAACTCATCACGTGGTTTCCTCTTCATGCTATGCACTCACTCATTCCCAAGATAAAATAGTTATCTCTACATGCCAAAACTACTTTGAAACTCATCATGTGCATCATGCATACGTGGCATAATCATCTCCGATCACTATTTGATCATAGATCAACACAACCGATTCACCTAGCTCCATTGGTTAGGGTTTGGCATATCAACAGGTAGGGTTACCGGTTGATCTCACTGCTTGTATACTAATACCAGTTTCCTTCACTAGCTCAACTACCAATTGCAATACAATTCCATTACCAGTTACAATTGACATCAATGACAACATAATAGTTCATCAATGCAATCTTCATGCAAATGCCAACAATCTCCACCTTTGGCATTGATGGCAATACAAATATCAATACCCTTTGATTGTGATGATTGAGAGTAATGCACATACACAGGTATACAAATCCTGGTTTACATTTTTTCATGTACTCTCTGTTGGCATTATGGATGAATTGATTATGTGTTGCATTGATGTTCTGTCATTGAGGTCAACACTAGCTATTATAGATGGTTACCAACAAAGAGGTTACCGGTAGAAGATCTAGTGTTACCGATAGAAGAAATTGTCTATTGAGACTTTTGGCATGTTTGGATCCATGAAGTATATTGGATTTCATGTGTTATATGCTCCATGAGCATGTTTTGGTCAGTTGGTATTGGCTTGGTAATCGGATGCTATCATACAATCTGGTAAACCCTTACCAACACTGGTTTAAGGCTTTATCGATAGAGCTTTCATTGAGGAATTGTGACAGGATGCATAATTGGTGTTGGTGAAGCTTCTTCATGGATTTCAACATGCTGAAGATGTTCGTTGATCATGCTTCAAATGCTTGAAGACTTTTCTTTAGCGTGGTGGACCTAGAATAGGTCTAGTACCTATCTAGGTTATAAACTAGTATCATGCTAGTGTGTACTCTACACATTACCGAGATGATTCGAGATGATTTATGGATTTGTTATTATTGTTTTGGTCTTAAGTCGACATGGCATATCATTGTAATAAAGAATTATAATTATGTAATGATCTTATTGTAATATCTTTAGGTGGCCGACCTAATCAGTTTAGGCCTTAGGGTTTGTATAAATTAAGAGGTAGAAACTCTTTGTAAAGTATAATGGTTATTGGAAAGGTCATGGTCAAGGAATGTAATGTGTGAATATTGTAATATCATTTAGGCATAGGAGTTGGTCGATCATTGGTGATCGAATTTGATTCAGAAAATGATTTAGTCATCCGGCATTGAGCTTAACCGAGACTGTAATCAGACATAGTAGATTCTATTCCTAGCAGTTCACTCTACTGGATTGTTGTCCATTTATCTTGAGAAGGTTGTAGACTCTCTATAGTTAGTGAGACTCGTTTGTAATGAGCAATGTGCTCTAGGTAGTGTGCCTTCTTGCAAGTGCAGGCCCCTCATTGTAACACATACTTTCTACAAAAGTATCATCTAATTGTGGGTAGGCTTCCCACTGTGGTTTTTCCTTTTCAAGGTTTTCCATGTACAAATTATGGTGTTATATGGTATGGTTGTTTTGCATTGATTATCTAGTTAATTGTTAAGTTGTATTGTTTACCGGTATATGTTCCTACTGGCATCTGTATGTGCTTTACCAATACTTGATTTGTTTAAGGTTGTATTGTGGATTAAAAGTTATAATCTGTTAACAACTGATTCACCCTCCCCCCTCTCAGTTGTTCACTAGTTATCCTAACAATTGGTATTAGAGCTTTGGTCCTCTTTTACAGAAGCTTAATCGCTTGAGGTAGATCCTATGGCAACTAACACAACTAATCCACCGACAATTGCTTTTAGAAGAGAAATCCCCAAGCTTGATGAAACAAATTATGGGATATGGAAAATTTGAATGGAGACTCATCTTAGATGTCTTGGCAAGGATATTTGGGAGATCATTGAGAAAGGATACACACCTTATGATCTGGCATTTGAAAATCCTACTCCTGCAGACCTGGATAAGAACATTGAAAATGATTGCAAAGCTAGAGAAGCCCTCTTGTGTGCACTTACTGATTAGCAAATTATGGGATTGACTGACAAATCATCGGCTAAGGTTATGTGGGACAAATTGTAAACTCTGAATGAAGGTGACCCTACTGTCAAAATTTTTAAAATTGATGGTTACCAGGTAAGGTATGAAAACTTGAAGATGGAAGATAATGAAAGAATTATTGTGTTTATGGAAAGAGTAAATGAGATTGTTATGGGAATTCAATGTTGTGGAGGATTTCTAAGTGAAGATGAAATAGTTTCCAAAGCCTTGAGAGCCCTTCCACCAACTTACAAGATGAAGGCAACTGCAATTAATGAGTTAAGAACAATGGAAAACACTTTAGTCAACAAAGACATTATGATTGGGAAATTATCTGCTTTTGAGCTTGAAGAATTTGGATCTTCTGGAGTTGTAAAATCTGAACCTTCTTTTCATGCATCATCATCAACATCTACCAAAGTGACTGGAAAGCCCTATATGAAAAAGAATTGTAAGACATCAGGAAAGAAGATGGAGAGCTTAAGCAACTTGAAGCCTTATTTTCTAGAAGAGTACCTAAAGGACCAACTAGAAGTAAGTATGAAGGAAAAGCACCTTTTAAATGTTTTGCATGTAATAAGATTGGTCATTTTGCATCTAGATATCCTGAAAGGAATACAAGGTTTGAGAAAAGAGTTAATAAATCTTTTAATCCTAATGTGAACAGATATAGATTCAAGAAAAACAAACATTGCTACATAGCAGATGAGGAAGGAGTAATAGATGACTCTGGAGATGAACCAGCATAAGACTCTGCTAGTGGATCTGGCAATGGTAAGGAATGGGTGCTCTATCCTTTGAAGGAAGATGATCTAGAACCGGCTATCAAAAATGAAGAAAAGGCCTTGGCAGCAAAAGTTGAAGATAAAGATTAATGGGTAATTGATAGTGGATGCTCACACTATGTGACTTGAGATAAAAGGGAATTTTTGTCCCTACAAGAATACAATGGCGATCAATTCAGATTTGGAGATGACAAGGCATGTATGATCAAAGGTAGAGGTATTATTTGTTTGGATGGAAAGAATAATATTGATAATGTTTATTATGTAGAAGGTTTGAAGCATAATCTTTTGAGTGTTGGACAATTAGTTGATAAGGGTTTTTTAAGTTCAATTTAAAGATAGAAAATGCAAAATCATTAACAAAACTAGTTTGGAGATTGCAACTGGTATTCAAACAGGAAGTAATATTTTTTACTTCAACAATGATAATAAGACATGTTTGATTTCTCATATTGATGAGAGTTGGATATGGCATAAGAGGTTGTGTCATGTTAATTTTGATTGTATTGTTAAGATCAGTTCAACTAAGGCAGTTAGAGGTATACCTAAGATTATGAAGCCTCATACTCTGGTATGTAAGAAATGTCAATTGGGTAAGCAAGTCATAAGTTATTTTAAGAGTATACATGATAAATCTAATGATGTACTTGATTTGATTCACACTGACTTATGTGGTCCAGCAAGGACTAGAAGCTTTCAAGGTGATAGGTATTTCACGTTGATTATTGATGACTATTCTAGAATGATGTGGGTGACTTTTCTAAGGGAGAAATCTAAAGCTTTTGATAAATTCAAGATCTTTAAAGTGAAGGTTGAAACAAAAACTGGATTGAAAATCAAATGTCTAAGATTAGATCATGGCAGTGAGTTCACTTCTCATGAATTTAACAGTTATTGTGAGATAAATGGAATCAATAGACAACTCTTTGCACCTAGGACTCCTCAGCAAAATGGAGTAGTTGAAACAAGGAATAGAACCATTTTGGATACAGCTAGATCTATGATGATGGAAACCAAATTATGTCATATCTACTGGAGAGAAGTAGTGAGTATAGTAGTCTACACATTGAATAGAGTTCACATCAAACATGAAACTGGTAAGACCTCTTATGAACTATGGTTTGGACATACACCTCCTGTTAAATATTTTAGAATGTTTGGAAGTAAATTCTATATCAAAAGAGATGATTCAATTGGAAATTTTGATCCTAGATGTGATGAAGGGATATTTCTTGGTTATTCAATTCAGAGAAAAGCATATAGATGTTATAACAAAAGATTGCAGAAAATTGTGGAAAGTGCTAATGTGAAAGTGGATGAACAATACAAAAATCATTCTATATCATATGATAGGGAACCGACAGTGGAAATGATCATAACAGAATCAGCAATGCCTCAACCGGAACAATCAGAATATTCAACTATGACTGATGATCAGAGCAATAAACCCAAAGTTGAAAAGGCACCAAGGTATGTAAGATTAAATCATTCTAAAGATCAAATTATTGGAGATAGAAATAAGGGAGTTATGACAAGAAGAAAACTGGCAAATGAAGAGGTATGTCTTATTTCTCAAGTTGAACTGGCAACTGCTATTGAAACTTATAAGGATAAACATTGGTTAAAGGCTATGGAAGATGAATTAGATCAGATAGAAAAGAATGAAACTTGGTCTTTAGTTCCTCAACCTAAAAATAAGAATGTTATTGGAACTAAATGGGTTTTTAGGAATAAACTGAATGAGGATGGTCAAGTTATAAGAAACAAGGCTAGATTGGTTTACAAAGGATATTCTCAAATGGAAGGAATTGATTATGGTCAGACATTTGCACCTGTAGCTAGAATTGAAGTTAGACTATTTCTTGCCTATGTAGCTTATAAAAAACTATAAGGTTTATCAAATGGATGTCAAATGTGCATTTCTAAATGGTGAGCTTTAGGAAGAAGTTTACATTGATTAACTTGATGGATTTTCATTGATAGATGATAAAGATATGGTTTGCGGATTGAAGAAATCTTTATATGGTTTGAAATAGGCTCCTAGAGCTCGGTATGCAAGGTTGGATAAATATCTTTTGAAGCTTGGTTTTACTAAAGGAAGTGTTGATAGTAATCTATATTATAAGATCACTGATAATGATATTTTGATTATTGAAGTTTTTATTGATGATATCATTTTTGGAGGAGAAGATAAACTGTGCATGGAATTTGCTAACAACATGAAAAATTAATTTGAAATGTCCATGATTGGTGAGATGAAATTCTTCTTAGGTTTGCAGATTACTCAAACTAACATAGACATTTTTATTTGTCAAACTAAGTATTTGAGGGAATTGTTAAAAAAGTTTGGTATGGAGAATTCCAAACCAGTAAGTACTCCTATGGCTACAAGTGAGAAATTATCTATCAAGGATATTTGTACACCGGTAAATCCGATAAGGTATAAATCTAAGATTGGTGGTCTGTTATATATAACTCAGACTAGACCTGATATTATGAATGCAGTAAGTATTGTTTCAAGATATCAAATTAATCCTAAAGAAAATCATGAATGTCCAGTAAAGAGAATATTTTGGTATTTGCAAGGAACAACAGAATATGGTTTATGGTATTCCAGAGATGATGATTTCATTTTATGTGCATATACTGACTTAGATTGGGCAGGTGATATTGATGACAGGAAGAGCACTTCTGGTGGAGCTTTCTTTCTTGGAAAGAAATTAGTTTCATGGATAAGCAAAAAATAGTCATGCATTTCTTCATCTACTGTAGAAGCTAAATATGTTGCAGCAGCAACTAATTGCACTCAAGTTTTGTGGATGAAGCAAATGTTGAAGGATATCAAGGTAAATTGTTGTGAACCGGTAGTTATCTACTATGATAACTTTGTAGCTATTGACATGTTTAAAAATCTGGTATTTCACAAGACTAAGCATATTTTAATAAAGTATAACCTTCTAAAGGACAACGTAGAAGCAAAGGAAGTCAAATTGGTTTATGTGAACACTAAAGAATAGATTGCAAACATATTCACTAAGTCATTGTCTAAGGAATCATTTGAATATTTAAGAAATAGGTTAGGGGTTTCTGCCCCTCTGGCAAAGACTTGATTGATGAATTTTCTCATCAGTCTGGTATGCATTATCCAAAACATTATTCATTCTGGCACTGATGAATGGAGCTACTACTCAGGGGGAGTAGTCAGCTTTGAGATTCAGAGGTTTATATCATTGCTTTGATATTTTTGTCAGGTTTCTAGCATTGATGTCAAAGGGGGAGTGATAGTAATGTGAAAAATTATTGTAAACCTTACAGAGATATCATTCATAGGGGGAGAGCTATTGATTGTTGGTTGTCTTCCACAAGGGGAGACTTGTTTGGCATATCTTGGTACTTAGATGTTTTCCACATCTAGTGTTGTCATCAATGCCAAAGGGGGAGATTGTTGGCATTATGGATGAATTGATTGTGTGTTGCATTGATGTTTTGTTATTGATGTTAACACTAGCTATTATGGATGGTTACCAGCAGATAGCTTACCGATAGAAGATCTGGTGTTATTGGTAGAAGAAATTGTCTATTGACACTTTTGGCATGTTTGGATCAGTGAAGTATATTGGATTTCATGTGTTATATGCTCCATGAGTATGTTTTGGTTAGTTGGTATTGGCTTGGTAATCAGATGCTATCATACACTCTAGTAAACCCTTACCGGCACTCATTTAAGGCTTTACCAGCAGAGCTTTCATTGAGCAATTGTGACAGGATGCATAATTGGTGTTGGTGCACCTTCTTCATGGATTTCAGGATGCTGAAGATGTTCTTTGATCATGCTTAAAATGCTTGAAGACTTTGCTTTAGCGTGGTGGACCTGAAATGGGTTTGATACCTATCTAGGTTATGGACCAGTATCATGCTAGCATGTACTCTACACGTTACCAGGATGATTTGAGATGATTTACAGATTCGTTATTATTGTTTTGGTCTTAAGCCGACATGGCATATCTTTGTAATAAAAAATTATGTAATGATCTTATTGTAATATCTTCAAGTGGCCAGCCTAATTGGTTTAGGCCTTAGGGTTTGTATAAATAAGAGGTAGAAACTCTTTGTAAAGTATCATGGTTATTAGAAAGGTCATGGTCAAGGAATTTAATTTGTGAATATTGTAATATCATTCAAGAATAGGAGTTGGTTGATCATTGGTGATTGAATTGGATTTAGAAGAGGATTTAGTCCTCCGACATTAAGCTTAACCAAGACTATAATCAAGCATAGTAGATGCTATTTCCATTAGTTCACTCTACTGGATTTTTGTCCATTTATCTTGAGAAGGTTGTATCATCTCTGTAGTTAGTAAGACTCTTTTGTAATGAGCATCACGCTCTAGGTAGTGTGCCTTCCTGCAAGTGCAGGCCCCTCATTGTAACACATACTTTCTGTAGAAGTATCATCTGACTGTGGGTAGGCTTCCCACCGTGGTTTTTCCCTTTCAGGTTTTTCCATGTACAAATCATGGTGTTATGTGGTATGGTTGTGTTACATTGATTATATGGTTAATTGTTAAGTTGTATTATTTACTGGTATCTATTCCTACTGGCATCTGTATGTGCTTTACCGGTACTTAATTTATTTAAGGTTGTATTGGGGACTAAAAGTTATAATCTATTAATAGTTGATTCACCCTCCCTCTCAATTGTTCACCGGTTATCCTAACAATCTCCTTCAACTAAGTCTCAATGTCTCCAACTGGTAACTGGTTATAGTTCTTCTCCCTATCAATCATATAGTTCTTCTCCCCCTTTGACAATAATGCCAAAGTGAAAGTAAAACATTCAATGTCATACTTCATTGTTCTACATCAACAATCTGCAGCTTGATGCTCCCCCTGTGGAGTAGCTCTACTCTACACCAATCCTGCTTCAAGATCTTTAATTAGCTCCAGGACTGATGTCTTCCACATCTACTCAATTGACCTCATGTAGGGGCACAACCCCTAGCTGACCTCTAAGATACTCAAAAGTAATCTTAGGAATAGGTTTAGTAAAGATATCTGCTAGTTTCTCCTTAGTAGATACATGCTCCAGTAACACATCTTTAATTTGCACTTTCTCCCTCGAGAAATGATATTTTGGCTCAATATGCTTGGTTCTAGCATGCAACACTGGGTTCTTTGAGATATTTATTACACTGGTGTTATCACATAAAATCCTTACTAGTTCTATGATCTTCAACTTGAATCCTTCCAGAATGTGTTTCATCCAGATTGCTTGGGTACAATTCATATACGTTGCAACATATTCAGCTTCAGCAGTAGACTGTGATATACAACTTTGCTTCTTGCTGCTCCAAGATACAAGCCTTCCTCCAAGAAAGAATACACCTCTGGTTGTGCTCTTCCTGTCATCAAAATTTCATGCCCAGTCTACATCTGTATAGACTTTCAAATCAAATTTACCTGCATATGAATACCATAATCCATAATCAATAGTACCTTTCAAATATATGAATATCCTTTTAGTAGCTACCATGTGTGTTTCCTTTAGGTTCTTCTAAAATCTGGCAACTAATCCAACTACATGAGCAAATTCCGGTCTATTGTGAACAACATAATACAGTTTCCCTATCATAGACCTGTACTCCTTTTCATCAATGGATTTGGCATCATCCTCCTTAGACAGTTTACAACCTGTAACCATTGGTGTCCCAACTGGTTTATAGTCTCCCATTCCAAATGTCTCCAATACCTCTTTCACATATTTGTATTGTATGATAAAAATACCACTCTTCATCTGTTGAATTTGCAAATCTATGAAGAATTTTATTTCTCCAACCAGAGACACCTCAAATTCACTTTTCATCTCATTTGCAAATTCATCACTCATGTCATCATTGCCTCCAAAAATAATATCATCCACAAATACTTCACTAACCAGTATCTTATCTCCTTCAGTATTGAGATATATATTGCTATCTTCATTGGTTCTCTGAAAACCTATCTTCACCAAGTGTGAATGTAGTCTTTCATACCATGCTCTTAGTGCTTACTTCAAACTGTATAGTGCCTTATGTAGTTTGCAAACCATATCCTTTGCATCAGTCAAAGCATAACCATCTGGTTGTTCAATGTAGACTTCCTCTTCCAGTATTCCATTTAGAAATGTTGACTTCACATATATATGATATACTTTAAATCCCCTATATGCTGCAAATGCAAGTAGAGTCCTAACACCTTCCAATCTAGCAAATGGTGCAAATTTCTTGATGTAGTCTTCTCGTTCTTCCTGTGCATAACCTTTGCATACCAATCTGGCTTTGTTTCTGACTACTACTCCATCTTCATTCATTTTATTTCTAATTACCCATTTAGTACCTATTACATTTTTGTTCACTGGTCTAGGTACTAGGGTCCATGTATTATTCTTCTCAATCTGGTCAAGCTCCTCTTCCATAGCCTTGATCCAGTGATCATCTCCAAAGGCTTCCTTTGTATTTCTAGGCTCAATAGTGGAGATCATGCAAGAATTCTCTCTTATTCTTCTTCTGGTTAACACACCAACATCTTTATCTCTAATAATCTAGTCAGGATTATGATTGAGTCTCGCATACCTTGGAATAACATGATCATTATCTTTTGATTCTTCTTCCTCACTATCTTCATCTTCTGCAGAATCTACCTGTTCCGATTGAACTGGTACTGCGGAATTTCACCAACTTCTGGTTTCACCGGTTCTGGTTCCAAAATCATAATGTAAGGTTCATCTTCCTTCATCTCCTCACTGGTTTCTCTTGTATCTTCAAGACACTCATCCACTCAGACATCAACACTTTCAATGATTCTCTTTGTCTAGTTATTGTAACATTTGTAGGCTTTTCTCTTGTTGGAGTAACCAAGAAATATACCCTCATCACTCTTAGCATCAAACTTACCAACATAGTCACCTCTCTTGATAAAACATTTACTGCCAAAAACCTTAAAGTAATTGACATTAGGTTATCTACCATACCAGTATTCATAAGGAGTTTTATCCTTACCTCTTTTAACCAATATTTGATTCATAGTGTAGACAGTTGTGTTGATAGCTTCTCTCCAAAATGTTTTAGCTACACCTCCTTGTATTAGCATCATTTTGGCTGCTTCAACAACTGATCGGTTGTTCTTTTCTACAATACCATTCTGCTGTGGTGTCCTAGGTGTAGAAAGTTGCCTCTTAATTCCATTGTCTTCACAATATCTAGTGAATTCCTTTGAAGTAAATTCACCACCTTGATTAGTTCTTAAGCACTTTATCTTCTTTCCACTTTCCTTTTCAGTTAAGGCCCTGAATACCTTAAACTTTCTAAAGGATTTTGTTTTGTCCTTCAAGAATGTGACCCACATCATTCTTGAGCAATCATCAATGAAGATCATAAAATATCTATCACCTTGAATACTTCTAGTCCTTATTGGTCCACAGAGGTCTGTATGAACCAAATCTAACAAATGTTCTACTAAGAAAGATTTGCTCTTAAAAGTTGAGGATGTCATCTTTCCTAACTGACATTCCTTACATAGAGCATTCACCAGTTTTTCCAACTGAGGAAAACCTCTTATAGACTTGGACTTACTAACTTTGACAATGTTATCAAAGTTTACACGATGAAATCTTCGATGCCTAAGCCAATTATCTACTACTTTAGCAATTAAACAATTCTTGACTTTAGGATTTAGGTGAAACAAGTTACATTCTGTTTTCTTGTCAGTTGCAATTAGTTCACCTTTGCTTCCATAGATTTTGCACATACCATTCTTGAATTCCAATTGATAACCTTTGTCATTGAGTTGAGAAACACTCAACAGATTGTGCTTCAATCCTTCAACCCAGTATACATCATCTGCACTGCTCTTTCCATTAAAAGAAATGGTTCCCTTTCCTTTTACCATGCAAGGTGAGTCATTTCCAAATCTCACAACACCTCCATCAAATTCCTTCAAAATAAGAAATTTACTTCGGTCATCGGTCATGTGGTGTGAACAACCATTGTCTATAATCCAATCATCAGAACTATCCATGCGAGAGACTAATTCCTTCTGATCAGATGTCTCCTCTTTAATGGAAACAAGGAAAATGTCTTCATTTGCATCTCCCTCAGATTCCTCATCTGTGATTCCTCCATCAGCTACAATGAGGAAATCCCTTTTACCTTTTCCTGTGTACTTCTTGTACTTCTCACGTTTATGCTCATTGTCTCCATTTGGACAGTTAGCTACAATATGTCCAATATTGTTACATGCAAAACACTTCAAAGGTAATTTACCTCTATACTTACCGGTACCTTTGGGTAACCACTTGGCCAACAATCCTTCAAGCTCGATCGGACTGTCTTCATCATGAACTTCTCTATTGGATCTGGACTCATGATTATAACTAGCTTCTCTGCTTTTCCTCACATGTGGATTAGAAATTGAAGCTCTAAATGCAGATTCAGATTTCTGAACACTTCCATCAAAACTATTTAATTCAAATGCAGTAAGTTTACCAATGATGGAGTCAAGAGTTACCTTTGTTTTATCAATAGACTTTAGTTCCTGAATGGTTGCAACTCAGATAGCGTAGACCAGTAGAAGGGATCTCAACACCTTACTAACCACTGTGGTATCCTCCACTTTACCACCAGCACTTTTGATCTCACCAACTATCTCCTTGATCCTCTAACCATACTGTTGAATATTCTCACCTTCAGCCATTCGCATGTCATCAAATTTACCTCTCAGACTCTCTTCTTTGGCAATATTAACATGCTCATCACCACTATAGATATCCTCAAGCTTCTTCCATACATCATAAGTAGTCTCCAAACCATGGACATCAACATACTCTGAATCAGACAAGGAACTAATAATGGCCTCCAATGTTTGATTATTCTCGTGTTGCTCTTTCTTTTAATCATCAGACAAAATCCGACTAGGTGAGGTATATTTGGTAACAACATGTTCCCAATAGTGACTTCCTAAGATTTTAATATAGATCTTCATCCTAACACTCCTTATTCTATAGTTTTCCCTATTGAACTTCAGACCTTCTTTCTTCATCATGTTCTTCTAGATCTTTACCTCAAGTTGTTAGGCTTAGATACTAGAGGACTTGAAATGCTTTGATACCAATTGATGATATGATGAATCAATAAGGATCCAGACAACTACTGAGAGGGGGGTGAATCAATAGATAGAATAACCAACTAAACTTTCACCAAACTCAAAAACAATCTTTGGACTAACTGGTTCAAAAATTGAACTACAAACTGCAACTACACTATCAGATTAATCTGTTGAAATAACAATATAACAAATCTGAAAATCTCAAACTATTTAACCAAAACATAAAACCACTTTACTAACATTAGTAAAAGCACATTTCAGATTACTATCGGTCATCTTAACACATATAAGTGGCTTTACCAGTTAAACAAATTACTATATCAAAACATAACCACAAAAACCATTCACCACTTGACACAATGATTTTTGACGTGGAAACCCAAATGGGAAAAACCACGATGGGGATGAATACGCACAAGTATTCTAAACTCTTCTGAAGTTCACCTTGTTAGGAGCCAAGCCTTGTAAGAAGCTTTAAAAAAATGTCCTGTTAGGAACAGATCCTGTCAGGCACCACCCGGTTAAGGGATTGACTATAATGCCTTGTTAAAAGCAATACTCTATTAGGAGTAATCTCGATAGAGGATTTAAAATCCAAGCTAATGAATCCCCTGGTTAGAGGATTTAGAAAGCACTAAGCTTGTTAAAGCTTACCTGGTTAAGGGATTTAACTGTTGTAATTGTTAGAGAACAACAGGGTTTTGCTAATTTGGTAAATAACACTACTCTACTTGATCAAATCCTTTTCATTCTCCTACTTGTCTTCAAACATACTGCAGATACTCCTTTTGGTTTGGCAATCAATCAAACTAACACTTAACCAAAATTGCCAACATACAACAAAACAACTCATCGAACTTATAAGCAAAATAAAAGGTCAGCAACACATCACAAGACCTCTGATCCCATAGAGATTACAAACAAATCGGTTCAAACATGATCATTAGATTACATAGAAATCACTACATATTGTATAAGACAACCTCGACCGCTCCTTGATCACCACTTCATTGAATCATGTAACTCATCACGCAATTTCCTCTTCATGATATGCACTCTCTCATTCCCAAGATAAAATAGTTATCTCTACGCACCAAAACCACTTTGAAACTCATCACGTGCATCATGCATACGTGGCATAATCATCTTCGATCACCATTTGATCATAGATCAACACAACCGATTCATCAAACTCCATCAGTTAGGGTTTGGCATATCAACAGGTAGGGTTACCAGTTGATCTCACTTCTTCTATAGTAATATCAGTTTCCTTCACTAGCTCAACTACCAGTTGCAATAAAATTCCATTACTGGTTACAATTGACATGAATAACAACACAATAGTTCATCAATGCAATCTTCATGCAAATGCTAGCAGTCACAATAAAAGATCACTTGCATCGCCAATCTGCAATAAAGTTTCATTCTTCTTTGCAATAAAGTATCAATTTCATGGATTCCGTCAGTTTCAAATGAGACACAAGCAACAATGGGCTTTTGACAAATCAAATCTTTCGGTAGACCTTGGCAACAACATGGTTTTCAACATAATCTATCCTTTATCACGAAAACAACATTGTGACCAAATCAAACATGTTAACATATGTGGCAAAAAATACAAATAAATTGAGGATTTCATTGAATCTTGGTGTCAAGTCTTGGTTTTATTTTGATTTTATCTTTTGGTGACATGTCTTTTAGCTTTTTCAGAATGTCTCTTACAAACGATTCTATCCCCAGGATGTCTTTGACTAGAAAGGTGAGGATGGGGTATGTTCACCTATTTTGTTGTTTGCGGATTGTCTCTTAGTAATGCTATGACTCGTCCAAGGATATGAGGATGTTGTGAGTCTAGTATGAATTGGGGCATTCCTTGTTTGTGACTGTCTGATCTCCATGCAAATGGGTACAATTACTTTCTAGGTTAAACCTATACCTAGATGGTCACAACCTATTTTCCATAATAAAGCTCAATGATGATAATAGTACAAGAAGCTCTTTCACTTCCATATCTTCTACCTTCCATCCCCTTTTTCCATTGTCCCTTCCCGAGTCCATGTAGCCTGCTATCATATGATTGAGTATAATGACATGCCAAAAAGATATGCATTTCATATAGCTTTCACCTGCATCATTACATGTTAGCACATAATACACATGCATTTAGAAATCATGATAGCATCACATCCTACACACACTACTGATTAGCATCTAATAATAAGCATTTTCCTTCTCATATAAAATATAAAAAAGACAAAAATATATACATCATGCATCTAATCATAACCATATACTCATATGCATTTAGTACATATAAACCCAAAATAATAACAAAAATATATTGCATTTCATCATGTATATATTTGCATCCATATCATAAGTATTATAAAATCATCATAAAGCATATAGAACATCACATAGGAACACATGCATATAGCCTCCGCAAGGATGCACCATCTCATATATATATATATATCAAAAAATAATGTGTCATGATACAATGATGTCAAAATCTCATATGGCTACAAAATCACCCAAAGGTGTCTACATCATCATACAAAAACTAATAAAAATAAGGATCCAACAGAGCTATGATGAAGACCCTCCCTCAGAGCCAATTGGCCTCAAAGGAATCTGAGCTCCCGAAGGACCAACCCCTAGATCATCTCATCTATCCCCTCCTGCAGACCCTACGGGACCATATTTTCACCAAAGCAGTTAACAATCTTATGTTTGCCCAAATCTCAGGCATATACATAATTTGTCTCAATCACATTGCCTTGATTGTGACATGGTCTTCAACAGTCAAATCTATTTGTAACCATTGTGTCATAGGAAATCACTCTCGAGACTCAATCTAGGGTAATTACTCCTCCATCCAATCAAATCAGTAGTGTCAATCCTAGTGGTACTCATGTTCATCACATAGTGCTTCTTATCTTATCCTATCCTAGCCTATTGGTACCTATTCCCATCACATGATGCTTGTCATTAGGCTCCATCTTAGTGTATATGTTTGTCACATTGCACTATATACTATCTTGCTAGAGCACTCATCGAATTTTATCAAATTCAACAACTTATCCTACATTCAACTTAGCAAACCTACCTATTTTAGGGAACCTGTTGAGTGAATCCTCTCAACAGCTTATCCAATTGATGATGCATGTCTATTTCATGATTGCTAATTCTAGCCTTGTTTTCAATTGTCTTCCCTAGAGCACCCGTTTGAGTGAATCCTCTCAACGGCTTATCCAATTGATAGTGTATGTTCATCAAATAACTATCAATTTTGGCCTTTTAAGACATAGACACGATTCCATTGGTTCCTCTTGAGTCAATATTTTTCCTATGTGACCTTGTCACCCTATCTTACAAGTCCTTTCTAGCCTTTCTTTCTTATCAAGAGATTTTCTGCAATCTTTTCAAACATTTTCATCCAATCTTTTCAAACATTTTCATCCAATCTCTAGAGGGGGCATATCATTCCGTCATGGGGCAACTTTGTATCAATTTATCTTATCTTCTTTGAGCCAACAAAGAGGGGCAAAATGTAGACACCTAAAATTGTCATGTCTAATTAAATAAATATTTTATTTATTTAATTATTTTATCCTGTCTTCTATTAATTAAATAAATTCTTATTTATTTAATTATTTCATTGATCCTCTTCTAATCCTTTCCTCATTTAAATAAATACTTTTATTTATTTAAATTATCCTTTTCCTAAATTAAATAAATATTTTATTTATTTAATTGATCTCACTTCCTCTCTTAATTAAATAAATAATTCATTTATTAAATTTTTCCTTCAATTACACATGCCATTTATCTTTTAATTTTTGTCTACCTACCCTCTTACTATTTTTTATTATTTCTTCTACCTACCCTTTAATCCTAGCCGACCATTTATCCTCTTCACCTTTTAATCTTATCCCTCCATTTCCTAAAGTATCTTCTATATAAGAAGATAATCTCCTTCATTATAAACATTAATCAATGTGTCTAATCAATCCAACTAGCTACCTAATGTGTCAATCAAGCCTTCAAGCGATGAAGCGACATCACAACCACAATTCCTTCTTTGTTGAGCTCTTGTGAACATATAAAATCTTAGAGTAAGTATACATCAAACAAGATCAATGGACATAGGAGACAATGGAGATTGAAACCCTACTTGACATGTGAATGTGGAATATTTATTATGAGATTTAGGGCATGCGATTTAAGCATGTGGTGAATCCAAAGGATCATCATGTGTTGTTGCAAGAAGAGTGGAAGTTTTGAATTCCACAAACTGCTACATGAACTCCACTTTGGTTGTTGGCTTGTAATAAAGGCACATATGATGTCCATTTACCAGTAGCTTGAAATTGACATAATTTATAGTGGCTAATTTGACAGCTCCATTAAAATAAACTTCCTCAATTTTGTATGGACCTATCCATCTAGTTTGCAACTTTCCTAGATTATGTTTATACCGTGTCATATAACAGGTCCTAATCACCTATGTGTAATATTTTTGTTTTGATATACTTTTCATACCACTTTGTGCACTTTTGTTGGAGAAAGGTAGTGTGTTGAAGAGTTGTTTGTCTTAATTCATCCAATGCATTATGTTGTAGTATTCTTTCTTTATGTGCTTGTGACAAATCCATCCCTATCTCTAATGCAGTTCTGAGTGTTTTAAGTTCAAATTCCATTGGCTACATTTCTATTTTTCCATCACAAGCTCAAAAGGAGTAAATCCTTTAGTGATTTTCCATGATGTCCTATAGGCCCAAACTGCTTTAGGTAGGTGGTTTACTAGGCAATCCCTTCTATGCAATGCTACTATCTTTGTTAGAATGGCTTTGATTTCTTTGTTAGTAACATCTACTTTCTCATTTGCCTATGGATGATAAGGTGTAGATTTCTTATGCCAAATATTATACTCCTCCACTAATGTTGCTACCAAATTTGATGTGAATTGTTCCTGTTGGTCTGTAACAATTTATCTAGGTACCCCATATCAGGTAAAAATATCTTCATACAAAAACTCTGCAACTTTATTGCCTCTGACATGTTTCATTTCTTTTACTTCAACCCATTTTGTCAGATAATCTGTGCACACTAATATATATGACTTTCCATTAGAAGGTGGGTCAATTGGAGCTATAAAATCCATACCCCACTTATCAAGAGGGGTAGCAACAACTTTAGGTTTTAAAGGCATTTCATCAAACCTTGTTGGTCATCCCATCCTTTGACATCTTTCACATCCCCTATTGTATTTCATAGTCTCCTTATGTAAACTAGGCCAATAGTATCCTATATTGAGGATTTTTATAGCTATTATTTTAGCAACAAAATATCCCCCATAGGGATCATCATGGCAAGCATGTAGGATGTTATATGTTTCATCTTCTCTAATGCACCTTCTCATCATATTATTTGGCCTTGTGTAACACAAACATCCTAATACCCATGTAAATGAAAAACTCTTTTCTATCAGTATCCTCTTTTCCTTTGGTGAAAAATGTGATGGAACTTGCTATGTCTACATACTATGGTGGAAATGAGCCACCAATGACAAGTTCTTGAGGTTGATTTGTTAACCTAGATAAAAATTATGCTACTACATTTTCTTTTCCATCCTTGTCTGTGATAGTAATATCAAATTCTTGCATGAGTAGTAACCATCTAGCAAGTATGTCTGAAACAACTAATTTGTTCATTAGATACTTGATTGTTGTATGGTCAATATGCACAAATACTTGATATCATGTGATATAATGCCTGAATTCTTGAGTGCATAGATGATAGCTAACATTACCTTTTTTGTTACAATATAATTCAATTTTGTACCTTGAAGATTCTTGTTGATGCATTAGACTGCATTTTCAATACTTTCATCTGTTTGTCCCAAAACTACTCCAACTGCATGGTCTGAAGCATCTGTGTGTGTATGAAATGGAAGAGTCCATTTGGGCCCTTGAATAATTGGTGTTTCAGTTAGAACAGTATTAAGATGCTGGAATTCTTTTTCACATTCTATTGTCCATTGAAAAAATGCATGTTTTAGTAACAACCCATACAATGGGCTTGCTATTATGCTAAAATCCTTAATAAATCTTCTATAATAACCAAAATGGCCAAGAAAACTTTGCACATATTTTTATTTGGTGGGATTTGGAAGAATTTTGATTACCTCAATTTTGGCAGGATCAACTTGGATACCTTTAGCGAAATTATAGTATCCTAAGACTACTTCTTCCTACATCATGAGAAAGCACTTCTCACTATTTAATGAGAGATTGTGATTTTTGCATCTTTGTAGAAATTTAGCCAGGTTATCTAGTGCCTTTTGAAATTTATCTCAATATGTAGTAAATTCATCTAGGTAGATCTCTATATAGTTATTGGAAATATCCGAGAAAATGTTCAAGATTGCTCTCTAAAAAGTTGTCAGTGCATTACATAAATCAAATGCTAGAATATAATATGCATAGATTCCCCATGGGCAGGTAAATGTATTTTTCTCATGATCTTTTGGTGCTATTTAAATTTGATTATAGAAGCTCAAACCATCAAGAAAGGAAAAGTATTTCGTCCCTGCTAGAGAATATAGAACTTAATCAATAAAGGGTAATGGAAAGTGATCCTTCTTTGTTGCTTTATTCAATTCCCTATAGTCCACACAAACTCTCCATTTTCCTTCTCTTTTTGGAACAATTACTAAAGGGGATACCCATTCACTATCTGAAATAGGGTAAATAAAACCTTCATCTAACAACTTTTGCAATTCTATCTTGACAATTTCCCTAACTATAAATTTACTCTCCTTTGTGGTTATCTGATTGACCTGCAATCTTTGTTAATATAGATCCTATGTGTAGAAGGTTTTGGATATAAACCTTTCATATTAGTGTAATCCCAAGAAAATGCTTCCCTATATGACTGCAACAACTTTATTAAGGATTGTTGTTGATTTAGAGTAACGTTGTTGTTGATAATTAATTTCTTTCTAAGTGATACTTCTATTTGTTTGGTTAACTCTAGCATAGATGCCTCATTAATTCTTGGAATTTTATCTCATGGGGTAGCACTTTATGTAGCAATTGAGGTGTAGATATATTATATTTGGGCAATAATGTCTGTGATAGACATTTTGAGTAGTTTGAACAACCTTCTATTTCATTTGTTAACTCATATTCACTAATTTTTCATGTGCTTGAGTCGAAGGATATAGGACAAGTTTCTTAGTACTATCTCCATTGGAAATAGTCATATCTCCTAATTTGCATCCTATATAGGCATCTATGGTGGCCAACCATGGCCTTCCCAAGATTTTTGGATATCCTCCTAAGGTAGCTTTAGGAGATAAGATCATTAAATTGGCTGGATACTCCCAAGAATCTAAAGTTACAACAATATCTTCCACAATCCCATCTGGCTTGATAGTTGAGATATCTTCTAATTGAATGACAATAGGGGTAGGCCTAATATTGGTAAGATTGAGGTGTTGCATGATATCTTTAGTCATCACATTAATAGAAACTCCTGGATCAATGAGGGCATTCTAGACTGCTATTCCATTTATGGTTACTGCAACTACTGGACTACCAGGGTCTGAATATATAGGCATTATTATTTTGCCTAATATTATATCAGTCAATTTACCCATCACATGAAATATTGTTGGGTCTTTCTTTTTCTTACCTGGCTTCTTAAAACATTCATCCCTAATAGCTTTACCATAAATTGGAACATCTTTAATAACCTGAAATAAATGTATTTTGATACATATATGCTTTAGTTGATTCAATAAATCAAAAACTAGTTCAATTTGGGTCTCTATATTCACCAACCTCTCAGGAAATGGTGGCAATGGCTCTTTTCCTTCAGTTGGTTTAGAATTCCTTGTTGGATTCCCTTGAAGAAGGGAATCATGTGAAGACATATTAATATTTGTGTTCTCCTCTTCCTCCATAGGAAGTTTGATTATAACAGGAGGAGTAGGTTCTGGCAATGTTGTTCTTGAACGTAAGTGTATATCAATTATGTGCATAATATATACAGGATATTGATTGAAATATGTAGAATAAACTTGTTGTTGTTTTTATTGTTGTTGTGGATTATTATTGGCATTAGGAGCAAGTTGAGTTGGTATTTGACTGGGTTGAGATTAAGTAGCATTTGTGGTTGTAGGAGGCATAATGGCTGGTTGATTAGGTTGTGTCCAAGGTTGTAGGTAACTAGCTAGTTGGTTAGCGTATTGTTGTCATTGCCATTGTTGTGGTTGTTTATAATTTGTTGGTTATGGCTACCAATTCTATGGTGGTGGTTGTCATTGGGTTTAAGGATTACGCTAGGGATTTTGTTGGTAATTCAATTATTGTGTGTCATATTTACCAAAATGATGAGGGTATTGGGATTGTCATTGATTATTAGATGCATAAGAATTGGAATATCGACCAGTGAAAGATGGAGGATCTTGAGGCATCCCTTGTCTTGGAGCCCATGGCCTCCTTTGTGCTACATAGAAAATTTTGGCCTTTATCATCTTCTAATGGATAAAATTCTAGTTGCATAGATTTTCTTTGTACACTTGCTACCTTTTTGCATCTGCAATCATTCTTCCTTTATCTACAATGAGGACAAAATTCAACTAGCATTGCCTTTGCTTCCTCATGATTTTTCTTTTCATAGAGAGTGTCTATCTATGTATCCATATTGTTGATAATATCTTGTTTGAAATCCTTTTGTAGATTGCTCAATTCCATCTTTGTTACCCCTGAGTTAGATTTACTTGATGAGACTTGGTAACCTCTAGTTTTCAAATGAGCAGCTTTGGAATAATTTTGACAAAGCTTCTTTACATCACCCCAATCATCTTGGGTGTTCTCTCCTCCTCCCATAAGGTTCAATGCATCCATGCATTCATCGTTAATTCCTTTCAAAAAGATCAACTTTTGTGAGTTTTCACTCAATGCATTATGCTTAGATTTCTTGAAGTTGAACAAAAACCTTTCAATATAATGTTCTAGACTTTCATCTTCCTTTTGTGACATCCTAAAAATGTCATCCCCATACATATCATTTCCTCTACAATAATCGTTGTATTTCTTAAGGAATTTCTCCTTCATCACATCCCAAATTGCCATGGTATCAACACCTAGGCTCATGAACTACCTGAGGGCACATTCTTTCAATGTTGTAGGAAATAGTTTGAGCTTGTGAGGATTAGTAGTGTAATCATGTCTCCTACATAGGATATCAAATTCAAACAAAAAGGTGTCTATGTCCTTTGTCACCAAACCATAAAATTTTGGAAGAGATGAAGTAGGAATATTCTTGAGATTAGGAAGTTGATTCTGGTCAGGAAAAGGGAATGCAAACATAGGTTGAGCATTATTTGCTTGGACAACCATATTTGCTTGATAGACATCAAGGGGCCAAGGATTTTCAAGGGGTTTCTCAACTAGTGGCTCTTGAAGAGGTGGTTCAACCAATCCCAAATCCCAAAAAAGGTCAACAAAAGGATTTATTTCATATGCATCAAACGGATTAAGTTTGTGGTCAACTGGTTGATTTTCAAGATCAGGTTCATTCGGAAGGAATCTCCCATAAGCATCCCTTCTCCTTCTCCTATGCATGCAAATTTTGACTCAATTTCCACTGTGCTTTCTGAGAACTGATATGATGATTTAAATTTCTTCCTTTATAACTCTACTACTTATGAAAACAAAATGTTCTATTTCTATAGAAGTGCAATAAAAACTATTCTAACTCCCTACAAACTCTTAGCTTGACACTATCCCTGACAATGACACCAAAAAATATTGGTCCCAAACAATGGATAAATAACTAGGTACTACACCATGACTTAGGGAAATGAATTCTTTACTTAGTAGCCATCAGATTCCATCATTAAGGTTCATTTATCTTATCAACCTAAGGATGTTTAACTTGAAATGGGACAACACAGTTTGTGTGCTAATATCTCGTAGGAACTACTCTCATCCTAACCTTGAACATATGAAATGCTGAAATGAATTCTCACAAAGGAAATAATTCTAACTACATCCTAATACAAAGAAATCTTATTTATGCCTCCTCCTAAAATATAAATTTCCTAGCTCAACATAAACAACTACTTTGTTCTGCCTTGGCTGCAGGAACAGTCACAAAATTATAGTTCAGTGGTTGCAAGAACAAACAATGAACAATTTACTAGAAACAGAATGAAGATAACTTAAAAAATGAACGTACAGAAAATAAAAATGTAAAATCCTCACCAAGTGGGCCCCCTTGGATGAGTCTTCTGAAATGGTAACTACATAATTATATTTTTAAACTCTCACAACCACATCATATGTTGAAATGAATGAAGTCAAACTTTATTCTTTACTCAAAGATACTTGAAAAGTACAATAAAGATAAACATTTTTTTTTAACTCTCTCCTCAAGAAGAACGAAGAGAATTTATAAAATGACTAGACACTAACTATCTTCCATAACAACTGGTCAACTCCTAATATCTAGGAGGAGGGATTTTATTAAAAAATAAAATCTAAGAAGCAAAGGATACTGAAACAGAGTTCTACTCTGTTTCAAACTTGCTTCCATTACAACCTTTTCCTAAATCTGCTCCATTAGGAGATATGACAAATAAATGGAAGAGTAACTTCTCCCTTATTGGTCTTTGAATCCTTTAAGCAACACTAATAGTTGGTGGCCACTTCATAACAGTCTTGACCTCTTCTTTGCTTTGTTGTCGAGGACTTTTTCAAATTTCAGCCACGTCTTGTTGATTGCCTTTGATCCAATCTCAACAACATTTGACTCTTTCAACCAACTGCTTCACCAAGGTTAACGTACTAGAAATCTAACACATTCATGATTATTTAAAACACAACATTTAATATCATCCAAAGATAAAGATATACTTATATTTCATCCATTAAATTATTATAGAATCACTATAAGAGGTTTAGGATATAAATGGTATGTTCAACATTATGACTCAAAAAGACACTATCACAAAGTATATGTTCCTGGGAATATTAAAACAAAGTCTTGAAACATCATAAAATGTCTAAAAAAGAGATGCATAAAACAAGCCTCATCATTGAGCGCATTAGTTCATAGGGAACGACAATCAGTGCATGGATTGATAGAATGCTATCATAAGGATCACATCTATTGAGTTATTCGATCAAGTTGTTAGACAACTTGGAAAGTGTGAAGTCTGAATTGGACCAAAAACTTGATATTCTCACATATGAACTACAAATACAAGAGAAAGACCTTGAGGCTTCGACAAAGATTAAGGACTTTAGATCGGAGATATTAGTGGACAATGGAGTAATTCCCACCAGGAAAATGTACATTGAGAAAAGGGAAGTAATGATACATCACAAAGATATTCTTGAGAAAATGATAAAAGATTTACAAGAATCACAAGAGGAATGTGAGGATAAAGCATTAGATATTACTACCAAGGCTTCAGAACTCCCTTGCAAATTGCTATGAAAATCAGAAATTGCTTCCCATTGGCATTGTTATTTAGGAATTTAGTTCACTACTTTAAAAGGAGATTGAAGTAGAAGATTTTACAATATCTTCTGTTGACAAGTTAATGGATTTTAAGGTGAGCCTAGATAATTTAGAAACAATCCTAAAAAAGCATAAGAAAGGGTATATTGGCATAGAAGATTAAATCACACAAGTTCTTTCCATCTCAAGTCATATCTCGAGACCCAATGAATCAGAAATGCAAACTCCCATCCAAACATTCGAGAAGTTCTTGAAAAAGATTGAAGTCAATGATAGAAATGTGCCTCCGGGAACTTGGTCATTTTTCATGCTTTCTAGTTTTGTAGTTTGTAGTGGTTAGGATTCCCAAAGATACTAAGAGGGGGGGGGGGGGGGGGGGGGGGGCGGGGGTGGGGAGGTGAATCAATATCTAATCGGTTAGTGTATTTTCTGAACTTATTAAACAAATTGCATTCCAAAATAGTCTACCGGTAAACAAGAATTAATGCAGTAAATAAGAACAATGAACACAACATAGAAAGCACACCATAACACAATATTTTTGGCAAGGAAACCTGGTGTGGGAAAAACCTCGGTGGGATTTGTGACCCACAATATTCACTCACTAGCCAATAAATGAATATTACTTACAAAGGTGTTGCCTGCACATGCAGGAAGGCTCGTTGCCTAGAGCTCACTGCTCAATTACAAAAGAAGTCTCACTGACTTTAAAAAATGGATTATAGAAATCCAATGTGATGTAATACTATAAAAAGCATCTGCTATGCCAGGTTCAGTACCGATTTAAGCTCTTACAACAACCATAAACCTTTCTCCAAAATCTGCCTTAATATTTGCTCATTATATCACCCTATCTTTTTCTTACTTCTTACATACATAATGTTCTACAAGATCTCATACTTATATATGAGTCTTATTACAATATGCCATGTTGGCTTACAAAAAGATATTACAATTCAATACAATATGCAATAAACAAAATCTTGTCGGCTAGGGTGCTGCTAATCATCTTTGTCACTGTCGGTAAACTATCTGCCGATGTAGAGTCTGTCGGTTTCGGTACCTGCCAGTGCCATAGGATTGAAAGGTTTCCATCAATGACAATACCTTCAATCACCTACAAATTCTCATTGGAGTGTGCATTTGTCAACAGTAGTTTTGTTATTGACATTCTACATGTCTTTTTGTACATATGAAATTTCATGTAAAGATAGAAAAAGTCCTTAATCAAATCGGACTGTATTGTTGAATAAGTCAAAATAGTTGTATATTTCCCATTTTTTCTCAATGTTTTCCTCTATATAAAGGATGAAGCCTCATTTTAAATAATCATCTTTATCTTATGCGTTGAACCTCTACCAGTTTGAAGTGCATTTTGAGACTTTGCGCTTAAGTTTTAAATCAAGTTTTAGTTAATAAAGAAAGCAAGATTGGCATGTAATCATTGTCTTGGATTCAATGTGTTTATGTGGTGATATTATTTTTACATCCTTCTCATTGCATTATTTTATATTGTTTGAATTGTGTATTGTGGAGAGGTGATTTATTTAAAGGTAATCAAATATGATTTTGTAGACTTTTTGCTACATCATTATATTTTAAGTTCTCAATATTTTCAAATTGATAATAGTTTGGAGACTTTGTGTTGTATCCTATTATCTGCTTAGAGTATTTTGTATTGTGGCGTATGTGAGAGACTTTGAGCTACTCATATATCATAACTTTATTCTTGTGATCAACTTGGAGAATCAACAAAATCCTTTGGGCTTGCATGAGTTTCTTTGTTATTTACAAATCGCTAGCACATTCTTAGTTACTCTTTGGTGTAACTTGATTATTTATGGGCTATTATTGCTTCAATTAGTATCTTACGAAAATATATATTCTTTAATTATTACAAGTTTTTTATTTGATGATAGTGTAAGAAGAGGAATACATATTTTAAAATAAGAGGATAGGAGGAACATCTATTCTAAAAAAAGAGAATATGATGCATGTATCACCCAAATAAATTTACAAGTTAGTGTGTATAGTGTTAGTTTAGATACTAGTTGTTAAAGTTGGCAATAAGAATGTAGCCTCCCTTTTGAGAGGAGACATATAATTTCACTATAATTGTAGCTGAATTTATCATTTTGTACTCATTCAATTGATTACAAAATATTCACCCAGCATTACCTGGCAAATGATAAATAAAAAAGGAGACTCATCATCTATTGAGAGTAACCAAAATAAGGATATAACAGCTCTCAAGTATGAAGCCAAGAGGAAAGGGGATAGCAGTAATGACCATCAAGATTGTGTTTGCTCCAACGACCAACCAGAGAGATCTAAAGAAGTAGAGCAAGGAACTGAGTTGAACAATAAAACAAACCCAGAGGACCAGGAGACTCGATCTATTAGTCAGGAGAAGGAAGAATCCATCCCGGACCAGGAGGCTGGATCAACGAGCCAAAAGAAGGAAGAGACCACTCCAGCCCTATCACTCTCAAATCTAGTTGAGGTAAACTTTAATGAAGCTCAAGACCCCTCTGATATTGAGCCTCTACTGCTTTTAACCAATGGAAGCCCAATGCCTCTCCTCTATAAAACACCTTCTTAATGTGTGGATTTAATGGATGGGAATCTCTAGATAATCAGATCGAAAGAAGGAAAATCTAACAAAGAGGAATTCAATGGAGGAATCTCAACTAGAAGCAAGATCAAGAAAAAGGCAAATATTGGAGGTCAGAACAAAAAGCAAGGAAGGCCATCCCTAAAACATCAAAGGGAACAGGAAAGCTGGAAAAACCATGCTGATAGAACACAGTGTTCCATTGAGTCAGCCCTATCCCCAGTTAAAGTATGATGATAATATCCTGGAATATTAGAGGGTTGAACACCCCTCATAAGCAGGATGTGTTGCGGAACATCATTAGAGATCATAAACCGGATGTGGTCCTTGTTTAGGAAACCAAGATGTCTAAAGAAAAAGTTGAAAAGATTAGAATTTTCAAAGAAAATGGCGTCATAGGATCAAACTTGAAGGGAGCTTCTGGAGGAACCGCGATTTTTTGGAACCAAAAAACCATTTCTGGAAAGGAAATCATCTCTGCTTCTAATAGGATCTCTATTCAGCTTGAGCACCTTAAGGACAACTTTGTCTAGGTGTTATCTAATGTCTATGTGCCTAATACTAAATTCGGGAGAGCTAAATATTGGAAAAGCCTTGCAGCTGACAAACTCTAGTTTGCAGATCAAAGATGGATTATTATGGGAGACTTCAATACCCTACTCAAAGATGAAGAGAAGATGGGAGGTTTCCCTTTACAACTTGATGGAAAACAAGACCTCATGGACTTCATTAACGACCAAGCTCTCATTGATGTGGATCTCCAATGCATCAATTTCACCTGGACCAATAGAAGAACCGGAGCTGATCTGATCCAAGTTAAGCTTGATAGATATTTAATTTCTCTTGATTGGCTTTCTAAGTATAGTTGTTCCCTTGCTTCTGTTATCAAAATTGGTTCAGAACATTACCCAATCTGCTTTACTACCAACTCCTTTTCGGTAAAGAGAAACTTCCCTTTCAGATTTGAAAAAGCTTGGCTCTCCCATCCTTCTCTAGAAGCTTGCATTGCTGAGTGGTGGAACTCAAAAGTGGAGGGTAAGGCTCTATTTAGAATTGCCAAAAAGCTCAACATCATAAAAGCCAAAAATAAAACCTGGAATAAAGAGTTTTTTGGGGACATATTCAAGAACAAAATTCAAGTTAAAGCAGAAATAAAGTATGTTCAGGATAGAATCCAAGAGGTGGGGTTGATCGAAGATCTTAGGATGGCTGAAAATGATCTCTTATCCAAATACCACTCCATCATTTCTAATGAAGAGACTTTCTAGAGACAAAGATCCAGAGCCTTTTTTTTGAAGGAAGGCGATAAAAATACCTGCTTCTTTCACTTAACTGCTCTTAAGCTTAAGGAAGCCAACAGAATTTCTAGACTAAATTGCAATAAAGGCATCTTAACTGAGAACTGTGATATTAGGAAGGAATCTTTTGAGCATTTCAGCACCCTGCTGGGTGATGTGGATATCCTGGATTTCAACAAGCAAAACTCCCTTTTACAAGTTATCCCTCCTATCCTTTCAGTAGCTGACAACCACCTTTTATCCCGCATTCCCTCTAATTTGGAAATTAGAAAGGCGGTGTTCTCCTTATAGGGTGATAAATCCCCTGGTCTGGATGGCCTCCCTATGTTTTTCTTCCAAAATTTTTGGCACATTGTGGAGGCTGGCATATGCAATGGTGTTAAGGAATTCTTTGGTTCTAGAAGACTTCTTAAGGAATTGAATGCCACCTTCATTGTCCTAATCCCAAAGATTCACGGAGCTGATTCTCTTAACAAGTTTAGACCCATCAGCTTATGTAACTCTGTCTACAAGATCTTATCTAAGGCTCTGACTTCCAGGTTATTGGAAATTCTCCCTAGGATTATATCTGTCCAGTAGAATGGGTTTGTCCCTAGAAGACAGATTTTGGACTCCATTATTTCCGTTCATGAAAATATCCACTCCTTGAAAGTGGTGAATAACCAAGGATTCTTCCTAAAGTTAGACATGGCTAAAGCTTTTGATAGAGTGAATTGGTAGTTCCTCCTTAGGATCATGAAAGTGTTTGGTTTTGGTGACTAAGTTATTTAGCTCTGCTCTCAACTCATGGAAACTTCCACCTCTACTATTATTGTCAATGGCTCCCTGTCCAATTTCTTCAAAAGCTCTAGAGGTCTCAAATAGGGGGACCCCATATCCCCTATCCTGTTCACCATTCTTGCTGAATGCTAGGGTAGATTCATCCTTAAAAATGTGGAAATTGGCAATCTTAAGGGTCTAAAACCCTCTTCTTCCAATGTTGTCTTCTCTCATGAACAATTTGTTGATGACTCTATTACCATGGGGGAAGCCACCATCTCGAAAGCCAAAAATATGAAGATTATTCTGAATACCTATGAATCTACCTCTGGCCAAAAAATCAACTGGGATAAAAGCTCTCTATATTTCATCAATACCCCGGTCCAAAGGCAACTAAGGATTGGCAGGATTCTTGGTTGCAACATCTCTGAGTTTCCCTCCACCTATCTGGGGCTTCCTCTGTGTCTCAAGCCTGAGGATTCCTTCTGGAACAAGCTAATTGACAGAATTAACTCGAAAATTGCTGGCTGGAAAGGGGTTGTCCTAAGTCAAGCAGGTAAAATCACTCTGCTCAAAGCCACTCTCCAAAATCTTCCTGTGTATGCTCTTAGCTTGTTCAAAATCCCTTCTAAGTTTGCGGAAGCTATTGAAAAAATCCAAAAAAAGTTCCTTTGGTTGGGAGTGGAAGTTAAAAATAGAATTCCCCTCATTGCTTGGGATAAAATTTGTTCTCCTAAGGCCTCCGGTGGGCTGGGCTTAAGGAATATTGGTTCTATGAATAAAGCTTTATTAGCCAAACAAATATGGAGATTCAAAGGGGAGGAAAGAGAATGGAACTCTATATGGAAAAATAAATACCTCTACATGCAACCTTCTGAGGAAGAATTCTTTGACAACTCTTTTAATGTTGAAGGATCAGCCATATGGAATGCTGTGCAATCAGCCAAAAGTTGGGCTGCTACTGGCAGAACTTGGAACCTTGGAGATGGGAGGAAATAAGATTTTGGGAAGATAGATGGATCTTGGATAAACCTCTGGAGAAAATTCTAATCCTTAATGATTGGAAAGACCGATTCAAAAGTAGGTATGGAGAAATGGTAAGAGATTACTGGAGAAATGGGAAATGGATTGATTTAAGCCAACATTGTCTGGGTCTCAAGTTTCTTCAAATTGCTCTCTCTGCTAAAATCCCTAGAGACAACAAAGATGATAGATTGATATGGAGGGAAACTCTGGATGGGAAATTATCTATTTCATCTGTTGTGGCTATTCACAATGTCCAGGTGGAGGAAACTCCCATCTGGGCCAAAGTTTGGAACAAGAAGTTAGTTCCTAAGGTCAATATCTTCTTCTGGATTTTCATCCAAAACAAGATATTAACCCTGGACAATCTTCATAAAAGAGGTATTATTTTTCCTAACAGATGTTCTCTTTGCTGTAGGGAAGAGGAGACAGCTTGCCATATCCTCAATCAATGTACTTTTAGCCAGGATATCTAGAAAATCATCCTTTCTAGGTGGAACCTGAGCTGGGTCTTCCCGAACTCTCTTGGTGACACCTGGCTTCAATGGTATTGCCCTAATTCTAATCCTAAAATTTTGGAGACATGGAAACTTACTCTACCGATTGTTATTTGGAATATCTAGAAAGAGCAGAACAACAATATTTTTAGGGATAAAAGGGCTATTCCTGAAGTGGTTGCAGATAAAATCTTTAGAAATATTTTTTAATGCCTCTATTGCACTGATTAAGGACCTGCTGCTAAAGATGATTTTAAAGACGGGTGGAACCTCTCTACCACTACTACCAGCAAGGAGACTGGAAGAGAAGGTCTTGTCTGGTGTTTTCCCCCGCAGGGATGGATTAAGGCTAACTTTGATGGGGCCTCTAAAGGGAACCCGGGTAAAGCTAGATATGGGGGCATTGTCAGGAATTTTGTTGGAAGTTGTCTTAAGGCGGTGGCTGGTCCTCTGGGGAATCAAACTAGCCATTTTGCTAAAGCCTCTACCGCCTTGAATACCTTAATCATAGCCAAAAATCTAAATTATGATAAAATATGGCTTGAGGGAGATTCACTTAATATTATAAAGTGCTTAAAGGGGGAATCAAAGCCTTCCTGGTCTATTGAAAATATCATCATGAAAGCTAGGGAGATCATTGCCAGCTTCAAAGAAATTATTATTCAACATGCCTTCAGAGAGAAAAATAGCGTAACTGATTGTTTAGCAAATATAGAAGTTAACTCTAACTCCCAAATGATTTGGCACGAGGAGGATCTCAATTTAAATATCAAAGAGATTATTAGAAAGGACCGTTATGCGGGGAGAGAAGGACAATTTAATCATGACAAGTAAAAAGTATCATTTATGCCTTGCTGGAAAGGCTATCATTACTTGGCACTGTGGAAAATCTCCTATTATCTCTAATATATCGCCGCACCTTTTGTGGGTTACTCAGTTCGAAAACTTGACCAGCTTCAAGAAAGAAGGGAATAATTTGCAGAGAAATAGAGTTGATAGCCCGCATCCGAAGATGGGAGGAGACCTTAGGCAGGAAGAACTAGACAATATGACTACCTGGAAAGTGATGCCAAAAGTCTGGGCAAAACAGGAGAAGGGTTCTCTTACCAGCTTCATGGAGAAACTGGAGGACTATGACAAAGGTAGGGTTAACTTAGTCATTTCCAAGATTTCTGAAAACTGGTCTAATGGCTCTTTTAAACTTTATGGAGTTAAGTTTAAGCTGGACATTGGGCTCATTTCCACTATGACCGGAATGCCCCACACTGTGCTTAATTTCTTTTGAGACCTCAAAGTCTCCAACAATGCGGTTAACTTGTTCCTATGAAAAGAGAAAGAGAGGGCCAAAATTGGCAAGGCTACTGGGGGTTACTATGAAGCTGCAAACATTAAGAAGTTGTGGGCCTGGGTTCTGAACGCAATCATGGAGTACATCACGGTTGAAGGTCATTTCTCCAGGGCCCACACCTACCACTTTGTGCTCTTAAACCATTTCAGACATGACAAAAAGGTATCTCTGTCCTACTACCTTTTTTGGTCCCTTTCCAAGTCCCTCAACAAACACAGGACTAACCCTTCCAGCCCGATTCTCCACTGCGGGCTTCTATTGCTCATCTATGAGCATTACAAAACCCTCGCCCTACTGGAAAATAAGAGGATATCTGCCTTGCCGGGCAAGAGAAAGATGTAAGAGGAAAAAACCAGCAAGGAGAAGGCATCATCCAGCAAAAAAAGGAAAAGTGTCCCTGGGTTGGAAACAAAGGATATTGTTAAGGAAAGTAGCAGAATGGATACGGATGACTCCAACGGTGAAGACAACTGGAAAGATGAGGAGCTGGGTAATGAGGAAGAAAGTGGCAATAATGAGCCTAGTCAAGAAAGCCCTACCCTCAGTGAATGTCCTGATAAGCACAACAGCCATCTGATGGAAGAAGCAGAACCAAAGGATAATGAGGAAACTAGAGTGAATTATGAGAAGGAAATGAACAAAGACTCTGAGAAGGACCTGATTGAGGATAGGGATAGCGAGGACAAGGAAAGTGTTGGTAAAGGGCTCATCCTGGATAACCTCAAGAAGCTCTATGAGGCTAGAATGGATTTTGATAGATGGACCTACAAGACCATGAAAAACCTAGATAAGAAAGGGATAAAAATAGATGAAAAGAGGGAGGATGAAAATAGAGAACAGATTAATTGGAAGCAGGAAATGGACAATAAGGTAAAATCACTGGAAGAGGGAAAAGAAGTGATGAAAAATCTGATGGGAGTTATCCCAAGTATCCTCTCTGCTGTCACTAAAAACCTGGAGGCAATTGCCAAGGTCTTTGACCATAAACCAATTGTGGATCTTGACCTGGAGGAAGAGACCACCCAGGCTGGAAGCGGTGATGCTACACCGGTGGGCGGCACTGCGAAGAGAACCAGGGCCAGTCTCAAGAAAGTTGTGGCTGCTTCAGCAAAGGATCCCCCCAACCTCAAAGACAACATCAAAGAGTTGTATGACATCAGCAACACCTTGGCTAAAGCCCTGGAAAAAATCTGAATGCTGGAAGGCCTGCTGGCTTTTTGGGGGTTTTTGGGTTTTCTTCAATTTTCTACTGGTTTTTTTATGGTTTTGTTCTTTTCTGTTTCTCATAGATTTGTTGTTTAAATTCTGCTAGGGTTTCGGGGCCCCTTCAAAACCTGCTTTTTCCTTAATCAAAAACACCTTTGTTTTACAATGCCATATTTCATTCATGAGCTGTCATCTTTTGATGATTTTTCTAATGGTTTATCCATAACATTGTTCTTTATTCATTTATAGGCTTTTAATACTATTTTTGTGCTTTTGTGGAGATCTTAACATATGGCAATGGCTTGTGTATGACTATTAAAAAATCTTCAACTATCCTTTATTACTTCAATACTATATTTGTTGGCGTTTGATGTTGTTTCGGTGATGCTCCGATGAAGATTGGTGATATTTGATGCACGCAAATTCTTAAGAGTTGTCATTGATGGCAACTCGGCCTATTTATTATATCTAGTATGGAGTTTTGTACATTTGATATGGAGTTTTGGTACAAGTGTGTTAGCATTACTCTGTGTACAGTCTTGGTGAGTGTTTCTCATTTTTGGTGAAGCAAATTTTGGTTTTGATGATTAGGGTTATTTGGTTGAGTGTGAGAAGCATAGTATCATATATCATTATCCTCCGATGATGATTATTTAGCATCTTAGAAGATCCAATATTTGATTGAGCAGTAAAACAAGATTATCTTTATTTTTTGTGGTGTAATGTGTGAACTGGACTCCTTGAATTGATTTCGGTGGTTATTGGCAAGTTTGGGGTGATTGGACTGACTTATGGGAAGCGTGTGATCGTGTGTCTTGGATCTGGAATATGTTTTGGAAAATATTTGAGCCGACTTGTAGCACTACACATTTCATATTTTAATATTATGTGAAGCCGACTTGTGGGAGATTAATTTTGCTGAGTGCGGATATATAAGATCGATTGGGATAATGATTTTTGGTGATGATATGATATGTGTGATGATTTTTGAGTGATTGTGTATAGTTCCATGTGCGCACCTTGAGTTTTATTGATCTGATAATCAGTAGCAGTGTAGGATAGAGTAGTTTATCAAAACAATGCAATAGATCACTTTGCGCCTAATCGGAATTGTAATTTGGCATAGTCAAATACTTCTAATCAGTTCATCTATCATTGAAATCATTTTATATTATCCTATTAGGAAATGAGCCTCCTTCTAGGGTTGTAGCCCTATTTTTATAACTAAGCATAAGCTCTAGGCAATGTACCTAAATGCAAGTGCATTCTCTTTTTGTAAAATTGTTTTGCTAGTAGCCATAGTGGAATAATATTGTGGGTTCAAATCCCACCGTGGTTTTTTTATTTCTAGGTTTCAACATAAATATATTGGTTTTAGGGTTTTGTGTTTCTACATCTCAGTTTCTTATTTGTGCATCTGGTTGATTAATAATCAGATTAACAATTTTAGAAATACTAGAACACTGATTCATCCCCCCTCTCAATTTCATTGATTCCAACAATTGGTATCAGAGCCTAGTTCCTCCTAGGAATCCTAACAGCTTGAGGAAGATCCAGAAGATTGAATCAATGAACTCTGGTTTGTAGAGACAACTTGTTATGGCACTTGAAGATCTTGATGTAGCAATGAAGGAAAATAGTAGCTTGAAAAGAAATTTGGGCGCAGATGAAGACTTTATTGAAACCCTGAAAGATCAAGTAAACACTTCTTGGGAAAAGAGAAAGGAGTTGATGGACAAGATGAAGGAAAAAGAAGAACAAAGTGTTGACAATCAAATTCTACAAGACAAGACTAATGAATGTGAGAAGTTGGCCAGAGAGAATGCAGTTTTGAAGAATGAGATGCAATTTATTGTTATGAATATGACTAAGGATATTGAAGATTGAAAAAAGAATTAAGAAAACTTGACTTAATCTTTGAAGGACAGATCTAATGAATGTTACAGATTGACATATGAGAATGATCAGTTGAAACTTGAATTGGTGTAGACAAAGAATGATGGACAAGAACTTGAGAGACAGATCATAATTCTGAGAGATGAGCTGACTACTACTAATGAGTACAAAGAGAAGTTCAAAGCTAGTTCAGCCCGGTTGGATGAGATGCTAGTCAGAGACATGGGAAAGACATGAGGACTTCGATATGAGAAAGGAGAATCCTTCGGTTCTGGATAGAGTAATGCAAAATCAAATCATCAACAAAAGAACATGAAATGTCCAGTAAGATAGCTTAATGCCTATAAATTCAATGGTAGATGTTTTACTTGCAATACATTTGGTCATATGGAAAATCAATGCAGAAGTAGGATGAATAATGAAATGAACAATGGTCCTACCTTTACCGATAAATATTTCATATGCAACAATTTTGGTCACAAGTCAAACATGTGCAAAGCAGTAATAAATAATATTCAGATGAAGAGATGTTTTTCATGTGGGATGTTTGGGCATATATCTAACCAATGCAGGATGAGACCAAATCAGATGAACTTTAGGCCTATGCAAAGAATGTTGTTTGTCATGCATGTAACAAACAAGGTCATATTGCAAGGCATCGCAAAAGCAAGAATGCACCAGTGAATAAGAACAAATCTAATGAGAAAGGAAAAGCAAAGGTTGATGAAATCAAGATCAGCATAAGAAAATGTGGGTAAAGAAACAAGATCAGAATGTGCAGAATGGCTCCACACCTGAATTCGGTGATGGAACCTTATCTAGTAACTAGGGCTTTTTGGCCTTAAGGGGAGTTTTTCATGCAAATCCTTAGAACCCCCTCTTCTGAGATCTGTAATAGATTCGAGAAGGTTGTAAGAGATTCAAACCATGCATGCAATTTATATCCGAAAGATTTTATAGCAATTTGCCATTTCGATGAATGAAATGATGAAAAACAGTGTAACAAGAAGCTTTATGGTTGAGAATTTATTACAACTGCAAATTAGGTTAAAAAGGCATTCCAAAAGCTTATTCTTCACAATGTGATTGATAGAAAAGAGTAGAGCATCTGAGTAAAAGAGATTTCACAGCAAAACCAAGTTTGAAGCAATCATCTAGCAATTTCTTATGCTCGGTTGTGAATTAAAAGGTATTTATTTGTTCGCGAGCTATCATTTAAAACCCTAGGATCATCATGGCATCTGCATCCGATATTTCTACTCCTCTAGTGATTGAGATTTTGGAGAGGGCAAGGCCCATTTTTAAGAGACATCCTTTCAAATCGGTTGACGATGATCCGAAAGGAGCATTTTCCTCAGTTTCATATGGAGTTTTCATAATGAGGATATAAGGGCATACATTCACTGTGACATTGAAGAACTCAAAAATGCTGACATGTTTACACTTTACAATAAGCATTTGACGGACAACCTTGGAAACCTGAAGCCAGAACATAAGATTCTTCATGACAAGGTTTCATGTAGTTTGTTCATTTTCCTATATTTGATGAACCAGGAATGGGTCTGGATTGTCCTCAGCAAGGTTCATGATGAATTCATCTGGTTGGATAGACTGCATAAAATCACCAAGCAATCACATGCTTAAGTGCAACTAGTGAAGTGTCCGAACTGATAAAAGTACATAATAACATTGTGATAGCCACTATTGGTTCCAAATTTGACAACAGGGCAATGGATATCAGTGATATCTTGGAGCATGATGTCAGATTTGCCTTGATGGTGGTCGGTTACAAAGTTTATCGATCAAGCAAGCAGAATTCGATCTCCACTACTACAATATTTTCGGTATATCAAATGCTCAAGGAAGATAAAAGGTATGATTTATGCATAGTTCTTCTAAAAGAGTTGATGAGTGAATTGAAAAAGATTAAACAGGACAAGAAACACACTTTCAAGTTTGGGTCCCTTCTTATCTATTTGGCATTATTCTTCTTGGATGAGATCCCTGGAATAAAAGGAAAAGTCCAATGGGCTTATGATAAATTGGTGGCCATGCAAATTAAGGAATGATTGTGTGTCATAGGTGATGCTACAATGAGAATATCTACATTATGGGGCTATTTTAAGACCTTCCGAGCCTCTATGAAAGTCTGAGAAAGAATTCCTAAGGAGATAGTGGAGAAGTATGAGAGAACAATTTGTTTTATGGTTGATAAATATCAATTCCATATGGAAGTTGTTGAGTCGAGAATAATTTGGATCATGCCCATGGGGTATGGAGTTGATGCTATTACACTTGAAGCATATGCACAACACCTAATAAGTCAACCGGTAGATTAGAAGGAAGAAATATTTGGAACATTCAAGGAAAATGATCTAAACTTGCATAAAAAGTTCACTGATATCGGTAGGAAGAGGAAAGTAAGAAAGAAGGTAGAGGAACTTGCAGAGAAGATGGGTATTACCCGAGAAGTTGTGTAGAAGGAAAGAGAGAAGAATATTTCGAAGGAGGAAGATGTGGTGAAGCCACAAGCTAAATCGACTCCTCCCAAGCAGACCAAAGCCAAGCCAAGCAAATCGGCACCTGCCTTCGGTGTGCAGAAACCAGTACCTCCATCTAAGCCTAAACCAGTCGTGTCTATAAGTGGAGAAAATAAAAGGAAGAAGGAGAAATCTACAAGGTAGTATACTGCTGCAGAAGAAGAGATAGAGTCATATGAAGAGGTGAGGTAAGTAAAAAAGACTGCTACTTATGCAAGGGTAGTTTGAAAGCCTACATCTGATGATGCTCCTCCTACCAAGAAGGCTAAATGTCCAGCAGAGCCATCTGAAAAGGTTAGAGCCAGCAACAACAAGAAGTCCAAAATAGATGAGGCTCTCAAATCTGGCAAGATAGAAAGCCCATATGAAATTGTGCCTCCATTGACCTTGCAGCATTTGATTGATGAAATTTTGAAAGATGTTAATTTGAAAAAATGTTTTTGTATATTATGAGAATTTTGAGGATAAATACCAATAAGTAGTAGAAGAAGTAATTGTATAATATATGGATAAATTCAGTAAGGTGTTAATAGAATTATCATCTATGATTCCCAAGAGCTTGTATGACATTTTGGATAGATGGAGACATACAAGTTTGCTTGAGGATGAGAGAATAAAGGAATATGTGCTTGTAAATATATCTTCTTTTATTTTTAGAGATGAAGTTACCCGATTAATAAAACTTGAAAAGGATAGGTTCCAGAGAAAGAGGAGGGTAAATAAGCTCATGATAGGAAAGAAAGATGAGGTGGTAAAAGAAACTGAAGCAATTTTGAGACAATTTTTCTTTGAACAGAGAGTAGATGTAAATTCAGCAAAATCTTCTCAAGAAAAATTTGTTTCGGAAGAGCAAGCAACAACTTTTGAGCCTAAAAATACTACATCTATCCTAAGATGTATTTATAGATGTTTCCCATCGACAACAAGATCAATCATCTATTGATCTAGTTGAACAACCTCCTATTGATATCGTTGATAATCAGGCAATGGATAACTCTGGTGATGATATTCAGGATCCTCCTGAGATAGAAATTATTGAAGAGATGATAGCAGAGGATTTAGGGGAAGTATGGAAGACCAAAGATGATGGCCAAGAGGATGGAAAGGATAAGATTGAAGATCCAGTGAAGGAAAATGGTGAAGAGCAAACAGATAAAGCTCTGACAATCATGACCAAAGCTATTGTGCCTAACAAGGGAAAGCAGATTGTGGTTGATGATGATCTTTCTCATGGTATGGTAGATCTAAACACCTTATCCCCTCTTTAAGCATTAAATTTGGCTACTCTTGTGCAGATCAAGGCTAGTGAGGACTTACTAAGTTTGCATCCAAGGAGAAAGAGGTGATATCTTTGGCCACTGCGGTTTTGGAAAAAGTTTTGCTTGACCTTAAGCAGATTACAAATGACTCACCATTCGGTAAGCTTAAGGATATGTTGAATAAAATTGAATATGATTTTTTATCATTAGAAAAAGCAGCAGATATAAAGGTTTTGAACAAATTCAATGAGATGAGGTTTCAAACCTATATGAAGGCAATTGAAGATGATAGAGAAGTTTTGAAGACTGTGGTGAAGAGTGCAAAGGATGCATTAAGTGAAGGCAGTAAAATATTTAAATCATGTCTATTTTGTCTAAATTTTACTGTGAATATTGATAACCAAATAAGAGATCTTGAGGGTAAATTAGCCGGTATTGGTCATTCTTTCGCTCCTCATTCAGTTTTTCCTCGTTTCCTTGAAGCCCAAATAATGGATTTTACTGACAAAATAAAGGGCTTGAATAAAGAAAAAGAGAAAATGTTGAGTAGAGTGGGAGAAATGAGAAGTTTGATTACTCCCCGGATGGACACCTTGCTCGAAGCTCAACAGGATGCAGTCGGTGCACTAGGTAAACATCTGCCATCTGATCTCAAAGGAATTGAAGTGCATGCATATATGTTTAGTGCTTTGATTAATGTATTAGATTATTTTCTAAGAGGATGGAATTGGTACATCCAATACTTGAAGGTTACCTATGCATTATTTTTAAATTCATGTAACTTATTGCATTCTTTTGTACATAAGTTTTGGCGGATTCTTACCCTTTGTCATTGATGTCAAAGGGGAGAGAGTTGGAGAGATTTGGAGAGAGCAATGAAAAATGATTCTTATTCTTAGGGGAAGCCAGTTAGTCTCATTTGAGTGTAAATATTTTAGATTGTCATATTGTTTGCAGTTTTTGGAGCTTTAGAACACTTTTCACATTGTTGCCATCAATGCTAAAGGCAGAGATTGTTGGCATTTGATGTTGTTTCAGTGATGCTCCAGTAAAGATTGGTGATATTTGATGCATGTGGATTCTTTTTTTTTATCATTGATTGCAACTCAACCTAGTGATTATATCCGGTATGGAGTTTGGTACATCCGGTATGGAGTTTTGGTGCAAGTTTGTTAGCATTACTCTGTGTACAGTCTTGGTGAGCATTTCTCATTTCTAGGGAAGCAGATTTTGGTTTCGGTGATCAGGATTAGTTGGTTGAGTGTGAGAAGTAGATTATCATGTATTATTATCCTCTGGTGATGATTCTTTAGCATATTAGAAGATCCGGTATCCAGTTGAGCAGTAAAACAAGGTTATCTTCATTTTTGGTGGTGTAACGTGTGAACCGAATTCCTTGAGTTGATTCTGGTGGTTATTGGCAAGCTTGAGATGATTGGACTGACTTATGGGAAGCGTGTGATTGTGTGTCTTCAATCTGAAATATGTTTTGGAAAATATTTGAGCCGACTTGTAGCACTACATGTTTCATATTTTGATATTTTGTGAAGCTGACTTGTGGGAGATTAATTTTGCTAAGTGTGGATATATAAGATTGATTGGGATAATGGTTTTTGGTGATGATATGATATGTGTGATGATTTTGAAGTGATTGAGCATAATTTCACACGTGCACCTTGAGTTTTGTTGATCTGGTAATTAGTAGCAAGGTAAAATAGAGTAGTTTATCATAACAGTGCAACGGATCACTTTGTGCCTAACCGAAACTATAATTTGGCATAGTCAGATGATTCTAATTAGTTCATCTATCATTGTAATCATTTTATATTAGCTTGTAAGGCAGTGAGCCTTCCTCTGAGGTTGTAGCCCTATTTTTGTAACTAAGCAGTGAGCTCTAGGCAGTGTGCCTCAATGCAAGTGCATTCCCTTTTTGTAATATTGTTTTGCTACTGGCCATAGTGGAATAATATTGTGGGTTCAAATCCCACCATGATTTTTCCCTTTCTAGGTTTCCACATAAAAATATTGGTGTTATGGTTTTGTGTTTGATTGCTTTATGTTTCTGCATCTTATTTTCTTATTTGTGCATCCAGTTGATTAAGAATTAGATTAACAAATTTATAAATACCGAAACACTGATTCACCCCCCCCCAGTGTTCATTGATTCCAACAATATTCAGGTTTTCCCTTGCTTATTGAAGTAAGCCATTTGGCTCGCTATCCTCTCAATATCTCTTTCTCATGATTCTTCTATTATGAGAAGCCTTTCTAGAACCTCTTCACAACTCATATAGATGCACCTTTATCTTTAACCTTGTTATCTTCACTTCTTATGAATAATATATTGGCTAAAACTATTATATGCATTTTGAACAACAAACTATCCTCTCAACTCATGATGCTCCTTTAAAGGTTTCTATCTATTATAATGGAAATTTCATAAGAACATCATATGACTACATTCCAACACAATGAATCACTATCATAATGGTATAAACCACTTTCCAAGGATTTCAACTTTAAAATTGAGAAAATCATTCAACTTTTCCTACAAACCCACAATTCCCTTTGTCCCTAGTATTCTAGTATAATTGCCCCTAAATACTTTTATGTTTCATCATTTTGAGTCAATAATGGTGAAGGAAAATGAATAGAACAACATTTTGAATGAATCAAACACAATCATGAATGTAGGAGGTGCATATGAAAATATACAACTAAAAGAAGGTCATCCTCCTATGGTCTAAGAAGATCATCCTCCTATGGTCTAAGAAGATCATCCTCCTATGGTCTAAGAAGATCATACAAGTCATGCATGTTTTCCCCATATTAAAAGGTCATTTATCATTAACTGACAATGCATGGATTAAGGTAACAATTTAATTAGAACAATGATAATTGATGAACATATTGTAATGCATAGATAGTCAATTAACTAAAAATGATAATAAATAAATAAAATTGCTAGATAAACTATTGCATTGGGGCAACACCCTTGTATTACTAAGAAAAAAAGGTACAATATAGTTCAATAGCTTTCTTCATATCATGTTCAACCCTTCCACTATGAAAACCCCTGATCAGTATAAGTATCACTAAATCTACCCCATCTTATCCTCTGTGCCACAAAATTGGAGCTTATACATAGATATCATTATATCTTTCACCGTATTATAAAAATGGTGAAATGAACTAGGACCTTTCAATTTAAAGTGTAAAACTATAATTTCGCTACTAGAGACAGAGAAAAGGCCAAGAAACCAAAACCACACGCTCCACCATAGTAATCATTATCTTTTAGCCTTATGATTTATAAGGCTTTGGCCACTATTGTGTGCAAACCAGGTTTTAAAACCCGATTTGTGTGTAACATTACTTTTATCATTTGTCTGAGGTATGGATAATAACAAAAGTAACATCTAAACACTTAGTACCAACTTCAATGGGAAGGGTGATGGAACATATAGCGGGACAAGTGAAACCATCATGCATCTTAATCACAACATAGATTTATCATATGCATCTTCATAAAATCATTGTGTATAGAGATGTTCTTTGGTGATAACATTCACTACACATACTGAATCAATGAGCACTCCATAGGAAAACGTATCTTTAATCTTTGTAGTAATGTATAATGGTTCATCAGGTGCCTTTATAATATCTCTTGATTCAAAGGTGAGCAAGGGTCAGACTTTGGCTTGTGTGTGTGTGTGTGTGTGTGTGTGTGTGTGTGTGTGTGTGTGTGTGTGTGTGTGTGTGTGTGTCTATACACACACACACACACACACACACACACACACACACACACACACACACACATATATATATACATATATACATATATATGTATATGTATATGTATATATGTGTATATATGTGTATATATGTATATATGTATATATGTGTGTGTATGTATATATATATATATATACATACACACACATATATACATATATACACATATATACACATATATACATATACATATATATATATATATATATATATATATATATAAATTATAAATACACACACACACACACATATATGCTTAACAAAACTAGTAGAGTGGAAATAAAAAAGATTGGTAAAGATTTGCACATTTTGATTAGGAAGCACCACAAATTTGTTTCCTTTATCATTCACACCATCCACTACTATAGTATTAGAATCAAGAAGATCTTGAATCGCATGTTTCAATTGAATGCACTTTTTAGTATCAAGCCCAGTTTGACAATGAAATTGGCAAAATGTTTTCGCATAGAAGGTTGGAAAAGGCTTGGAAGTATCTATGGGATAAATGAGAGGAAGCTCCATCACATTTTTATTAATCAATTTAATCATGATGCTATGCAATGATTCAAAAAGAGCAGTGAAGTTGCAATGTCTGAAATTTGAAGAAAAGTGAGCTACAATGGGTGTTGTGTTTGCCTCTTGAGAATCAATGTGATTAAAAAAAATGTTGGTATTGATATTGATGAAGTTCTTATTTTGTTATCTAAAGTTTTGAATCTTTGGATGAGCATCTTCAATCCTATCAACTCAAGTTAATAATGAAGAGGGTGTTAGGATTTAGGTGCCATCAACCTTGTAAATCCTTTAATTTATTATTTTCCTAATGTCATTTTTAATTTACTCATAAGAGAATGAATCATTTAACCAACAATAGTGAAAGAGGCCATGTAAAGGAAAAATTAATTTTACCATTTATCATCTAGAAAAAGGACAAAAAAATTAGGTGACCCCTCTTGGAATTTTCTAATTTGAAGTACTTGGGCACTTGTTAGAAGTTGTAAGAGAATATATGATATTATGATAGTCATTATTGCTATGACAATATTTATGACATAATTATTATACATGTGCACATGCATGAGAGATGCCTTATGACAGTTATAAGAGCATTTGTAAGAGGCAACTTTAGGAGGTGGCTGTGATTTTTTTCAAGTGGTTTTGTTGCCTATTGTTTGGTGATACCATAGTGGTATTAATCCTCACAAACTCCTATAAATTGGTGCCTTAAGATAGTTTTCTTCATTCAATCTTGTTCAGTTTGTAGGGTAGTAGAGTGTTGTCGGGTTTTATACAGGTCTACGGAGAAGTGTATTTATATTGTATTCTTCATTGGATTAGTAACATAATTTCCTCTCTTTTTGTGGTGGATTTTTTTCCCGAATGGGTTTCTCCATGTAAATATGGTGTTTCATGTGCAATGGTTTTCTTGTTCTTGTTTTGATTCTACAATCACCATGTTAATGGTTAATATTTAGTTTCAGACTTGCAATAAATTTGAGTTCAAGTTCATATTGCAAGCTTTATTCACCTTGTTTTAAAATATTTAGTATCAAAGTTAATGGTTCTGTTGAGGGAAAGATACCTTTATCTATAAGTGTTGAAGGTATTTTGTTGTAGAGGGAGATTTTGTTTTGTGGGATTCATGGCCTCCACCTTTCATCAAGATATTGAAAAGTTCAATGACACTGGTTACGAGATGTGGAAGTTAAAAGTTGAGGATCTCCTAGAAGAGAGAGATTAATGGTTGCCAATTTCAAAAGAAAAGAAACCATAGGATTAACCTTGACATATGATTAGTGGAAAAATTTATACAAGAAGGCATGAGGAACCATTAAGTTGTGTCTCATTGAATTTTTCCTCCTAAATATCTCTACAGAAGACACCACATACAAGTTATGGAGAAAAAAGGTGATATCTATCAAACTAAGAGTTTGTCTAACGTGCTATATCTGAAAGGACATTTGTATTCTTTTAAAATGATAGATGGTAATTCTATTGTTGAACATTTCAATAATTTTAATTTGATTTTAAGTTAGCTTAACATCAATAGATGTTAGTATTGAAGATGAAGATAAATGTATTCTTCTAATTTTCTCTTTGCCTGATTCTTTAGAATGGTGATGCAGAGCCTAAGATGGATAGTGTGATTCCCATAATTCTTTTAAAAAGAGATGAGGAGAAAGTCTATAAATGTTGGCTCCCAAAATTCCTTGCATGTTTTAGGAAGGCCTAAGGAGAAAGGTCCTAAAGGGGATAAAAAGAAGGATAATTCAAAAGGACGTTCTAAGACCCCTAGAAAGAGTAGAGTTCAGTGTTGAAACTATGGTAAAAGAGGATATGTAAAGGAGTGTAGAAATAAAAAGAAAAGCAATGATGCTTCCATGGATAAGTCAATTGATAATGGTGATTTTGATGCTTTACTTATTTTAGCCAACTCTATTAGTAACACTGCTTGGCTTATTGATTTAGGTGCTTCCTACAATATGAATCTTCACAAAGAGTGGTTTTCTAAGTATAAAGGATATGATGGAGGAGAATTTTTTCTTGTTGATAACACCTCATTGAAGATTATTAACAAAGGAAAGGTAAAGTTGTGTTTTAGTGATGCGAGGATTATTTATATTGATAATGTTTTACATATTCTAGATCTTGCAAGAAGATTACTTTTGATGTCCAAGTTAAGTGATTCTAGAATGTAGGTGACATTTGATAAATTTGATTGTAGGTTGATTAGGGGAAGTTTGGTAGTGGCTAAAGGTTCTCACACATGGACTTTGTTTAAGCTACATGCTTCTATTTTTTGTAATTTAGTTTTTGTAACTAGGATTGAAAATGCATGTATGTTGTGGCACCATAGATTGGGTCACATTGGTGAAAAAGGTCTTAAGACCATTTTAGACATGAAAATAGTTGAGGGGATTTTTGATTATTTTGTTAGTAATAGTGATTTTTGTGAGCATTGTGTGTTTGGTAAACAAAATAGATCTTTGTTTCCTAAGGGAGTTAACAAAGATAAGAGACTTTTAGAGATTATGCATACGGATGTATGTGGTCTAATGGATGCTGACTCTTTGAATAGATCTCGATATTGTGTTTCATTCATTGATGATGTCTCAAGATATATTTGAATATATTTTATGCATTCAAAATCTTAATTTTCTAAGCCTATTAATGGGCTACTGAGGGCTAATCTTCAAAGTCAAGGTCAATCAATCCTAGTGTGGACTCTGCCAGATAAGGGGTGGATTAAGATTAATTTTGATGGCGCATCGAGGGGCAACCCAGGGGTCTCTGGAGTTGGGATGATTGCTCGAGACGATTGGGGCAACAGGCTGGCCATTGGTGCTAAAAGATTGGTGGATGGATCGAACAACGTTGCTGAGTGTCAAGCAGCGTTAGAAGCTATCCTAATGGCTAGGAAATTGGGAGTGAAGAAACTCCATTTGGAGGGAGACTCTCAGATTGTGGTGAACGGGATAGCTCGAGGCCGAATGGAGGTGTGGCACTTAGACAAGCAGGTTCGAAGAATGCAACTTCTTTTGGGCGGTTTTGAAGATTTTAAGGTGACTCATGTCCTCCGAGAAGCAAACTTGGAAGCTGACAAACTTTCAAATGTGGGAGCGAATGGCTCCTTGGAATATAAGTTTAGTTGCTTCAAGGACTTTAGAAAATTTAGTCCTCATGATTTTGAATTTGGTTAGATGTCTTATCTTAGAAAAGTGAACCCGAGCTTGACTTGAAGTGACCATTTGTAGCCATGGTCCTGTGTGAATTAATGATCCTCGTGGTGTGTGATCTATGTCATTACTGCAAGTGGCCTAGTGGTGATGGATGATGTTGGAGGCGACGGTGTGAGTGACTGGTGATGATGCTTAGTTTTCTACGAGGCATGTGGAGTAATATGACATGTGATGGTGGTGGCTTTTAAAGGCCTTTGTGTTCTGTTTTCTAGCAATTTGTGATGGCTGCTTGGTGGTAGGCAGTGTGGTCGGGTTTTCTTTTGTGCAGTAGCAAGTCAAGATGGAAGCAAAGTTTTCTTTGATGTCAGATGGGCAATTTCTTGTGTTTTGTGGGCTGATATCAAGGAATAGGTTGACGAACATCTTCAAAGTGGATGGAGAAGTTTTCTAGAGGGTAGTGAGGTTGTTGTTTGGAGAGGAATTCCTGACTCTAGATTGGCGGTCAAGAACAAACCTTGACATTTCGTCACTTTTTGCTGCCTTTGCCTTGCAGGTGGGAAAGTCGGTGGAGGAAGTGTAATGGGTTACCTCTCTGGTGTTGAGACCCAAATGGGCAGGTGGTTTGTAGCAAGTGGTGGCCCGAGCTGTCATTGGCGAGGGGCTGAAGTCGATGGATGGTCTGCGGAGGAGGATTGGAGTGGATGTGGGGGCGTTGTAGCCTTTTGTCATCTGGTCGGCTTCCCAACCGATTGCATCACAGGTGGAGGATGCAAGGAAAGGTTGGGGCAAGATTGTGGATTTTGTGCGAAAATTGGGGCCGACTGAGCGAGTGAAGATTCATAGGAAGGTGACCCCAATTCGGTCTAAGGCCCCTCTGGATGTAGATGGGAGGCCTTTGGTTCGGCACCAACTTCCAAAGAAATAGGCGAAGGTGCTGGAGCATGGGTCTCTATGTGGTGGCAGGCCTGGAATGGTGCCAGGTGGAGGGAGCGTGACGCAGGAGGCAGGACCCAGCAGGGGTATCCCCAATTTTTCAAGAGAAGAGGCATTGGGGTGGTTTAGTAGATAGGTTCTATGGGTCATTCGGGGCCTCTTTGGTGGGGCTTTTGTGTCTGTAAGTGGCCTTTTTTGTGGTTGTTGGCCATGGTGGGATGGTGTCTTGTCGGGTTCCTTTTTGTAGTAGGGGTGTGACCCCATGGTGTGGCACAATGTCTATCTGCTCTTTGGATGTAAATCTTTTTTATTGTAAGCAATATATAATATACTGTTATCAATAAAAAAAAAAATCTTAATTTTCCACAAAGTTTAAAGAATTTAAGGAATTGGTTGAAAAGTAATTAGATTATAATATAAAAGTATTGATATTTGGAAATGGGGTTGAATATTTCTCTAGGGAATTTGATGAGTTTTGCAATGTAGGAATTGTTAGGAAAATGACTACACCTTACACTCCCTAACAAAATAGGGGAGTAGAAAGAATGAACCATACATTAATGGAAAGAGCTGGGAGCATGTTAAGTAGTGCTAAGCTTGATAAATTGTTTTGGGCAAAATCTTTTGTTATTTGGTTAATAAATCTCCTTGTAAATCTCTTCTTCATAAAATGTTATCCACGTTTTTTAGCTGACTCAAATCGTGGGATAACCCCTACAAAAATTGTCTATTTCATAGCCCAATGAATATAAGAATTCTATATAAGGAAATTTTCAATTCCCCTCATGCGTGGTTGGGCCCCCTCGAAAGTTGCTTTGATTGGGTTTTTTATGTCTTTTCGTTTTTGTCAATTTTTAGTTTATAGAGTTAGTCTTTTTGTGCTTTTATGTAATTTTGAGGTTTAAACCTAAAATTACACCTTTTTGTTGCAATCATATCTATTTTATGTTTTAAAACCTGAAATACATGTTTGAGTTGCATTTGGCCACGACTACATTTTGGGTTTCAAATCCCACAATGTGGTCCTCTTTCCACACATTTTGGCATTTAATGCACTAAAACTTAGGTTTATTAGTTATTTTAAATAATTTCTTGAGCCATATTTGAGTCATTTTATTTTAATTACACTATTTCTCTTGAGTTTTTGTTGCCTCCTCGCATCCAGATCTAGTGAATTTTGTGCACCTCCTTAGTCAAGAGATTTCAGGTAAGTTTTTTCCCTTTCTTTTTATTTTGTTTTCTTTAGGAGGGTAGAGTTCCTCTCAACCCTACCCTCTCAGAAGAATGTTAGTGTATCATCCTAAATTGTACCCGACTACAATTTTGTCCTCACTTAGGCCCTCACTTTTGTGTTCATCCTCTTATGCTTGATTGAAGCTCTGATTCTGCTAACACCTATCACCAAACTCAAATTTTCATTATCTACATTTCACTCCCCTTAATATTGGGACCTTGATGTCTAGGAATAGAGCTCCCAATGCCATGGTCCTCCCAAAAAGGGCCCATTTTGGGGCCTCAAAATAATAACTCAATTTGAGTGAGAACTTAGATCATGTGTCAGCCAATTTCAAAAAATTAATTTGTTTTTCGACTAGCATGTATAAAAGGAGGTCTTCTCCTCTCCTTTTAATCCTAATTCAAATTCATGATCCACTTAAGAGAGAGAAATTGAGATCCAATAAATTCAAGTGAGAAAGCAATCAATTTTCTTTCAAGCATTGGAGCAAAAGTGAAGTCCAGATTTAAGCATTGGAGTTGACATTCATGTTCTATATTCAAGCATTGGAGATGACATTCATGTTCTATGTTTTATGAAGACTATCTATATGACACCCTAATTCGTTGTGAAGGCAAATGAAAATTCATTAAAAGGTATATCATTAGTGTTTTAGACATTTTTCACCCTTTCTCTCATAAGGAAAAAATTTCCATTACAATGCTTCATTTACATTTTAATTATATTTCATGGTTAATTCCAAAACTGGGGTTTGACCTAAGGCAAACACCTATTCCCAACCATTTTCTCCTTTTCACTATGTGCACGAATATGCATAGAGTTGCATTTTAGAGGAAAGATAGGATTCACAGAGACAAACAAATTCCCTTTTGGACGACAAAAAGTTCAGAGGAATAAGGCGACCACTACCATGGTCCTGACAATTAAGGTTGAGTTTTTGGGAGTAGATCTGAACCTTCATCTACTGCTCACATGCAGGGTTGTGGCTCTATTTGACAATTGTAGCTCATTGTTTATGCATCATTCCTTTAATATACCCACATTTACCCTAATTTCAACATTTTTAATTAAATCAATTCAATTTAAAGTGAAATAACAGTTCCATCTAGGAAATCAGGAATTTGATCAAAATCTAGATCTATCAAATTTTATCTTTCCCCAATGTAATGATAATTAAGAAAAAGTTAGTGGTCTTCTCACATTTAATGGTGAAACCCTAATTTTTCACCATTACAATCAGTATTCATGTTAGGGTAGAGTTCAAAATGAGAAATTTGAACTACATCTAGTATTCATGTTAGGGTGGAGTTCAGGTTGAGAATTATAATTACACCCGATATTCATGTTAGGGTGTAGTTTGGATTTCAAAACTTATACTCCACCCAACCTATGCCATAACAACACCAACGATGTTGGTCGGGCCTTGGAAATTGACCAACACAATTAATGTGTTGGTCGAGTTCGAAGTCTTGACCGACACCCACCAAACAAAACCTTCACATTACCAAACACCACCATGAGTGTTGGTCAAAATTTAGAACCCAACCAACACAAGTAATGTGTTGATTGGGTTCTAAATCCCGCCCAAGACCCATCAACATTTCCACAACCAACCATATTTTTTTATGACCATGTAATTTAACGTGTTCATTGGGTTTCAAAACCTGATGAACATGTTTTGCATCTTAAGTCCACCTTTATGTGCAAATCAAGTCTCAAAACCTGACTTGCATGTAACCCAGTCATAAATGCAAATTGGGTTTTGAAACCCCTTTGCAAGCATTGCACTATCTTTATGCAAATCGGGTTCACGATTTTTGACCTATCCATTGTGCAAATATAGTTTTGAAACATGATTTGCAATTTTTGTCAAAATATATGATTTTTCTAACTTTGGAGGAATTTTTTAAATAGATTTTTTATTTCTTCATAAATGTCAAAGCCCTCCTTGATTAAGAAAATTTGAATATAAATATATGAAAGTGTTCCTAGAAAGCTCGATGTCATCGAATGTCAAAAACATCAAGGATATAGAAATTGGACATGTAGATATGGTAGATTTCTTGGACAAAGTGTACAAGCAGCCAATGCCACCTAATATGAAACTAATTATAAACAGTGGTATTCGTCTTGTGGCTTCATAAATACTTTGGTGGCTCATGATCCTGAATTTCTCCTAGTAGTCGCTACTCACTTTGACAAAGAGAGAAAAAGTGTTCAGGATACAAATGGTAACATGGTTATAAGACTTGATGAGGACTTTGTTAATAAGATTTTAAAATGTCTTGATAGAGAATATATGTAGATCTCACAATGGAGATAACTCAAAAGTATTATGACCAAGCTTCTAATAAGTGAAAAGGAACATAAGTGCAAACTGGCTTGAAACATCTAGGCCAACTATTACAAGATGGCCAAAAACCCTCTGGCCCAATGATTTCAAGGAGGATGTTAGTGATCTAATAACCCTTCTCGATAGAGTTAAGGGCCTTCCTGTGTCAAATTTTATCAAGAATGGATGTATCAATAGCACAATATTATCAGGCAAGGTAAACAAAAGATCTTTTGGGGGAAACAAATCAGTGATGCTATTTATGATCAACTTTCAAAGGTCACAACAATCCTCAATTTCTACATGACTTCTTATCTTGTCTATGTTGCTACTTCAATGAGGCAAGTACCAGGTTTGACCATAGAGGGTGATATAAAGCAGGTTCTTATACCTGAATATTACTCACAATAAACTAGAAAAAATATTATTCATCAGTTTATAAGAGTTAATTATGCTTTCTTTGCTTTGTACATGTGCATGTTTGGTAAGAAGATGTGTAAGAATAGAGTTTTAGAGGAAGCTTGAGAAATTGTTAAAAAGTATGATTGCATGTTTCTACAATTTTCATTTACATATATCAGAATAGGCTTCTATGAAGGAAGTCCTTTTATGCTCCCAAGGTATCCAAGTGACAACATTATGCTTATGGAGTTGTGTTGGAAAACAATGATAGTTCATGGTCCACAATTTGAATCACGTAAGGTTGGTTCCAAATTTCCTCTATTTATTGGTCAATACACAGTAACCACATCATACAAAGCTAAGTCCATGGAGACATAAATGCAATAAGTTGTAATGAAGAGGGGACTTTGATTATAGAGGAATGAAAGACACACTTAAAAAGAGTTGCATGTGCATCTAATTGAGGATATTTGGGTTGACTGTGGGACAGAGGAGGATGTAAGGAAGCTAGACTATAACCAAATTACCTTAGAGCGGATTGCAAATTTCAATCTTACAAACATCTCAAATGACATGGAAGATGATCGAAACATCTTGGGCCATGTATTTGAGAAAAATAATATTTTGATACTCCTCTTCCATTAATTTAGTGGTTTCAGAAGGAGTCAACCTCTATAAGAGAAATATTCCAACCTATCCTTACTAATACCAATGTTTAATTGTAGAAGAAAGGGATCAAATTAAAGCCTTTCAAAATAGGTTAAGAAGAAGACATTGTTGGACTTGTTAGTTGTTGGCAATTGACACTCATTGAATTTATGTTGTTGTCATTGATGGCAACAAGATTAGATGGAAGTCATATACCGGCTTTAGGAGGCATTTACCGACAGACACCAGCATTGGAGTATCCAGGGTTACACCGGCATCGACATCAAGTACTTCAAGGAAGCCGACATCAAGGGAGGTTTATTTAGAAAATCATTTTGTAATTATTGTCGAGGCCGACATTGAATATCTTTTGTAATGTATTGTAAGCCGACATAAGGCATATTGTTTGTAATGGATATATAGGTCAGTCTACTAGATCATTTTGAAGGAGACTGAATATGTGACATAGGAGAATATAGCAAAACTTTATAATGTGAAGTATATGTGCATAGATCATTTGTATGCAAATGTTATATCATGCAATGATCTGTAGATAGTTTAGAAATCATTCTTGGAGGAGAAGAGATATTGGTAGTAGTGTTTAGGGTTTATGAACCGGTACAAAGCAGAGCTAGAACTGGAACTCTATTTGGCATAGAAGATGCATTTTGTGAGTTAATTTTCATTGTTTTACTTCAGCAAAAGCTTGTAGTCAGTGAGACTCTTTAGTGATGAGTAGTGTACTCTAGGCAGTGTGCCTTCCTGCATGTGTAGGCCCCCATTATATGTAATATCCTTTCATATGGCCAGTGAACTGATATTGTGGGTCAAAAATCCCACCGTGGTTTTTCCTCTTTGAGGTTTTCCACGTATAAATTCTATGTGTTATGGTGTTCATTTATGTGGATGGTTTATTTGCTTCAAGTTATATGTTTATTTTTTAACCAATTTATATGTGTATGGTATAAAAGGATAAAATCTTATCTTACCGATAGAACATTGATTCACCCCCCCCCCCCCCCCCTCTCAATGTTCTTGGATCCCAACAATTGATATCAGATCCTGGTACCTCGGAAGAAGTTTAACATCTTGAGGAAGATCCTGAAACCAGAATCTTTGAACATGGATATAGAAAAGCAACTTGAGATGGCTCTTGAGGATTATGATGCTGAAAGGATGAAGAACTTGAAATTGCAAGATGAATTGAATTCTGCAAATGAATTCATTCTTATCCTACAAGAAAGGTTATCAGCTACTCAAGCCAAGAGGAAGGAACTTTTGCAAAACCCAGATGATGAGGAGAAGAATGCACTTAAGGAGCAATGTTAGAAACTAAGTCAAGAAAATATGCTCATGAAGAATAAAATGCAAGACCTGACTATGAGGTTATCAAAAGATATTGAGGATAGAAAGAAGAAGGAAGATAATCTTGTTATATCATTGAACAACAAATTTGATGAATGTGGCAGATTGACTCATGAGAATAATATGTTGAGAACTGATTTGGCACACTCCTAGAATAATGAACAAGAACTTCAAAGACAAATAACTACTCTAAGAGATGATCTGACTACTGCAAGTGAGTACAAAGAAAAATTTAGGATTAGTGTTGCACAGTTGGATGACTTATTAAAAAGACAAAGGCAGATTGATGATTCTAGAGGACTTGGATTTGTACAAGGTGAAAGCTCTGGTACTACAAATGAAGATCAGACAACTGGTATGCATAAATCATCAAACCAGAGGAAACCAGTAAGGCAATCTAATGCTTATAAATTCAATGGTAGATGTTTTGTTTGCAATAAATTTGGGCAGAAGGCTAAACAATGTAGAAATAAAGCAAATCAAAACTACAATTTTGTTCCCAGTCAATGCACAAATTGCAAGAAATATGGTCATAGGACAGAAGATTGCAAAATGAATGTTAAATGTCATGCATGTGGAAAGTTTGGATATTTTTCTAATCATTGTAGGTCAAGGAATGGCACCGGATATGTCAAAGCAATTCAAAAGAATAATGTTACATGTTATGCATGCAACAAATTAGGTCATATTGCTAAGTATTGTAGAAGCAAGACTCGACCAATTAGAAATGATAAAGATAATGAGAAAGGAAAACAAAAGGTAGATGAAATACAACAAGATCACACCAAGAGATGGGTTAGAAAATCTGAAGAACCAAGTGGAGATGGATCTACACTAGTAACTCCACCGATAGAACAAAGCATTCCTGCACCGATAAGAAATTCCACTAGTAACTGAGGCATAGGCCTTAGCGGTTGGCAAATTCATTATAAATATTGCTTATTCCCCTGGAGGAGATCGGAAGAGATCTAGAGAGTTGAGTTCATCATTTTTGAAGATTCACCTGGCATAAGACTGTGAAACTGACATCCAGTAGGGTACATCACAAAGCATTTATGACAGAGAAAGATTAGGGTTTTATTCATTAAAAAAAAGGAAAAGTGATTTTATTTTCACTCACCCTGCATTCAAACATTCAGAGCGAAGTCAAGGTGAATTTCAGGCAAATTAAGAGTGAGCAAAGGCATTCTGAAAGGATTTCAAGCAATTATCTGAGAAGGACTAAATCTTCCAGCGACTTTCACTTTCAGGTATTCTTCGAAAATGGCATCTGGATCTTCAGCTCCTACTTTCATTACAAATCCCACCATTGTTGAAGTTAAGGATAGGCTGAGGCCCATATTCAAGGAGGTTCCCCTGATTGCTAAGAAAGAAGACTCTGTGAGAATATTTTCTAGGGTTCCTGACGATGTGATGTATGTTGAAGATGAGAGGGCATACATTCACTGCATCTTGGAGGATCTAGGCATAGAGGAAATCAAAAGCATATATCAATCCGTGATACTGGGCAGCTCCAGAACCATCAAGCCAGAATACAAAGCAATTGAGGATCTAGGGCTAACCGGTATTCTGTACATACCAAAATTCAAAGATGAGGTCATCAGATACATTCTGAGTAGGGTTCACAATGATTTCATCTGGTTGGATCAGCCTTACTTGATCACCATGGAGGCTATTCAAGAAGTCATCAGCTTACCCAAAGTCGGACAAGAACCTGGCAAGAAAACTTCCAACACTGAGATTGAGAAACTCACTGGTGCAACTCCTGATAGCAGATGAATGAGGATCAGCATAATTACCGACACTAATGTGAAATTTGCAAGCATGATAATAGGTTATAAGGTAACTCAATCTAATCGATTGAATTATGTTGCTAGTTCTTACATTCATGTTGCATATCAAATGCTGGGGAATGATGCAAAATATGATTTATGTGAATGTTTGAGGAGTGAATTGATATTGAACCTTGGAAAGATCAAGGGAGTTAAGAAAGGAACTTTTAGATACGGAAATTTGATTGTTTGTTTAATGCTTTACTTCCTAAATGAGCTACCTGGTCTAGGGAAGAAGCATTGGGCTTATGACATACCGATAGGTATGCAGATCAAGGAAGAAATCACCGGTCTTGGTACCGACAGAGATGAGAAGCTTTGGGGACATTTCAAAACATTCTAGGAAAACATGAGGCAGCAGGACAAAATATCAAAGCACATTATGGAGAAGTACTCCACCGATATCTGTTTTATGGTGAAAATTGATGAAAGTCTTATGGAGGTAGTAGAACCTAGGACCATATGGGTTACTAAGCTTTGATATGAAGTGGATGATAACATTTTTGAACTCTATGCAAAAATGCTACTAGATGCTCCATTGGATGATCAGACAGGAACACTTTGGTACTGCTGAGGAAAAGGTTCATGAAGTCAAAATTGGCTTTGACAGGAAGAGAAGAGAGAAGAAAATAGATAACATGTCTACATATGTACAAGATGTAATTTATAAGATAGACACTCAACTGGGTTCTGGATCCAAACCGGCAGCAGAATTAGTAGTGGTTAGTACTGCAGAAGTAAAGAAGCCTGAAGCTTACATTTCTACCATCACTTCTGATTTTGACCCTAAGGATAATGAACATCTAGCTTTCATAAGGGTACAAAAGAAGAAAGTAGATCAGCCACCGGTAGAGAAGAAGAAGGTGGAGCCTAGAAGGAGACCAGTTACATCTACTTCGGCAACCATAAACGAAAAGAAGAAGAGTGATGCTATTGAATCTGGTAAGACCAAAATGACCTATGCTGAATTAATTGATGAAATTACAAAGGATGAAATGATAAAAAAAGTATTCATTTACTATGAAGATTTAGAGGATAATGAGAAAAATGAGATTGAAGAGGCAATTTTGTTATACATGGATATATATAAAGAAAGCCTTAGTAGAAATTTTGAAGGGAATTCCTCTATCACTATACAATAAATTAGATGCTAGAAGACTTGATGCAATCAAGAGGGATAGAGAAATTAAGGAAGTAGAACTTTTGGAAATATGTGGTTCAAAAAACAATGAGGAAATGAAAAGATGCATAGATGTTGCAAACAGAACAATATTTAGTAGCAAACCCCAGCAAATAAGCCTAATGATGGGCAGAGTTAATGAGGTAGTAAATGAAACTAAAGATGGTTGGACCAAATTCTTCCAGAAGAATCTAGATTTTCTTACATCTCATGAAGAATTTGTTAAGGCAACAACTCTTGTCGCATGTAAAATTCATCATTGCAAAATATCAATTAGAAACAAAAGGGCAATCACGAATCCCCATCTAATCAAAGAATTCAACAAATAGACAATGAAATAACACAATCGAATCAAAATAGAATTATAAATTAATCAATCAAAACTCTCTATTTCATGACTGCGTATAACTTCCATTGCTCTTCTCTTCTTTGTGGTATCATGGCTCTCAGATATTGCACTGGCAACCTGCAAATGACATAGAAATTCAAAGTTCATGATTCATAGTAATTGTCCAGGATTGCAGAGGAATTGAATGCTCAATTTATAGATTTTTGGAGAAGAGTGATTAAAAGGTGGAATAGATTGATCAAGAGGTGGAACTCAGGTGAGCTCAAATGAAAATTGATAGTTGAACTATTGATTTAGAGGTGAAACATAATAGATTGAATAGATTAAATGAGTTAACTAATTGAGAAAAAGCTAAAAAGGAATGATTGGAGGAAATAGAGAGGATGACAAAGAAAGCTTTATTGAGAAAAAGCTAACTAAAAGATGGAAATAGAGATTGGAGAGATAATTGGATTAATTAATTAATTAATTGATTGAATTAATTAATTTAGCATGTGCTTGCCATTTAACTGAGATTTTCAATTTAATCTTTGCATGAGATTTATTCAAATAATTGAATTTATTTTAAATTCAATTTAGTTTTTGAATATATTTAGAACTTGACTTTGATTTTCAATTTGATTTTTGCAATCATGCACATGTATGTGAATTTGAAAGAAATTAGAAGAATTAGAAATTAAATGAAATTAGAAGAAATATGAAATTAAATGAAATAAGAATTTGGGGATTTGGAATTTAAATTAGAAGAAATAATTAGTTAATTAAATAATTTAAAGAAACTATCCAGGGTTACACCGACAATGGAGGCAGACACCGACATTGGAGTATCTAGGGTTACATCGGCACCGACAATGGAGGCAGACACCGACATTGGAGTATCTAGGGTTACGTCGGCACCGACACTGGCATCAAGTACTTCAAGGAAGCCGACATCAAGGGAGATTTATTAAAAAAATAATTTTGTAATTATTGTCGAGGCCAACATTGAATATATTTTGTAATGTATTGTAAGATGAAATAAGGCATATTGTTTGTAATGGGTATGTAGGTCATTCTGCTAGGTTATTGTTAAGAAGACTGAATATGTGACATAGGAGAATATAGCATAACTATATAATGTGAAGTATATGTATGTAGATCATTTGTATGTGAATGCTATATCATGCAATGATCTGTAGATAGTTTGGAAATCATTCTTGGAGGAGAAGAGATACCAGTAGTAGTGTTTGGGGTTTATGAACCGGTACAGAGCAGAGCTAGAACCAGAACTCTATTTGGCATAGCAAATGCATTTTGTGAGTTCATTTTTATTGTTTTACTTCAGCAGAAGCTTGTAGTCAATGAAACTCTTTAGTGACAAGCAGTGTGCTCTAGGTAGTGTGCCTTCGTGCATGTGCAAGCCCCCATTATATGTAATATCCTTTCATATGGCTAGTAAACTGATATTGTGGGTCACAAATCCCACCGTGTTTTTTCCTCTTTGAGGTTTTCCACATATAAATTATGTGTGTTATGGTGTTCATTAATGTGGATGGTTTATTTGCTTCAAGTTATATGTTTATTTGTTTACCGGTTTATATGTGTATGGTAAAAAAGGATAAAATCTTATCTTACCGGTAGAACACTGATTCACCCACCCCTCTTAGTGTTCTTGGATCCCAACATTAGTAAAAGGTCAGATTTGAGGACCAAGAATAAAGACAATGCTCCTACTCTGAAGAAAGCTCCAAAGTATAATTTTACTATGGGTAAGGACAAGGACAAAAGACAAGAGGATTGATTTAAGAAAGTTGAGGAACATGTAGAAGACCATGATGGACAAGAAGAAGAATATTAGAAGGAGGGTGCAACAGAGCCTTCAACCACATTAGAACACCAGTCTATAGTAGAAGTGGCTCCAGAGGTCTCCACCCTAGTTTCTGCCACAATCACTCCTCTTGTCACTAGTGTACAATCTCTTCCTTCTATTCCTATTATATCCACTATACAGTCTTTACCTTTCATGTATGTTATTGTATATATACCTATTATCTATGCTATTCATATTGTGGTTTTGACAATTTATGTTCAATCTATCTATTCCTCCACTATTAGTGAGTCAATTTTTTATACCCCTCATGATAACATGGGAAATATTTTTGGTTCAGTTTCCCCATTTCCTTATTTATTTGAAATGTCAACTACCATGTTTGATGCCACTTTGATCAACTTTGACATGTTCATGGCTCGTGATTTGCCAAGTGTGTCAACTATAGAAACACCATTTGTAGTAATGACTCACACAACACCCATCATAACTTCTAATACTCAACATAAAATAACATCTGTTCAACTAGCAGTTACAAGTGAAAAATTGGATCCTACTCTTCCCCCTTGGCTATAGATAGTGACCTCTAAAAGAAAGAAACAAGCAATCTCCATAGATGAATTTGATTTTGGCCAGCTTGTTCCTACAAAACCAAAAGTTGCAAAGAAGGCTAAAACTATTTCAATGGTGAATGTAGACCAATCAAGAAATAAGTATGTAGAAGTGACAGTACCTCCACCCAAATAAAACAATTGAGGAAGTCTAGTATTTTGACTATGTGATAACAAGTATTGAGCTTGGGATACATATTCATGCTAGTTGTTAAGATGACCTACAAGTTGCAATGAATGATCTTGTTAAGAGATATGATAGAGATAAGGTCATTAAAGATAAGCTCAAACTTCAAGTGGAATAGCTCAGTGTTGTACTGATTTAAATAACTTAGTCTTATGAGGTGACCAAACCAATGGGATCATCAGTTGATGAAAAGGCTATTAGATAATCTGAGTGGATCACTTCATAGGGAAGGATAGTTAGTGCATGAATTGATAAAATATTGAAATGCAATCGAAAGACCTTGAGGCTTGGACAAATCTTAAGGACTTTAAATTTGAGATATTGATAGACAATGGAGTAATCCCTAACAAGAAAATGTACTTTGTCTAGAGGGAAGTAATGATACATCACAAAGATATTCTTGAGTTGTTGATAAAGGATTTACAAAGAGAACAAGAGGAATGTGCAGATAGAGCACTTGATATTACTACCAAGGCTTCACAACTTCCTTGCAAATTGCTACATGAAAATCAGAAAATACTTCCCATTGACACTGTTGTTTAAGATTTTAGTACCCTAATTCAAAAGGAGATTGAAGTAAGAGATTTGACAATATCTTCTATTGAAAAGTAAGTGGATTTTTTAGGTGAGTATATATAATTTAGAAGCAATCTTGAAAAATCACTAGAAAGGGTATATCGACATAGAAGATTCAGTCACATGGGTTCTCGCCATCTCAAGTCATACCCCAGGACCCAATGAATCAAATATGCACACAAACATTCAAAGATTCAAGGAGTTCTTAAAAAATAACAAAGTTGATGATAGCGGTCTTTGGACACACTTAGTCATTTTTTGTGTTTTCTAGTTTTGTTATCGATGTTTTACATGTCTTTTTGTAAATATGAAATTACATGTAAAGATAGCACAAGTCCTAAATCAAATCAGATTGTACAAATGAATAAGTCAAAGTAGTTGTAGATTTTCCATTTTTTCTCAAGGCTTTTCTCTATATAAAGGAGGGAGCCTCATTATAAATAATCATCTTTAGCTTATGCATCAAAACTCTACCAGTTTGAAGAGCATTTTAAGACTTTGTGCTTAAGTTATAAATCAAGTTTTAGTCAATAAAGAAAGAAAATTGACATCCAATATTTATCTTGGATTCAGTGTGTTTATGTGGTGATATTATTCTTATGTCCTTCTCATTACATTATCTTATATTGATTGAATTGTGTAGGCAAATTGTTTAAAGGTAATCAAATATGATCCTGTAGGCTTTGTGCTTCATCATTATATTTGAAGTTCTTGATATGTATTGATAATAGTTTGGATAGTTTGTATTGTATTCTATTATCTACTTAGAGTAGTTTGTATGTGGTGTATGTAAGAGACTTTGAGCTATTCATGTATCATAATTTTGTTCTTGTGATCAATTGGGAGAAGCAATGAAAGACTTTGGGCTTGCATGAGTTTCTTTGTTATTTAGGAACTGTTGGTGCATCCTCATGTAGACGTATAAATCTGACCACTTTCCTAAGTGAATATTTAATATTCATTTTAAACCCCATTCTTCCTATTAATTAAATTCTATTTAATTAATTTCTTTATATTCATCTACTTGATTAAATAAATTACTCAATTTATTTAATTAAGTTCAACTAAGCCTTTTCTAACCTTTAATTAAATAAATCACTTTATTTAATTAATTCCCTTTTCTCCCTTTATAATTAAATTTACATTTAATTAAATTGATCCTTGCAAATAAATAAAACTAATTTATTTATTTAAATCCCCCACTTGTATTTATGCAAGTTGCATCTATTTGATTGAAATAAAGTAATTTTATTTTAATTAAAATTATTTTTCCCTCCACTTGCATTTTCCTACATCTCCCACTTGTCTCCTAAACCCCTTCTATATTCTTATAATCACTTCCAATTTAGCCTAATCCATCTCCTAATTATTGTCACATTCCTAAGAAAGGGAAGTCACTTCTCAAAGCCTCCAAAGTCTTTGAAATGCATTAAAGGCTTTATGTCTTCAACAAGTTAACCCTCAAAGTCTTCCTAACAATTAATGGTTAACTCAACCTTCTTGCATGATTAGAGACTTTCTCTCTAACTCAACCATCATCTAACCCAAGGGTCTCATCAAGCATTCATGGCTTTAACCTTGGTTATCTCTTTAACCCTTGCACAAGAGTTTACCCCTTGGGTAAAATCTTTATCCATTGGATAACCCTAGCCTAACCTTAACCCTTACCTCCTAAGCTAACCTTCATGTCTTCTCAAGTATTTAATGCTTCTTTCATCTCCTCTCAATCAACCTCTTGTTGACAATTGTCACCATTTCATTAGTGAGAATTGTGAACATGGATTGATTAACTTTCAATCCTGGCCCTTGTTAATATTATCCAATCTTGACCATGATCAATTGCCCTATTTTCCCTATAAATAGAGCTCTCATTCTCTCATTTGATATAGAAGTCTTTGTGTATTAAACTTATAGTCGTTTTGCTAGTGATATAGAAGTTTCATTCATCAAACTTATAGTCATTTTGCTAATCAATAATCTTTCATGCATCAAACTTATAGCCTAATTACTAAGCATTTTAGCCTCTCTTTGTTAAATCATCATAATATCATTTAGAAGCATTCTAATATCATAGAATATCCATGTTAGACTAGTACACCATTGCTAAGATAATTAGCTAATCATATCGTCATCTTTATGCTAGATTAATCATCATAGTTTCAATATCATGCATATATAGGAATGCATTCATGCATAATAATCAAACATCACTCATTCTTGGAGTTGTCATTCCTAAGCCACTTTGCTCAGTGATATGAGATCAAAAGAATTGACTTTAGGGATCCAGTGAGATAGATAACAATGGGACAACCCTTGGGAAGTTGAGCTATTTCAATATAGTTCCTATAACTTGCACCAAGAGTCTCATTGGTTGTGAACCTTTTGAATCAAACTTTTACGTTTTTATCGCGCTCATTTCTCACACACAATTCTGGCGCCCACCGTGGGGTGTTAGGTCCCATAGGCAACTAAGAGGGGGGGGTGAATCAGTTGTCAAGAAAATTTAAATCAAAACAACTTAAAACAACCTTTATGCTTAATACCGGTAAACCAAACTTTATACCGATAGACAGTTTTATCAGTTAATTACAGTACCGGTAAAGATTAATGTATGAAACAGAAAGATAATAACATCCACAACACATAACACCAATATTTGTACGTGGAAACCCTGTAAGGGGAAAAATCGCCCTGGGAAACCTTACCCACAATCAGATGATACTACCGTAGATAGTATGTGTATACAAATGGGGTCTGCACATGCAGAAAGACCAAGCACCTAGAGCTCACTGCTCAATCACAAATGGGAGTCACACTGACTACAATTGGATGGTTAAATCCAATGATGATGTGTTGCTCAAAATAGCATCTTCATATGTTGGATTCAGTACCGGTTTAATTCTAATAAGCCTTCACAAAACCTTCCATCAACCTTCAAGAGATGTCTGCGTGTATAGCTTTGCTTATTTTCGCATATACTGAATTACAATCCTTCTCACATTCACATTCTGATCTTACAAGTAAGATCTTATATTTATACCATAACCTAAGACCCATTTTAGTAGGTCAGCTCTAGAAGATATTACAATAAAATCAATTTACAAATAAATCAATGATTGATGCAATAACCGATACAACATGTCAACTTAATGCATTTACAACAATAATAAATCATTTCCTTGACGTGACGTGCTAATCTGGAATAGATAAGCCTACTGTTAGGGTTTCAAGCAGATCCGAAGCAAATATGAACTAACAATTATATGCAGATTTAAATACAAAAGATAAAGAAATAAAATAGGACACAAATAACACAGAGATTTAACGTGGTTCACCCAGAATGGGTTACGTCCACCATACGCAGTCGTCCAATCTTTCTTATTATCCAGCAAAAATAGTACATCAACCTTACAATGCCTTAAGCATCCCAGCCGCTTATAACATGCATTTTTAGGGCAACAAACAAAGTTGGCATTTTTAGGGTTTTATTCAATTTTCATCAACGAAAAACGGCAAAAAAAAAAATTATCAGGGGCTCCTGCCTCGGAACCCTTGCCCAAGGCCCAGCCCGGCCCCGAACCCCAGCGAGGATACATGCTGAGTGTATAGTAATTTGCTGATCAGTCACCACATTTCAACAATCTCCCATTTGGAGACTGATCAAGCTCCACACCGAACAATCTCCCACTTGGAGACTGATACCACTATACATGCAACATCCACTAGATAAAACACTAGGACTCGACTAGTATAAATTCCATAATTATCAATCAAGAAGACCAATAGAAACTGATGAAGAAATCAGCTTCTCCTATGGAACTGCCTTCATGAACATATCGACAGGATTCTCACTTGTGTGAATCTTCTCAAGCCGTAACTGACCCTCCTCCAAAATAGTCTGGATGAAGTGGTACCTGAGCTGAATGTGCTTTGTCCTTCAATGAAAAGCAGAGTTCTTCGCAAGATGAATGGCACTCTGGCTATCAGTATACAATGGTCTATCCTCTTGTGTCTAACCCAATTCCTCCAAAAAATATTGCAACCAAATCATCTCCTTGCTAGCTTCTGTAGCAGCAACATACTCAGCTTCAGTGGTTGAAAGTGCAACAACCTTTTGTAGCCTAGAAATCCAACTGACTGCAGTTCCCCCTATAGTAAAAACATACCCTGTAGTACTCCTCTGTGAATCAATATCACCCACCAGATCAGAGTCAACAAATCCACTCAGAGCAGCATTAGATCCTTTGAAACATAATGCCTTCGTAGTAGTTCCTTTCAAATATCGAAGAATCCATTTCACAGCATTCCAATGTTCCATACCCGGATTACTCATAAACCTGCTCACAACTCCCACTGCATGTGCAATAGCTAGCCTTGTGCATACCATTGTATACATCAGACTGCCAATAACTGATGAATATGAGATGTTAGACATTTTATTAACTTCATCCTGTGCCTTTGGGCACATCTCCTTAGTCAATTTGAAATGACTAGCCAAAGGTGTACTAACTGCTTTTGCATCTTGCATGTTAAATCTTTTCAACACCTTCTTTATATACTCACTTTGGGACAAATTCAAGGTTCTATTTTTCTTGTCTCATGTAATCCTCATACCAAGAATTTGCTTAGCTGCACCCAAATCCTTCATAGCAAATGACCTGGCTAATTTTTGTTTAAGATCATTTATATGTTGCATGTTAGACCCAGCAACAAGCATGTCATCAACATAAAGCAACAGGATAATATAACTACCATTATCAAATCTCTTGAAATAGACATAATGATCAGAATGACATCTATGATAACTGTGTTTAGCCTTGAAACTATCAAATTTTAAATACCATTGTTGGGGTGCTTGCTTTAGGCCATACCGACTTTTCTTCAACCTGCACACCAAGTTCTCCTTACCTTTGACCTCATATCCCTGTGGTTGCAACATGTAAATTTCCTCCTCCAAATCTCCATGGAGAAAAGCTATTTTGACATCTAATTGTTCAAGATGTAAATCATCTGTAGCCACAAGACTAAGTATAGTTCTAATTGAAGTCATTTTTACAACTGGAGAAAATATTTCATCATAATCTATACCCTTTTTTTGTACAAAACCTTTTACCACAAGTCTGGCCTTATATCTTTTCTGACCTCCTTCCTCCTCCTTCAGCTGATAAACCCATTTGTTAGGCAAGGCTCTTTTTTCTGCAGGTAAAGGGACTAAGTCCCAAGTCTTATTTTTCATCAAGGAGTCCATCTCCTCTTTCATGCCTAGCTCCCACTGTTGTTTGGCATCTACCTACATTGCTTCTTCATATTCTTTTGGTTCACCAGAATCCGTTAATAAAATAGAATGCAAAGAAGGAGAAAATCTTTCAAGGGGTCTACTTGTCCTCATAGAACGTCTAACACTTGCAAGAGTTTGTGGGAAAATCTGTTGTTGCTGAGCATCAGGTACCTGTGGCATTTCATTTTCAGGAATCTCATCCAACACCACATATTCTTGTTTGTCCTGTTCATGCTTCTTTTCCTGCATCTATTCTTTATACATAACCTTCTCATTGAATATAACATCTCTACTTCTAATTATTTTCTTATTTTTAAAATCCCATAACCGATAGCCATATTCATCTATCCCATATCCAATGAAGGTACATTTCTGAGATTTAGCATCAAGCTTGGTTCTATTTTCTTTATCAACATGGACAAAAGCTTCACAACCAAAGGTTTTCAGAAAAGAATAATTTATCTTTTTACCAGTTCATGCCTCCTCTGGAATACCACCATCCAAAGGGGTTGAAGGTCCTCTATTTATCAAATGGATAGCAGTATGTACAACATCTACCCAAAAATGTAAGGGCAATCCAGCATGCAATTTCATGCTCCTCGTGCATTCCATGATAGTCCTATTCATTCTCTCTGACACACTATTTTCCTGTGGAGTTCCTGGAACTATCTTCTGCTTTCTAATCCCATTTAAGGAGCAGTAATCTTCAAATGCCTTGGTACAATACTCACCTCCATTATCTAATCTAAGACACTTCAACTTTTTCCCTGTCTCATTCTCAACCAAAGTTTTCCATTTCTTAAAAGTTTCAAAAACATCTGATTTTTGTTTTAGGAAATATACCCATGTTTTTCTGGTTGAGTCATCAATAAAAATAACATAATAACAAGAGCCACCAAGAGATGATACCTGAGCCAATCCCCATACATCTGAATGTACATCAAACTCTTTTCTGTTTACCATAAACACAGTTTTCACTAAACTCTAAATCAATCTTCTTTAGTCCTGGCAATAGATTTTTGGAGTGAAGGGTTTTCATCCCTTTCTCACTCATGTGCCCAAGCTTATGGTGCCACATTATCGAATATGTTCTTGCAACATTTATTGTTGTTGTCCCTGTAGTAATTTTATCTGTAGCAGCTAGGGTAGAGTAAGTGTTACCTGTACACAGATATAATGTGCCTACCTTCGTACCTTTAGCGACCTTCCACATACTGTCTAAGAGGGTAACTATCCAACCTTCACTACCTAGTTGCCCTGTAGAAATTAAATTTCTTCTTAAATTAGGAACATGTCTTACCTCCTGCAGAAACCAGTCATTACCATTCTGCAACTTGATCTTTATCTTTCCTTTTCCAACAATTTGACAGGGCTCATCATCACCCAAATATACCTGTCCAAAATCACCTTGAACATAATCTAGAAAATATTTTCTATGGGGTGTAGCATGAAATGAAGCTCCAGAATCTATTACCCAGGAATCATTAACATTATCCAAACATAAGATTAAAGCATCTTGTAAAGTATTACTTGCAATATTAGCTTCCTTACTGTCATTTTCATTTTTGTCTCCTTCTTTGTTTTTCTGAGACCAACAGTCTTTCTTTAGATGACCAGGCTTTTCGCAGTACCAGCAATCTTTCTTTCCTCTAGATTGAGAGCATCCTTTCTTTGACTTCCCTCGTGACTTCTCATTCCCAAGGCCTTTTCCTCTTTCCTTTGATCTTCCTCTGTTCTCCACATTCAAAACACTACCCGATGATGTTGAAGTCTCACATGTGCTTTTTCTTCACATTTCCTCGCTTAGGATAACACCAACAATATCATCAAATACCAAAGTATTTTTACCAGAGACAGAGTTACTTACAGCCAATATCAAGCTATTCTAGCTTTCTGGCAAAGAACAAAAAATCAAGAGAGCCCTAACCTCTTCTGCAAAAGTAATTTTTACCGAAGACAATTGACTGTTTATTGTATTAAATTCATTTAAGTGCTCCACTACAGATCCTCCCTCACTCATTTTCAAATTAAATAAACACTTCATAAGAAATACCTTATTTGAAGCCGAGGGTTTCTCATACAACTTAGCCAATGTCACCATCAAATCTACAGTCGTTTTTGCTTCTATTATATTGAATGCTACAGACGATGCAAGGCACAATCGAATGGATCCCAGTGCCTTTATATCTAAAATGTCCCACTCTTCATCTGACATTGTGATCGGTTTCTTTGCCTTTCCTTCCAATGGCCGCCACAAATCCTTTTGATACAGGTAATCCTCCATCTGCATTTTCCATAACTGATAATTCTAGCCGTTAAATTTTTTGACCTTGAATTTGGAATCTTCCATTGCTCCCACTCAAATCTGAAAGTCCCACCAATTTATAGAAAACCTCGCTCTGATACCAATTGTTAGGGTTTCAAGAAGATCCGAAGCAAATATGAACTAACAATTATATGCAGATTTAAAAAACAAAAGATAAAGAAATAAAATAGGACACAAATAACATAGAGATTTAACATGGTTCACCCAGAATGGGTTACATCCACCATACACAATCATCCAATCTTTCTTATTATCCAGCAAAAATAGTACATCAACCTTACAATGCCTTAAGCATCCCAGCCGCTTATAACATGCATTTTTAGGGCAACAAACAAAGTCGGCCTTTTTAGGGTTTTATTACAATTTCGGTTTTCATCAATGAAAAACGGCAAAAAAAAATTTTTCTCCTGGACCCCGGCAAGGATACGTGCTGAGTGTACAGTACTTTGCTAATCAGTCGCCACATTTCAACACCTGTCGATGCTTAACCTGGACCTATTTGTCGGTAACAACAAATATGCAATTACGAATATACCACTGAACAAATCTTCAAGACAAAGTGTCCAAAAGGATGTCTTGACATAACCAAGTATTCTCCATGTTGTTCTAGGTGTCGGTGTACAATATATCCTACCGGTGAACCAGATACTAGTGTCTGTGCATAAGTCACTTGTCTGCCAATGAACATTGTCAATTTTCAAGTGTTAACCAGAGTTGTTTAATAGGTGTTGACATCAATGACAAAACCATATCAACATATCCAAAATACCAACATGGGGCACATCCCCATAAATCATATCATTTTTTATGCAGGATCAAGACTACAAGCACACAGGAATAATGTTTTAGTGCGCCAGGAACTTTCGTTAGCGCATTCAGGGCAAACAATAGCACTTTCGGTGTACTGTTTAGCGCATAGGACCCTTTCCCTAGTGCATTTAAGCTCTTTGTTAGCGTATAATAGTTTGATTTCTTTCCTGCATGATTGGACAACAGTGCGGCACATTCGGTAACTAGTGTAGTGCATAGGAGACTTTCTATAGCGCATCTGTGACTTTCTGTAGCGCATTTGTGCAGAATTCTAGCACGTGACTGTTGGCATTGCACACTCTAATGGTAGTTGAAGGTGATTGAAGGTGTTGTCATTGATGGAAACCTTGCAATCTTATGGCACCGGTAGGCACCAGCAACGACAGATAGTTCACCGACAACGATAATAATATTACCGACATCCTAGCCGACAGGATTTTGCTTATTGTATTTTGTATTTAATTGTAATATCTTTTTGTAAGCCGACATGGCATATTTTAATAAGACTCGTATATAAGTATGAGATCTTATAGATCATTTCGACATGGACATACACATAGGATGGATATGTAGAGCAAATATTAAGGCAAATTTTGTAGAAAGGTTTATGGTTATTGTATGAGCTTAAACCGGTACTGAACTTGGCATAGCAGATTCTTTTTGTACTAGCACATTATATTGGATTCTCATAATCCATTTTGTAAGTCAGTGAGACTTCCTTTTGTATTTAAGCAGTGAGCTCTAGGCAGTTGGCCTTCCTACATGTGCAGGCACACATCATTGTAAGTAATATCCATTCATTGGCCAGTGAGTGAATATTGTGGGTCATAAATCCCATCGAGGTTTTTCCCACACCAGGTTTCCTCGCCAAAAATCTTGTGTTATGGTGTGCTTTCTATGTTGTCTTTATTATTCATATTTACTACATTAATTCTTGTTTACTGGTACATTGTTTTGGAAAGAAAATTATATAATAAGGTCAGAAATTCTGTTAACCGGTTAAATATTGATTCAACCCCCCCCCCCCCCCCCCCCCCTCTCTCAGTATCTTTGGGACTATCATCAATCCTAAGAATTGGTATCAAAGCCTAGTCCTCTATTTTTAAAAGCCTAACAGCTTGAGGGAGATTCTGACACCGGTACATATGGAAAACTTGAGAAAGCAATTGGAAACAACTCTTGCAGATTATGATACAGAAAAGTTGAAGAATATCAAACTTGAAGATGATCTAAAGACTGCACAGGAATTCATTCAAGGACTTCAAGAAAATCTCACTATTGCTAGAAACAAAAGAAGAGAACTACATGAGAAGATGTAGAGTGATGATGATGAAAAGAAACTCTTAATGACCTTGTGAACAAATTGAGACAAGAAAATAGTGCTATGAGGAATGAAATGCAAGATATGACTATGAGGTTTTGTAAAGACATTGAAGATAGAAAGAAGAATGAAGATGACTTGACTAGGAGACTCAATGATGTTGGAAATGAAAATACAAGACTTAGTCATGAAAATGATATGTTGAAGATAGATTTGATGCACATACAAAATGACAAAACTAAACTTATGAGACATAAGGGAATCTTGGAAAATGAGTTGGCTACTGCAAATCAACACAAAGAGAAATTCAAGAAAAGTTCAGAAGAACTTGATAATGTGTTGAAAAATCAGAAACTTAATGGGGATACTAATGGACTTGGTTTTGAAGTTGGTGAAAGCTCTGGTACTGCAAACAATCATGATCACAGTAAAACGGTAAGACAACCTAATGCTTACAAATTTAATGGGAAATGCTTTAACTGTAACAAGTATGGTCATAGAGCAAATCAGTGTAGATCTAAAAACTATCAGAATGTTAATGCACCCACCGGTCAATGTTCCAAATGCAACAAAATTGGTTATAATTCAAAAAATTGCATAATGAATGTAAGATGTTATGTTTATGGAAGATTTGGACACTTATCTAATCAATACAGAACACATACCGACATAGGATATGGAAAGGTTATTCAGAAGAACAATGTGACTTGTGCTTGTAACAAAATTGGACATATTGCAAAATTTTATAGAAGTAAGGCATCACCAACAAATAATAAAGGACCCGGTTTGAAAGGCAAAGAGAAGGTAGATGAGGTAAAGCAATAATTTTCAAAACAATGGATTAGAAAGAGAGATCAAAATGTTGATGAAACTATTCCTTCACCGGTAGAACAAAGTATTACTCCACCGACAGAAGATTCTTCATCTAACTAAAAAGAAATCTTTTGGGGGTATGGCAACAAGTTGAAAATCATGCTAGTTTATCCTTGGTTGATGGTAAGAAGATGAAATTATTCTTTACCGGTAGATGTGTTAAATTTCACTTAACCGGCAGGCATTTATTGTGGTTTTTGAAGCAAAAGACATTATAAATCAGTGTTATTCCCTCTTTTTTCATTCACCGAACATTTAAACTTTCAAGGAGTGTGAAAAACCTAAGTGAAGGCATCCTTAGAGAGAAGTGAAGTGGTGTAGGAGCACCCTTCAAAGGGCTCCCACCATTTGCTTTTGATTGTGTTCTTGCTTCTTTATGAAGCCATTGTATATACAATAAGAGCCATGTGCTCATTGGTCCTAGTTTAGGTCCTAGTTTGGTCTTAGGGTCATAAGTCAAGATTGATATTTTCTTGAAAATAGAGGGTATGTGTGCCTTTGAGGTGTTTAGGGTTCCTTCATAGCATGACGGTGTCCTTAGGCTATCCCAATGTGGGTCTAGGAGTCAAGAAAAGCAACATTGAGAAAGTTGCAAAAGTTGCATGACAACTTTTAAAAGTTGTCAAGCAACTTTTCCACCTAGAGGTCAAAATCTTTAGGTTAGCGTGGACAACCCTAATATGGGCACACAGACCGAGGAAAGGGTAGTATAATTAGTTGCAAACCCTAAGTTAATGGGTTGGATGGCAGATGTTGTACGACCCAAGCAAAGTGACTTGACTGTGATTGCAATTTTGTTGCCAGTCGACACAAAAGGAGTAAAAGAAGATTGTTAATGGATTGATTTTTGAGAAAAAATGTATGGAGTGTCTTTTATGGTGTATTTACTTTCATTGTGAGCAATTAGATTAGGTTTTGTTTTGCAGGTTGTGTGTGTTTGTAAATATTTTGTAAATTACTTCCTCACTGTCCAGTTTTGGACTGGTTTGTGTCAATGGGCTCATAACTCCATTCCCCATTGCGGAATCACCATGAAACCATGGGGAATGAGAGTATAGACCTTGTACTATACTTCAAGGCAAGCAGGGCCCTTGAAAATGCAAAGAGGCCATTTAAAGACCCACTCCTAGGCGAGACTGGACAGTGCCCGACTAGGAAGGGGTAAATTGCAAAGGTCTTGGAGAGCAAGGAAGGTCATAGGAGGAGGCACCCTTTGGAGGAGTTGTAGAGGGGTGAGTGAAGCACCATTGGTGTGAAGGAGGAGCTTCCACCAATCCAGAAAAGGTGGCAAGAGCACCAAACCTACACTTTGACCCTGGCAGGCCTAAAAACTCTCTTAAAAACCCTTGAAAACCTTAAAATCCACTTAGGGCAGTGTACAGACACTTGGAGGCCTAAAACCTAAAAAATCCTTGAGCCCTTGCCAATTGAATAGTAGGTCTTTTGGGAGGTTTCACAAGTAAATGCATCATTTTCAAGAGGAAGCCCTAAAGGACTGGATAGGAGGCCTAATTAGTCACAATCCTTGTAGCCCTATTTTGTAGGCAAAACACAAATAGTGAAATCGGTAAGGGGTTGAAAGATTGAAACCTCTTGGGGGCACATGAATGGATGGAAAAACCATGTAATAGACCTGACCTATCCTTGCTAAGACCTAGGAAGGTGTGGAACAAGCCAAACCCATATTAGCCTAAGTAAGGGTTCTTTGAGTCTCATGAGTAGGTGAGACCTTAGGAGTGAGAATTCAAATAGTTGGTGGGTGGATTGGGAAAGGGATTCCACAAGAAGAGGAAGTCCTAGAGACCCTAGGGTGTGGTTAGAACACCTGGTGATCCAAAGAAAGGATCCAAGAGCATAGACTAGGCTAGTCTATCCCAAGACCCCATCCCATCAGATTGGTATCAGAGCCAAGTTAAAGATTTGGTGGACCGTGTATGTCTATGTACTCTGGTGAATCAGTAGGGGAAAGCACAATGGTCACCAATGCAGAGCTAGATAGGGAGGTAGAAGAGCAGAAGGAGAAGAATAAACTCCTTGAAGAAGCTATGAGTGAGATAAGGGATAAGCTGGAGGAAGTGGTGGATCAGAGGACACAAGGACCTTGGGGTGAAGACACCAAGGATAAAGGCAAGAAAACTATAGACATAGATGACATTATACCTGAACCAGATCCCTTGTTCAATGAAGAACCATTTGTAAAGGCTATTAAGGCCTTGAACACCAAAGCTTTTGAAGGATTGCCACATTTCAGTGGAAGGATGGACATTGACACTGTCATGGAATGGATTGAGGGTATGGAGAACCACTTCAAGTGTGAGGGAGTGATAGAGGCTCAAAAGGTTAAGGTTGCCAAATCAAGATTAAGGGGAGTAGCTTTGACATGGTGGAAGTACCTGCAAGAAGAGAGAGTTAGCATGGGGAAGCTACCTATTGCTAATTTAAAGGCCATGGTGAGTAAGATCAAGGAGAACTACTTACCAAAGGATTATGAAGTCCAACTTCATAAGAAGAGATAGGGATTGAAGCAAAAATATCTTGATGTGACCTCCTACACCGAAGAATTTCAAAAGCTTTGCCTTAGATCCAAAGTCCAAGAAGATGAATATATCAAGGTGGCTAGATATTTAAGTGGCCTAAAGTGGAACATTCAAGAGGAGATAAGCCTATGGACTCCTACCACTGTCCAAAAATGTCATCAGCTTGCTGTCAAGGTGGAAGAGAGGAACAAAAGGAAAGGAGACTCTAATAACAGGGGTAGAGGCAGAGGTAGAGAACAAGTGAATCACCGAGGTGGTTACCAGCTCCTTTGCAACTTGCAATGTTTGTGTAGCATAACACGACTTGTTATGCACGATTGCAATTAATACTTCTTGCACAATGATAACCTGCGTGTTATGCGCTTCACCTATCTGCAATTGTTCTCTTGTTGACATCAATGACAATCTAGTGTTGACATACATATCTAAAATTCCACTAACCATAGATATTGGTTAATGCCATTCTATGCATAGGTAGGTTTAAGTAATGCAAGTTAACGTAGCATTGCTACTAGAATTTACCTACTTATGAGAAAAGATTAATTGATACATAAGAGAAAGCTAATTGATCAACAAATTTACCAGCTCGTCACTCTATTTTTATTTCATCTCTATTCTTATCTCTTCCTAATTTCATTTCTCCTCCTAGACCTTATCCTCCTCCCATTTCTTTTTCTTTGTTTATGAGGTAGATTAGCCATTAGATTAGAGTTTATTATACATTTCTTAGAGTAAATTAGTAGTAGAATATAAGAAGAAGTTGACCTTTGAGGCTCCCAATGCCAATTTATGAAAAAATGTAGATGCATGCAACACATTTTGGCCCTTGGTCTATCTCCTTCTCATGAGAGCTTTTCCCCTTAACACTCGTCGTAGAAATTCCACCAACCATCCAAGGATATTATCTTCATCGTCTTAGTTGAATTTTAAACAAACAATTTCCGAAGGATTTTAAGCTCAATGTTGGATTCCTATAGATCAAGTTAATTCCTTGATGCTTTAAAGTATTCCTCAATATTAATGGTTTGATTATGTACCCATCACATTTCTTATATGTTTTCTACCTACACACAAATCTAAGAGATTACATTGTAGTAATAATCAGGGGAAATTTTTTGGTAGATGATAAAGACATTTTTGAGGCACTACCCTATGTGGAGAAAAATAATGAACCCCTTCCTCAAAAGTTTGAGGATAATGTTGAGGTTATCTCAAAATTGTTTTTTTGCTTAGGTTGGACTTCCAAGACAACATTATAAAAACGTGTACTTTGTAATCACTTATCCTATTGACTATTTGAAGAAGATCTCAAAGTTAATAAATGTACTTGACCCACCTCCTCAAATCAAACAAGGAAATACTTATCTAACAAAAAATATGATGAGGGTGTGATACAAATGCAAAAATTCGAGTTCTTTAAGAGACACAATTTGCACTTACACCCAAAATCTTCTTTAGACAACTATTACAATCATTTTTCTAAAATATATGAAATAATTTTTTTAATTTAATAATTCTCCTTATATTAATTATTCTCTTCTCCTTTCAAGAAAATTAAATTTATACATACTAATAACAATTTAAAATCATCGATGGAATCATTTGAGCTATGGATGGACAGGTGGTGGCAAATGAGATTTTAAACCTGGATGCGATGGGGTGGAACAGTGTCTTGGGCATCTATTTTAACCCTAATAACTATGTTTCTTCTGATTCAGAGGAGGAGTCGGATGTTCCGGAGGAGGAGAACTCGGACAGAGAACGCAGAAGAGCAGAAAAAGAAAGAAAGACCAATGAGATTGATGAGGCTTGGGAGGTCTGCAGAATCAGAGTGATCAAGGCGGTTCAATTTGGCAACCATTTGGCGGTTATCCTCCAAGCTCTAGCTAATTGAAAATTTGTCTAGGTTTGGTTTTTGCATTCGACTCTGCATTTTGATCTAGAAGGCAGGGGAAGTTCAAATGTATGGCAGGAAGGTTTAGGAACTAGATTTTACTGCTTTGCGATGTAAGGGAGCTAACCCCTCTTGTTAGCACTTATCTAAATTAAAAAAAAAAACAATTTAAAATCATAGAAATATTTTGATTGTTACCATATTATAATCATACAATAAAATTTTGCTACACTTTAGTAAGATTTATAGTTTGATATTTTTTTTTTATCATTTTTTCCATGAATACATTATATCACTTTTTATTAATAAAAAAATTAAATAATACACTTTAAAAAAAGTCAAACCCTCAAAATCTGAAAGGATCGAATCTGAATCAAATTGTGGAGGAAGAAGGTGCTTTTAGGGTCCCTACCGACCGGTAAACACGTATCATTTACTTTTAACTGGTATTATATTTTGCGAAATATCATTAACGCCTTTTGAAAATAATTTCTCTAATTATGGGCACGAGTTTTTTCCAGTTCAGAGTAAATATATGTGTACAGTGTAAGCATTTTATTTCCCTCTTAATTCGAGCAATCTTGATTCTGCAGCAAAGGAAGAGGGAGTGGAAGCTTTCATCTTGAAATAAACTACCCTCGTTATCGTTTGATTTAAAAAGTTGGACTTTCTGTTATTGTTTTAGGCTCATCGTTGAAGCATACTGGCAAATACAGCCACGTTGAATTTGAGTTTGCAGTTTCAAATCAAAACCAGCTGTGCCATTGAGCTAAGAATATTTTAAAAAAGGCTTTAAGATAAATGGTACCTATCGTTATATTGCTATTATGTTTGCATGCATAATCGTCAAGTCTGTTTTGGATTCCAATTCAAGGGAGGTCGTAAAAAATGGGAATATTAATTAGTGGGTATCACCTTTGGGCTATTCTCCACCGTATGCTCCTATTCCTATCCGCATCTGATTCTTCGCAGGCTCTTACAACTATAAATTTGATAGACTCGGCAAATTTGACTTGATCCCGAAAGATGGCGAAGGAGCAGACCAATTACAAGTTCGAGCTGGATGGAGGCCTAAAAATGCAAGTGCAGGTTTGTATACACATGACTGAAATAATTTAACAGTTTTCTGCGAGTATACTAAAGTTAAGCTAAAAAGGTGAAGATTTTAGGGTGCACTTAATTTCTCATTTTTTTTTCAATGTTCTGGAATACCATTACTAATTCTTACTGTAATTCATTTATTTAACCATTTGGTGGGGGTTGAAGATTAAGAAGGGGTCCCCAACTTGCATAGAGTTACAAGCCACAAATGCCACTACATCCCTACTTCTTCACTGGGGAGTTCTTCTTTCCACTGACAAGTAAGCCTCTCACTCCACTAACACCATTTGCATCATTGTAATTAGAATTCATTTAAATTTTGTTTCATACTGATGGCTGCTAACTGGAATTGGGGTTTTCCATTTGTAACGCTGTAGTTTGTATTCATCTAAATTAGCTCACATAATGGCTGCTTGCAGGAATTGGGTTATTCCATCTCATTGGCCTACAGGAACGAGAACTTATAAACAGAAAGCGCTGCAGACTCCTTTTAAAAGGGTATGCAATTGATCAAAAATTCTTTTATATCTATATCTCTTCTTGGTTATATTTTTAGGTATGCAAGATAAAATAAAATAAGACGACTTTTAAGTCAAATTGGTTTGTACTATCTATAGAAGGTGTGTCTATTTGTTTAAAAGATTGTTTTTTATGATTTTAGCGTTTGACACATGTAGCGTGTACATATGCACACGCATGCATATGTTTACAATGTACATATACCCAGATTAGTGTATTTGAATTAAGAATAACTTCATTGATTGCTCCCTACAGTCAAAATGTATTGTATACTTCCAAGCAATAAAAGCATAGTAAAAATAGAGAATAGAGAATATCTAATAACATGAAAATTTAGACTGGAATTTTGTGTTCTTCGTTATGAATTGATTAATATTTTTCTGTTCTCATCGTTTGCAGTCTGGGGAATGCCACTCCTTGACAATTGAAATCCGGGATCCCAAAATATGTGCTATTGAATTTCTCTTGAAAGATGAAGCTAGGGACAAATGGTTAGTTATCAATGGTACAGCTTTATTGAGGTAAATGGAATGGCAATGAGATAATTTGTTCTCGTTTCTCAGGTTTAAATTGAATGGTCAGAACGTCCACATTGACATACCAAGAGATGCGACAAATGTTTCTGATGTCTCTATACCTGAAGATCTTGTACAACTGAAGGCTTATATACAATGGGAATCTAAAGGAAAGAAAAATTATACCCCAGAACAAGAAAAGGTATGGCAGTGATATCTCATCAGGAGTCTACATTTAGTGTATTTTCAAACAAATTGTTTTCAATCTCATCAGAGAAGAGCTTGGCATAGAAGAAGATATCTATAATCACTGTTGCAATCAAATCTTTCTTTAGAGCTTGAGTATAGAAGAAGATATCAATTGGCATTTAGCATTTATCTTTATCACTACCATTTTAGCATTGATCAATGATGAAGTATCATACTATCAAATGTATTTAGTTTTACAATTTTGTATATTTCTTTAAATTTTTTGTATATATATATATACATATTTGTGTGTGTGTATGTATACATGATGGAATCAATGAAATTGAGAGGGGTGGGGAGGGGTAGAGGGTGAATCAATGTTCTGCAATTTTTAACTTTCTTGAACAGATTCTTAAACCACTTGATGCAGATGAATAAAAGTAAAATGCAAAAACTCAATACAAACAAGCACAAAACCATAACACCAGAATTTTTACGTGGAAACCCGGAAAGGGAAAAAACACAGTGGGATTGAGACCCACAATATTAAAATAATGTGATCAGGAGTATAATAATATTACAAGGGGAATGCACATGCATTCAGGCACACTGCCTAGAGCTCACTGCTCAATTACAAAAGAGGGTTACAACCCTCAGAGGACCCACTATGCTACAAATGTTTACAAATGATAACCTGAATGTCTGAACTAATGAATATCATCTACATGCCAAAGTGCAGTTCCAGTTAAGCACGAAGTAACTATCTTCCACTGTTCTGGCACACTGCTTTGTTCTGTCATACATCGGAGCATAAATCCAAAGATAGCGCACGTGAAATTGCACACAAACGCTCATACAATCTTCGCACATCAACATCGAACTCCAAAATGATCAAATAGATTGGTTTTATATATCTGCATCATTGATTTAGGTCACTAACATGGTGGCTCCAAAAGCATGAAAGTATGAAACGTGTAACAAGAAGTTGGCTCAAACCGATTACTAATGCACATGCGGACCAAAACAAACTGATTATATGCTTCACATATGTCGGATCAACAACCTCGAACTTGGAACCAATCAACAAAATCATTTCTAAGATTCTGTATAACACGCTACACCACTAATCACCCAAATAACCTTGTTCTTCTTGAAATGCTGGATACCGGATCATCAATATTGCACGAGAATCAATACCGAAGACTAGGATTGCACACTAAGATATTCCAATCATCGAATCAACTACCTCTTCCATCGCAAACAAAATTGTGCACCCAAAATTAAGTTCTACTCAATGTACTCATACTCTGATGAACACTGCGTTCCACTGTCTAGACTTAAGCAAAGTAGACTTCGAACTTCCGGTAGAATGATTTTGCATATTCCGGATGAAGCTTCTGATCTGAGTTGTCATCAATGACAACTCCCAAACATGCCTCAAGCACTTATCTCTTCCGATACGATGTCTCTTGCCAACAATACATACATACACACAGATGTACCCAAACCCATGTACCCAAGGGCAATTTTTTTCCCCTGTACCCATGTACCTGTTCCCGTACCCATACCGGCAATTTAGTTGGATAATATTGTTCATTTTAGTATTTTATAAATTTTATGATGTTATTTGAAATCTAGCTATAGCATTGCCTTTAACATCTTCATCAAAAATTTATTAATATTCAGATTGCAGCCATAATAGTAATATCATTGAAATGTTAACGATGTATGCTTGCTGCTGTTAATATTTCTAAAATATTCAAATATTGCATAGTCTAGAAGTGCACAAAAATTGTAGGGTTTATGAATATTCTGGAAAGGGACATTACATATAGGAAAGTACAAGGTCAAATTTGTTGCATGGAGATTCTCATAGAAAGAGGGAGTTGATTATGATGAGACTTTTGTGCCAACTGCAAGATACACTTCTATCAAGGTAATTATGTCTTTTGCATCTAATATTGGTTGATCTTCATACCAGATGGATGTAAAGACAACTTTTTAATGACAATATACAAGTGTATATAAATCAACCTAGAGGGATTGAGGTGCATAGGTGAGAGATCCATGTAGGCAACTTGAAGAAAGCCCTATATGGGCGAGAGATCCACGTATGCAAATTAACTGAATTGTTGCAAAACATGTGCTCTGATACGTGAAAGGTACAATTTTTTATGGATCGAGGTATCCCAAAGACATAATTTTGCATGGCTTTGTGGATTTATATTGGGCAAGTGATGCTAGTGCTAGGAAGAGCACTTTGGATTTTTGTTTAAGTTTGGGGTCTGGTCTGATATCCTACTTCAGTTGGAAGTAGGTAGTAGTAGAGTTAAGTTTAGTGAAGCAGATTACATAGTAATTCCTTCTACTCGTTGTAAGTCTATTTGGCTTTGTTAGTTGATAGTAGAAATTAACTGTTTGAAGTTGACAATAGTGTATTGTGACAAGTGACAACCAAAGTGGCATCAAGCTATTTGAGAATCTAGTGTTTCATGATCACTTAAAGCATATAGACATTCAATGTCATTTCCTTCGAGATAGAGTTTAGAAAGAAAATAGTTCAGTAGTATCTTGTGGTGAACCCACGAAAGATGATGCCACCTGACCTGGATGGCAGTATTGGTTGCCAACTATGCAAGTTTGTCTCCTTCCAGAAAAATCAGATTATTGCCAGTTGTTAGTCTTATCTTTTGTAGGAGAAAAGAATCAGATTTGGTTTGGAATCTTCTAGTTAGAACCATCGACTTCTTGAAGAAGCCTAGTTTGTTTTGTAGTGACAGCTGTATCCATTTTGTCTTGTAGTGACATCGATTCTATATCTTAGAAGGGAAATTAGATCTGTTTTGTCTTTAGCATCTAGTCGTCCTAGGGTTTCTTGTGAAGGTGGTTCCCTAAACCGCCCTATGTTATTCTATATTGCAGTCTTAGTTTGATTTCAGGGTATGCTGGATAATTTGTATGCTGTTGTGCATTCCTGGGTGAAGGGACAAAACTTGCACGAATCACCTTTGCTTTGCTGTGTATTGCTCAAACTCCATTTTGGCTCTACAATATTTATATCTTAAAGTCTGTTGTTAGAGGATTCAGTGTTCTGTAAGTAAACTGCTGCTGTTAGGAGTTTTGTTCCAGTTTTCTATGAGTAAATCAGAATTCTAGAATTTACAATTTTCTAAGTAAATCTATGTAGCAAGATTAAATGTTTGAATGATCTATAAATAATTTTGGAGTTTAGTTACTTTCCTATATCTATATTGTGTTGGCAAGTCTATTTTTGAATTTAACAGCTTAAGACGAGCAGGAGATTCAGATCATATAGATCTTAGGGTCTTTACAGTGGTATCAAAGCCTCAACCCTGCTAGCTGTGGGTTTGTTTTATGAGTGAGAGGGAACAACGGTACCATTTGAGAGAAAGAAAGAAGAGTTCCAATATGGGCAAGGGTGATGAAGATGCAAAGGCCTACTTTAAACGTTCTGAAGCCCTGCAACTCGGTCTAGCAGAGACATTAAAGGAAGTCACCCGATTGTTGAAAGGGCTTAAACATAATCAAAATGGTTGGAATTCTGCTAATGAGAAGGGTGAAGGAAGTGTTGCCAATAAAGGGAAGTCTACCCTTCAGGATGAAGGAAGCAATTTCAATGAAGCAAGATCTACCCCCGACGGTGAGAGGAATTCAGCCAAAACATTTAGGGCTAAATTTTTGCCTAATGAAGAGGTCAGGAAGGATCAACCTGAATGGCTTGATGAAATGGACCGCCTTTTAGTGGAATATAATACGTTAAGCGAAGTAGTTAAGAATAGCATGTCTTTCCTTGAGTTTTGTGGACTGAAATCCAAAGGTGGATATAGGAGAAAGGAGTATGATGGAAGAAAAGACATTCAACAATGCCTAGGCAAAACTACTTTACCAAATTTTGATGGAACAAGTAGTACCACAACAAGATCTTGGTTGCAAAAGCTGGACAAAATTACTCATTAAACCCAATGACAGAAGAATAAGCTATCAAGTTCGCCACTTTACACTTGGAAGGAGTAGCTCATGAGTGGTGGTACCACGAACTTGTAACTCAAGGACATGACTCAAATTTCCACCATAGAAGATTTCAGTCAAAGGCTGATTGAAAGATTTGATAGAACTGACCCCGAGGTTCATTTTTGTAACCTAGCTAGATTGAAGCAAGAAGGTAGAGTGGAAGATTATGTAGCAAAATTTCAGAGACTTGCGGTAATGGTGCCTGATGTAATAGATAGGAGGTTGATAGTACTCTTTGTGGAAGGATTAGTTGAGCCACTTAAGGGGTTGCTCAAAGCCTTAAACCCGACAACATTCCAAGAAGCCACCACAACAACTCTTAACTTAGAGGATTCAATGGTCAAGGATACTTTCAGCAGTAGGGGGACAACCCCACCCATACAATTCAAGAAAACTTTTCAGAAAAATTCAATACTTCCTAGGGTGCCTTTAACAAGGCCCAATCAAATGGAAGTCAGTAGAAATGTGTTGAGATGGAATTAGCTGTGCTTTACATGCAAGGAATGATGGCAACCAGGGCATCGATGCTTAGGTAAAGGGCAAATATATTATATTGAGGTGATCTCTGAGGATGAAACCGAAAGTGAAGAGGCTGATGTTGAAAATGAAACAGAAACAATCAAGGGACCTGAAGGTGGTACACTTGCAGCACTCATTGGAGAACCACACTATTGTGCCTTCCGCATAAAAGGCATTTTGAGGGGACAGTGAGTAATCATCCTTATTGATAGTGGCACCACCTATAATTATGCAAATGAGGAAGTAGTGAGGAGGCTTGGTCTGAAAACAGTTCCAATTGAAGGGTTTGGAGTAAAGGTAGCTAGTGGTACTACTCTTTCTTGCACTTAGAAGGTTCCTCAAATGGAGTTGTCTATGGGGGAATATAAATTGAAGGATGATTTTTATGTGATTGACATGGACATGGAAGTAGTCTTGGGCTGTCAATGGTTGCATGCAATTGATAAATATGAGATTAGCCATCGGAAGTTGGAAATGACTTTCCTATATGTCATGTCCCTTCCTTCATCATTATGTATAACCTAAATGAAGTAATTATTATTAATTAATATAATTATTATTAACAAATGATTATTTGGAATCATTAAATATTTATTTATTTATAAAATATTATTATTTAGTTAATATTCTTGAAATATTTTATAAATTATATTATATTTGAAAATAGTATAAATAAATATTACATATTAATAACACTCATCCTGATCAATAAATAAAGTAAGCAAATACTAAGTAGACTTCTTGTGTCAGATATTGTCCCCTCAACAAGAGACAGTGATATTAGAGAGAGTGGTATCATAAGATAGCAATATTAATATAAAAAGAGCTTATCCTAAAAACATCAATTAAAAGCATGACATATGAACGTAACATACAAGTAGGAGAATAAAGAAAGCACCATATATTTTGCAAATAATATGCAGCATGAAGTCAATAAGAAAAGAATCTTCTTAAATAGAAGACTTGTTAAAGATACAGCGATATCATAAAAAACGATAAACAGCATTGGAATATTGACAAGTCAGCAATGTAATCCAAACTAATCAGATTGACTTAGTCAAAGAGACAAACAAGAAATTGATATCCAACCGATATATAATTAAGAGGTGCGATTAAGAGATATAATTTGATTAAGGAAAATATTCTCCAAAGGATGCAATATTAAGAATTATTAATAAATCATTGACAAAGGATACGTCTACTCCCAATAAGATGCAACCCTTCAACACCCAAAGGTATTTAGTGTGGATTGAAATCATTTCCAAGATGGGGGGGAGGATACGTAATACTAATGCACCAGAAATCAGTAAATAAAGAATGAAGTGTAGACTAAGTAAAGAACTTGTTTCAGATTTATATAAAGAATTTATGATGGAATTGTGAGAAGTCAGTGATTTGGTTTATGATAGATTTAAGACGAGAAATAATGGATAAGGAAATAAGAAAAGACAAGGCCTCTGTTATTATATTGTCTGGGAATCACATTGGGGTATGAATCTGAGAATATAATACTATTAACATAATATAGTATGATGTTGTTAACATAAAGTAATACTAATATGGTATGACACAATTGAATACTATTAATATGACAAGGAAGTTACATAACATAATACTATAATATAATATAATATAAATTATATAACACAATAATGTTATTACATAATATAGATAACATAATATAATGTTAATGAAATATAATATAATAATGTCATAATGATAGTTTAATAAATGCTTTCCTATAATTATAGTGTCCCTCTATTGTAATCACTATATTTGTGATTCTAGGACAAAATCTTATAAGGTCCCATTAAGGGACATTACACTATATAATGGAAAAAGGATAGTACTTCAAGGAATGTCCAACAAAACAAGGGAAATATCGGCCAAGAGGATGGAGCGGGTGTTCCATAAGAAACAGGTAGGGTGGGCAGTAGAATGCCTTATTAATAATGCAAATGATGCAGAGAAAGAAGGTGCTAACAGCATGCAGATTCAAATAATTTTGGATAAGCATAATAAAGTCTTTAGAGACATACCCCTCGGGTTACCACCAAGTAGGGGTTTCCAACACATCATTGAACTTGAAGAGGGGGCAAAACTAGTGATGATCACTCCATATCACCATTCGAAGGTTACAAGGAAGAAATTGAAAAAGCAATCAAAGAATTACTCGACATGGGACATATAAGGCCTAGTTCCAGCCCTTTTGCATCTTCCGTAGTGTTGGTCAAGAAGAAAGATGAAACCTTGAGAATGTGCATTGATTACAGAGCCCTTAATAAGAAGACTATAAAGAATCGCTACCCAATACTCGCATTCATGAATTGATTGATGAATTACTTGGAGAGAGTTTCTTCTCCAAAATTGATTTGCATTTAGGATACCATCAAATTAAGGCGTAGGATGACGATGTACACAAGACAACATTCTGGTGTCGCTACGGGCACTATGAATTCTTGCTAATACCCTTTGGTTTAACAAATGCCCCAACAACTTTTCAATCATGTATGAACCAGGTATTTATTCAGCAATTAAGAAAATTTGTCCTTGTCTTTTTTGATGACATCTTGGTTTATAGCAAATCTTGGAAGGATCATCTACAACACTTAAATGAGGTATTGGGAATCTTAGAGTAGCAGTCCCTTTATGCCAAAGCATCCAAGTGTGAATTTGGGTTACAAGAAATCTTATATCTAGGCTTCAAGATCAATGAACATGGAGTAAGTGTTGATGCGGATAAGATCAAAGCCTTTGAAGAATGGCCTAGACCCAACAACTTGACACAGTTGAGGGGATTTGTTGGACTATGAAGCTACTACCGGAGGTTCGTTAGTGGATTTTGTAATGTCCCCATATTTAGCTACGCTTTCCAGTGACTGTTAGCCTATCCTTGGATGCCCGTAGGCTAGCCAAATGCAGAATTAGGGTTTCCAACTTTTGTGGAGGTCTGCGTGAGCTTTTTGATGATTGACTAGTCAAAATTCTACAATTCAAGCCATGGATTCCTTCTGGGTTTTCCGAGAGCTTCGCAAGGGTATGACATGCATTCAGTGCCGAGAATTTTTCAGAACTTACTATTTTTAGAAGTTGGTGACAACTGTCAAGGTTTTTGGGTTTTTCTGGTTTTTCTGGGTTTTCTGAGCTCATGCTCAAGGTTTGAAGAACAAACTTTTTGGAGTTGTTTTCAGAACTTACTATTTTTAGTAAGTGTCATTTCAGGCAGTGCTATTTTTAGCAGTTCAGTGCAGAGCTCCAACCCAATTCAGCTTGACAGTTTCAGCACTTCAGTTTCCGATTCATTTGGTTCTTATCAGTCTTTGATTTTAAGATGATTTATTTAAATATTAATACTCCATTCTAAGGTTAATATTTAAATTATTTGATGGTCGACTTAGGAAAGGGGAAAGCATATTTTATTCAGAACCATATTTAAATTAAATGTTTGAATGATCTATAAATAATTTTGGAGTTCAGTTTCTTTCCTTATATCTATATTGTATTGGCAAGTCTGTATTTGAATTTAATAGCTTAAGAAGAGCAGGAGATTCAGATCATATAGATCTTAGGGTCTTTACATCTCTACCCTCAGATGGGTAGGTTGCAAACATTTTGACAAAACTCTTGACAAAGTGAAGTTTGAAATACTAAGAGAGAGGCTAGGGTTAATGGAAAACATTGTCCTCACAAAGAGGAAGAGTTAGCTTTTCAAATGTGTTGCTTGGCTGCTGATCTCGTATAGCTGCGCACGAGAAAGTAATTAAATTTTTTTTTCTCTATATTTAACCAAGCAGTGGACTCTTATACTTTTCTTATGTTTAAAGGGACTCTAAATTTATGAATGTAAGTTGTTATTGTTTTTAGGAGCAATTTTCTTTTTAAAATTTTTCTATTTTAGCCAAGCAATGGACTCTTATACTTTTCTTATATTTAGAGGGACTCTAAATGAAAGTAAGTTGTTTTGTTTCTTATTTTCTATTTTTTAGCCAAGCAATGTGTTGATGGGTGTTTTGTGACACTCTCTAACACAAAATAAAATACCAAGTATTCTATACACTCTTGAATAAGGAAACCTCAAATGCTAAAGATATGATCAAATAAGGTTACCCCAAGGTTCCTATGGTCAGGTCTTGACATTGCAATGGATAGACTCAGTGAAATGATGTGATTTGCTGTTTACACAAAGGGACTTTCACTTGACTTTTCTACAAAGCAATTGGAACTTTGAACATCCGATATAGCAATTTAGGTGATTCTTTCTTCCTAAACTAACTTAAACTTCTACTGCGTAGATAAAAAGGATTAGGGTTATGGATTCTAATATAAAACCTATGAACAATGATGATAATGGATAATGTTTTAGATGAATGGATTCCTTAAATCAAGCTTTGCTTTGCCATGATAACAACTACGCAAAATTGATGCGATCTCCAAAGGTAGTGAAAATTTTTCATATTGTAAACATCTATCCAAATACCCTATGTTGGCACAATCCAAATGAATTTCCACAATCAAACTATTGTCAAAATGAGGTTCAGACTAACCATACACTGCAATATGCAATTGACAAACTACATATGGTATGAACCAAGAAATTCATCAAATATCTTCACATTTTTCCATTAAAACCAATGAACTTCAACTAAAACATAAGAAGTAGAAACCATGCGAAATGTTGAAACTTCATACAAAGATCCATCATATCTTCAATGAAAATTATGAATTGATTTCGACATAGACTTGGCAACAATTTCTAATCTGCTCCTCCTCCTCCTACTACCACTGCTATCTCTATTAACTATTTTCTACCTATTAAACCTTTACAAATAAAAAGGCCAAGCCTTTTATAGACTTTGAGTTACGAAATGAAGGGCCCGGATTGATTCTAAATCAATGGCCAAGATTAAAAAATAAAACCTTAAGGTGGGGTTAGTTATAACTAACACCTCATACAACATTCTTGACCAATGAGAAAATTACACAACTTTGAATGCATGTCCTTTTAGGGAAAGGACCAATGGAAAATGAGTTGTAAAATCATATTAAATGTAATTCCACATGCCAATTTCCTTCTTCCTTCTTGGTAGGAGTTAGGTTCACTGAATCTGGACATGTTGACCTTGGATTATTTGATTGGTGGAGTAGGTAGGATTTCTATCCTTAATGCCACCTCAGCTCTTTGTTTCAACTTCACTTTTATATCATCATAAAGAAGTCTCTACATCTTTGCCTCATGAGTTTCTAACTTTGATTAACTCTTTTGAAACTTCAAAACGCTTTCCTTGAGGCTTTATTTCTTTTGCATTTCTTTCCTTGCATTCAACATCCTTCTTCATGACAATCCTTGAAAAGCCATCTTTCCATAGTTGTATCCTTCATGTTGTTGAGTCCTTTTTTGTCATCTTCTTGTAGTGTTCTTCTTCATGTTTTGCCATCGTCCTCTTGAACATGTTGATCTTGTCTTCCATCATTCTCATCTCTTCATCCTTCTCCATCATTAGTTTCCTCACAATCATACCTGAAAAGAGAGAAAGTTCCTTGGATTTAAATTATGAATGAAAATGAAATGCAAGAAAATTGTGATAGGAAAATGAAAATTCAAAATCTTGTACTCCAATTCATCTTGAAGCACTTAAAAGAATTTTCATGAAAAACCCTCTTCAATTGCAAAATTGTGAAACACATTTGCATCTTAAAGGGACAAACTCATTTGGATTTAAAAATGTCATCAACAATTTACAAAAATTGCATCACAAACCCTTGTCCTTATTTTTTTGCATAAAATTTCTAGAGCACTTTTAAGCTTGGAATTTCTTGTGGAAATTGATTTCAAACAATTTTACTTCAAATTTTAAAGTGTTTTCTCATGTTTGAAATCTGGATCTGCTCAATTTGTAAAGGGATACATTAAGGTTTGCACATGAATTTCTTGAATTTTCTGCAAGAATCATTTCTTTGAAGGTCTTCAATGTCAACTTTTCCTTTCTCCTTCGATACTCTCTTGGGGTCTGATTTCTTGTTGATGTGTTTTTTATGCACAAAACATTTTAGAATAAAGTACCAAGGTAATTTACCCTCTCTTGAACAAAATCACCTCAGATGCTAAGAATGAGATCAACTAAAATGAATCCAAGGTTTCTACATGTCAGGTCTTGACAAGTGGGTAAGTTCAGTGGTTTGATGTGAATTGTTGTGTTTCAGTTGGGGACTTAACGCAAATGTTTGGATTATCATGAATGATGCGGAATAGGTGTGCTGACAACTTAAGATTTATCAATATTGCTCTGGATTTACTTCTTACAAAAAAAAGGACAAAAGGAATAGGGTTCAGGAAGTCTATTGTAATCCTAGGAATGCAGGAAATGGTGAATGGATTTAGTGGAATCAAACCAGGCAAGGTTTGATAATCAGGTATTGACACAAGCTTAGTGCAATCGTCTAAGATATACTTAAAGATTTTCAGGCTATCACCATCAAACGTAGACACCATCCAAGTTGATGCTTGTCAACGGACGCGTAATAGTTGAAGTTATGCTTACTTAAATTCCAGCTGACCACACAAGGCGCACTTACCAGCGGCAAGAGGCTAGTGGTATGGATTAAGGATTCCACACAAATGAATTCAACAAATCTTCCACTCAATCTAACATACATGAAAATAAATTCTAATCTAAATTCTAATCTAACTTGGAGGAATTGAGAACCATGAATGCAAATACAACATTTGAAGAGCAAAATCACCAACACTTGAACAATGATTAGGATTCAAATAGCTGCAACATATACCAACAATTCTACAAAAACTCTCCCTTACAAATGAGAGACAAGGAGGCATATATAGTCTCTCTTACAAAATGGATGGCCCAGATTGATCTAAGATCAACGACCGAGATCATGCCAACAAAACCCTAGAATTGCCCTAATTAGGGTTACATAAAAAATGGTGCCACCAACATATGGCCCAATGAAAAGATACCTAGTCATCTAATAGGGAATCTTCTAGAAGATTCCTCCTTGCATCTCTCTCTCTCTCCTAGCATACTCCAAGAATCTAGCCAATACTGAATCTAACTCCTCCATAGAAATGCTAGGCAAGGTATCCTGTTGTAAATCAATCACGTCCAATGAATCCGAGCAAGCATTCAAAGTGTTCTCCCATTCTGGCATGAGCTTCTGCGAATTATGAACATGAATCAACAAAGAGACCAAGTCGTCTATCTGACTCTTTTGCAAAGAGTCCAATTAGCAAAAATACATAAATTTCATCTTGTCTCTTAATTCGACTAAGTGTAAACCACTAGCATCACTAACATCAACACCCAATAATTCTTCAATCGAGGCAAGGATCTTCATCTGAATGTCCTGAATTAATCCTTCCATCTCCATACAACTCGACTGGGCGTTCTCATAAGTTGATTTCTTCACGGCTAATGCACAATACCAGCCATGGAAATCATATCTGTCTCCACTGTGCACAATGTTCTCGTTGACCAAGGTGGAATTAGGTATCTTCTTCAATGCCTGGAGGCGTGGAATAGTCTTGTCTTGAATAGGCCGACATTCTTCCCAAACTCCCTCCAAATACTGGATTTTGAATATGAGCCCTGTTGTCCTATCATATGCATGGACAAACTGAGTAAGGAAATCATCTGCCTGTTTTCTTGTGCTCTCAATCCACTTTTCCACCTTCGAGTGTGTACCTCTCGCTACCTTGCAGTGTGAATGTATTGCATGGTCAACTGCAATAGGGGAAATAAGGGTGGGATTTTCACGCCTTGTCCCTGCAATATACTCTCTGAGTCTGATATTCTCTTCTCTGTACCTTTCTTTCTCCGCAACCTCTTTGTCTAACCTTGCATTGATTGCCTGGAGGTTTTCACCAATCTCATGAAATTCCTGTTTTTTGGATGTATGACCAAGGGCAACTGAAGTGATCTGGAAATCCATAGGAGTAGCAATGTCCGCTGTCACGCTTGCTCTAGGAACAACAATCTACGCAATCCACATTCCTGTCTCATCTCTAGCTATGTGTGATTAAATCTCCGCTCTCTTAGGCTCCTTCTCCTTAGCACTCCTAGCTAGGTAGTCATCAATATCATCAATAGGCTGCACCTCTATCATTTGTTTACTTTTCTCCATACTTTTCATCAGCCATTCAGGAATAGCGGCCATCTCCATACCATCATCGAGACATTTCTCGATCAAGTCCTTTCAATGTCGAGATAACATCATCATTATCATTAGGATTATTCCCGGTCCAATCTCATTTCCCAAACTAACTTCCAAAAGGACATTAGGGGATCCCGGCTGGTCATCATTCTCATCAGGAGGTGTAGATGTTGCTGTGGCATGAAATTCCTGAGTATTCTCTGGTAGTATCACTGTGTTGGAACACTGCTGAGTTTCCTTATTCTGCTCTATTACTTCAATCACTTCGATTGATGAGACACTAGGAGGGGGTGAAGGAATGATAGGCGGAATGATAGTCTTCTGTTTCTTCTTCACCTCCTCAATCTTCTTTCCTCTGGCCTTGACTTCCTTTGACGTGTTCTTCCTTCTCTTGGGAGCTTGACTCTCTTCGTCTGCATGAATCCTGACATCACTGATAGTCCTCTGATCATCTTCGGAAGTAGACTCTTCCGACTTCATCCTTTCATAAGTGAAGGGAACACCCATGTCAACTAATTTGTTCATCTGTATATCCACCCTTGCATAGGAGAAATTCAAGACCTCTCTCATCAATATATTCAGGTCAATCTCTTCTAACTCTGACCAATTTGGCAATAGAATTGCCTTCTTCATTTCATTCTCATAATGCGGGTGTGTATGATCTCTATTATCTAATACCTGATCAGGAATGAGGAAAAGTCCACACTTCCTCATGAAATCCATTGACATCCTAGACCACATTCTTCTCTTCACTGCTTGCTCGTCCATCAGGTTAGCCCATTAATCCTCTATGTCAATCTAATGAGTGAACTTCTCTCCCCTGATCCTTCCGACCTTCTTGTCTGGATCAAATCTTTCTTTTTTCTTATATGTAGCAAATTGATAGAATGCAAGTTCCTCACCTGCAGTGCTGGCAACTATGGCGGATTGGCAAACCTCTGATGTCTTCCCAACTGAAATAGGGAATGTCATGCCTGTCCTGTGCTTCTCTCTCTGGATAACATCGAACTCTAGAAGCTGTCTTACCACTTCCAACAATATCATTTTGTCGGTCGGATACCTAGGAAGTCTATAGGGTTCGGATTGAAACCCATGAATCCTCAGGTATGTGAAAGTGGGAAACTGTATATACCACAATCCATATTTTTCTATTAACTCTATTCACTCTCTTATAGTCTTCAATTCTATACATGCTTAGCTGGGGGTAGCATTCATGACTCTTGAACTGTCCTTGCCCATTCCTGACTTCACCTTTGCATATTAATCCTTTGTATGAAACAAACCGTGCAAGCAGGTATACCAGGTAAGAAGTCATGGCAAATGATTTGGACTGCTCTACATTCCGCAGCTGAAAATCCAGGTTGTCACTTATAACCTTGGACCAATTCACTAGTGTTCCTCTCAGACAATCCTGAATGAAGTAGAACATCCATCCATCAAATATTGCTCCCTGCGGCATCTCCATCACTCTGTTGAGTAGGAATATCAAATCACTATATTCCTCCCTAAAATCTATGCACATAAGTCTTGGGAGCCTTGGAATGATGAGACCTAGGCTCAATCATCCACTCTTTGTTAATTAAATTCTTGCATACACCCATCTTCTTCGTGTATCTTTCTGCATAATCTTCCTTGGTCACATCCTTCATGTCTGTTCTGCGTGGAATTCCAAACACCTCTGGAATAGAATCCTCAGCAAGGTAGGCGATGACAACGCCCTTAGGACTGTTGATCATTCTCGTGAGCGGATCGTAACATCATGCACACTCCAGGATCAACTCACTGCACTGTATGGATTGTGGGAATCCAGCGGCATGGAAGATGCCACTCTTCATGATATTCACATTGTTGGGGAAGGAACTTAATCTCCAACTCTGAACATCCGACGCTGCATCTGGTCGAAGTCTAGGAAATGCATGTTTGTATCTGTGATCTCCTTCCATCTAGATGAAATCTTAAGTTTTGGATAAAATCCAGTCTCCAGCATCTTCAATAGTTCTTTCCTTTCCTTGTATCCAGACTTTGACATCGCACCTGCACGAAGCTCGAAGTTAGACTTAGGAAAATAAATAATACTCGTAATAAAATTCCTGACTTTCTAAAGATTTTAGCTAATTAGAGCATGGAGTCAGGAAAATAATCCATACACTTGGTAAATTTTAGCAATTAAGTTCAGAGTGTGACAACACTAAGGCATGGAAACCTTCCATAAAATTCATTTATACCTCCTTATGCTTAGAAAATATGCAAGCTAAAATGCAAAGGAGTATACCAGATTGATGATGACTAAGGAAAAGCGTGAAAGGTTGTGTTTTCACACAATGAATGTTTGAAGACACCTTCCGCAGTCAACAATGGAGGTCAACAATTCTGAAGACAACCTGAAAATCAGACTTTTAAAACATGTTGTATTCTTCAAAATGTGCATAAACTCGATAAAAATCAGTTTTAATGATGAAAACAATCATATTCAGGAATGTAAGTGTGGCTGGTAAAAATTAAATTTTCTGAGGACAAGTTTGAAAATGATTGCTTCAGACTTACCAGCACCTTGCAAAGTGGTTAGAAATCCCTGAAAATGATGAAAAATGGCTAAGGAAACAGCCCCAAGCAAAATCGCCAAAATGGTTAGGTGGCTGGAAATGAAAATTTCTGAGGACAACCGCCTAACAATGGAGTTTTAGACCTGCAACAGCGATAAGATGGTCTAAAAAATGCACATAAAACTCCATAAAACACCTCCAAATGCAAATTGCCTAAATTGGAATTGGTTGGGCAATAAAAACTTAAGTCTGAAAATTAATGGCAGCCATTAATGGAGGTCAAAATCTGAAGCAAACCTCAGATCTGAAGCGAATCAGCAGGCTGGAAATGATGGCAGCCACCAAGATTACACAAAAATCACCAAAATGTGACACCAAATCACCTCCCAAGCAAAATTGAATTTTTCCAACTATGGCGCTAAACTGAAAATCTGAAAATGTTGTCAATGGCAGCCCTGATCTGCAGCAATGAAGGTTCGGACAACAAGCAAATGATGGAGGAAAAAATCGCCTAAGTCTCCAAACATGAAATTGCCAACTTTCACCAAAAAATGCCAAATTTGGAAAAAATCGCCAAACTTAGCAAAATCGAAATTCTGAAACTGGTCTTTAATGGCAGCCAAGGGAATAGATCAGCAAGCTGGAAAAAATGAAGGAAAATAAATCCTCAATCCCACACTTCACAAAAACGCCTTGCTAAAAAACATCACCCAACTTGGAGAAAAATCGCTTTCATGGAGACACCTGGTAGAAATAATAATAAAATAATGCTAAGGCTCCTCTCTTATACTTGCTTTCACCTCTCACTTTCACCACACAAGCAATGTGGGATAAACACTTGGTTGGTGAAAACCTAACTTGTTTCTAGAAGGTTCAAACATTAAATGATTATTGCAAGTTATTTAATTTTGTTTTTAAAATTTTAAATAATCGTTAATAATTATTTAAAAGCAATTAAAATGGGGCTTATTTATTAAAATATTGCAATTTAAATCCAAAATTAAGCCTCCAGGGGAAAATCGATATGGGTTGGGATTGAAAAATCCCTTTAAAAATCATTAAAATTGTCAAAAATTCCCCATAAGGGAAAATCAATCCTTGCTTGGATAAAAATCCATGCAAAAATTCATCAAAAATGCACACAAAACCCCCCCAAGGGAAAATCGATATGAGCTTGGACAAAAATCCAGACAAAATTCACTCTACTTTCAAAAAATCACTCCCAGGGGAAATTCGATGGCAGTCTGGATTGAAAAATCCACACTCAAGACTCACTTAACTTGGAAAAATCACTCCCTGGTGGAAATTTGACCTCTATCTGGATGAAAATCCGGACTCAAAACTCTCCAAAATGTTCCTAGGGGAAAATCGATCCCTGTCAGGATGAAAATCCGGACAAAAATCCTTACAAAATGTTCTCAAGGGAAAATCGACTTCTGTCAAGATGAAATCCCAGACAAAAATCCTAGTGGAAAATTGACCTAGGCATGGAATCATCCTCAACGTTGTCCGCACTTCAGTTCGCAAGCCAGTCCGCACTCCTGGTGTAAAATCAATGGTAGTCTGGATAAATCCTGACACTTAGCTAAATTTTAGCACTTCCAGGGGAAAATCGACCGAGGTATGGATAAACAGTGGGGGAAAATAGTAGCCAGTATGGATTCTAGGGGAAACCCATGTGTAGTATGGATTTTGAGTGGGGGAATGGGTTGGGTAGTTTGGAATGTGAGGGGAAAAACACCTCTAGCATGGAATTTGACCCTTTAACCCTTGGAATAAGGATTTCCTTTAGGATTTTATCATTTTAACCACTCAAAATCACTTAGAAACTTTAATTTAGACTGGACTTAGGCTAATTTCCCCAAAATATGAGCAAAACGCTAGGAAAATATTGGAATAAAGTGCGAAACCAACTTAAATAATACCTTAGGAGTGAGAAAACAACTCCAAAAGGTCTATGAATACCTTGGCACTTTAAAATCACTAATGTGCGTGTTTAAAAACACGTTAACGCTCTAAAGGTCAAACACTTAGCAAAAACTTAGGATCATTAAAATATCAACTTTTGCAACTTGATCCTAAAAAAAAAACCCTAGACGGCACTAGGCATGATCAAAACTCCGAGACTCGGGCACGGGAAACGCAAAATTGCCCACTAAGCAGCCAAAACCCTAACCTAACAACTCAGAAAGCTAGAAAAGAGGGGGTCCCCGTTAGCAATGGGGCGATGTGTGAAAAGGTCACAACATTTCCCTTGTCCGAATTCGCACCTATCTTCTGCCACGATTCACTTCTCTCTTCTTTGCTGTGAATTGTTCCTTCTACTTCTTATTCTGCTTTTGAATCTGCTCCTTATTCGTTTTGAATGATGTTAGAAATGACTTCTTTTATTTTGCATATATAGGCGCTCAAGGATATTACGCTTTCTTGTCATAGGTCGGCTAGGTCAGGTATTCATCTTGTTTTTGAATTTGCAAGTCACCCTTCATTTCAAGTCGGCCTTGCACATTTAGGCTTTTGCAAATAAAAAAAGAATTTTGGAGGGAAATTTTATTGTTTTTAACTTAGGTCTGCTTCCTTGATGCATTTACATTTCCCCTTGACTTGAGTGATATATAAACAAGGTGAAGCCCTCAATTCTTGGTGGACTTTTCATGTGCTTATGCATTTTTTCCAAGCAAATTTTCTGCCCTGCTCAAGGATTTCTAGGTGGATTTTTGACTTGTGCTTGTAATTTGTGGTGGAATTTCAACCTTGTCTTGCAATGTTGAGCGGAATTTCAAAGGGGTCCTACAATGTTTGGCAGAAATGCAAGATTGTTTTGCACAATTGTTGAGCGGGGATTCTAGGTTGTGCAACAGTTTTAAGCAGAATTTCAACCTTGTTCAACGATTCAAGCGGAATTCAACATAATACTTGCAATTTCAAACGACAATTCACTTAAGTTTTACATCTTTTGAACGAAGTTGCAAAGTGGCCTTACAATGTCAAGCAAAAATGCATATGATGCTTGCAATTCCAAGCAGAATTACAAGGCAATCTTACAATTTGTATTGGCACTTCATCCTTTCTTGCAAACTTCATCCATTCACACCCACATTTCTTCACTTTCATGATTTCAAGTTTTGAGTTGCAGTTTCATGATTTTCATCCTTGGAGTTCACTTCTACACAAGACTTGATTTCACCATTTCGTTCCTCAACCAAAATCAAGACTTGGCAAAACTAACCCCTTTCATTCTAAGGCTAGAGACCTTGAAATTATTGCCAAACCTAAGCAAAAAAAAGCAAAATGCTAAGCTAACAAGTGAAAAAGAGGGGTCCCCATTTGCAATGGGGCGTGTGTGTTTACAACACAACACAATGGACTCTTATATTTTTCTTTTATTAAGAGGGACACTAAATTCATGAAAGTAAGTTGTTTTTGTTTCTAGAATAAGCACTTTGGCTTTTCTTATCTTTTTTGTAGAGCCCAGAATATTATCTAGTCTATAAAAGAGATTTTGGGTTTATAAATCAGTAACAAGAAAAAATATAGAATATAGAAGAACAAGTTTTGAGTGTTATTTAGTTTCAGTTTACTAAACAATGGTTTTTGGTTTGTATTTTCAGTAGTGCGTTTGCAGCTTATTGTACTCAAGTCTGCTATTTTGGTTGAAGTTTCAATTTGTAGTTAGGATTTTTTTTGAGTGCAGAATTTTCTTACCATGGTTTGAATTTTAACAAATATGTCCCATTCACTCATGCTAAAATATTGTCCTCACTCTAGGCAACATGTGGGTTCTAACCTTAGGAACAATAGAGCTATTGTACACATCATTCACAGTACTTGCCTCAAGCTTGAATATTGTTCTAATGCACATTCCTCTTGCCAACAACATATCTCCTCAAACCATCTTTGATAAAAATAACTTGCACACTTGTACCCGTCATTTTTTTACTAATATTATTTCTAACCAACCTTGGAATATGTAGATGCCTAAAGAGTGATTCAACCCATACATCTTTAAACATCTCCGTGACTCTTCTATGCCATATGATGTTATAAAACAAGATGTCTCCTAAAAAGACATCCTCCATTAAAATTTTCATATTCACAAAATCACTCCTTGTCGAGAACCATCTGAAACGAAGTACCCAAATAGATCAACCATGCACCATGACATGAGTGTGTACTTGAAGATGCCAACTATACATTCCCTTGTTATTTAGTGGAGGTCTTTGTTTCTATAGAAGGGGCATTGTTAGGTGCCTTCTTTTGTTCAACCTTTTCAACTTTGCATTTTTTATTAAAATACTTAGTTTACATTAGTTCCATCATTTCTTCACAGGTCTTCTACGAGATTTAGATTTTCCTCTAGAATTTCATTGTTTATCCCCTTGTTTTTAGTTTTCTCTTGGGGATGACCTCTCACAAATAGCGCATACTTTGTTGGATCCTCCATTGATTTTCACCTAATTTTTTCTAATAACAAGGTTGCAATTCCTCCTTAAGCTTTAAATTAGATGATGTATTACGAATGACCATGACAAGATTATCCCATGAATTTGGCAAAGAACATATGACAGATACATTTATTGTAATGTCCCTCTCCAATTCTGGTATGGAATTCTGATTTTCTTGGCTTACACCTTTTGTCAAACACTTGGCTAATAAGGTCTCAATCTGCTTGCTCTTAGTTTTCAGTTTGGTATATGGGACATTAAACACTAATTCCACATGAAAGATCATTCACAAATAACTTTGAAATGAAAGTATGCTAATATTGAAAGCTTGACAACAACCTAGATGTATTGGAAGATAAATGAAGCTCTCAAAACATGGACATCTACGAGCTGTCATTTTGTCAAATAATTGTCATACGTTCTCAGAATTCAATCATATAAGGTGCAGCCTCAAAACTCCTTAATCCTCTATTCATATGATAGCACAATTTGGCATTACAAAACTCAAACACATGAACTGATACAATTACTAATTTTCAGACTTCTGAGGACAATGGCACTATTAACTTATGCACAGCAACCTGATTATTACAATGAATGCTTAATTAGCTATTGAACCTGACATAAGGCGTCTTGAACAAATGATGAACGTTGAAGGCTCCAATCTTCCCAATCAGCTTCTACTCAGAAATCGCCCCTGCTGCAATGGTGTAGGATGGTAAACAATGTGGCTGCTGGTTGCCTGCTATTATCACCAAAAACTGTATCACCAAAAACTGATCGCCTAATGCTCAAGAGTGTAGCGCTGTCCTTACTGATGTTTTGAAAGCCAAATTGAGGAGTTATTATCAATATCGAAGGTATTAGTGCAAATCTGATTTCAGGCTGATGCAAGTCTGATCCCTTCACAATGGCTTTTTAAAATGTCATCAAATGAATCGCCTAGGTCTCTAATCAAAATCGCCAACCTACAAATGAAACTTCAATGCTACAAAGATGTATAATGAGCAAAATCGGGGTATAGCATATGCAGTCTGATAATGTTTCAGACTTGATTAGCCACCGATCCTCTCTCAAACACTCCTTCAAAAAGCATCTAAAGGTTCACCCCTTACTTTCAATACCAATGCTGTCCTTTGCTTGTGTAAGATGCGTCAATGGTGGTGTTTGAATAAAATCGAGGGTTTTGGATGTCTGACCTGCAAATTGATTTAACCTTCTCTTAATTCCATTTCCAAAAGATCTTCAAATAAACATTTTTATTTGACTTCTCCAACATCGATCTTAGCAAGTTGGCCTTTGGCCACAAATTAAGCTCAAATAGGAATACTGTAATATCCTCCCCTCAACTGCAAATTTGTCTTCAAAGAAGACTTTACAAATTAGGCACCGATTTAGATTCCATCACGAACCTACTCCCAAAATGAAGAACTAGGGTTTCGTCCAGCCCTTCTATCAAATCTGCTGAAGGTTTGCGTCCTCAGAGATTCAACTAATGCCACGCATGAGTTCATCAATTTCCAAATCCAAATATCCAATCTGCCTTGAAGCTTCAATCTGATCTTCCTTTATACTTTTTCATCTCCACATCCAGAAGCTTCTAGAAGATTCCTTTTGCAATAAAATAATATTATTTTATTTTAGTGACTTTATGATTTAATATATTATTTTAGTCACTATTCAATTAATTAAATATAAAGTCACTTTTTAATTTTTAATTTATTTTAATGACTTTATAAGAAATTAATTTAATTAATTTCTCCTTATTTCTCCACTTAGCCAAAAGGTTAAGTCTTCATAAAAGGCTAGGAAAAATGGGGACATTACATTTATTTTCTCATCAGTGTTAACATCAATCGAGGTTAATTAACTCAGCACAATGTTGAAAGCATTCGAATGCTCTATCACAAAGTTGCCATCATTCATTCTAAGAGGACACAAATTTCAGAGAAGTTTGTTTAATAGGGATTTTGTGTGATACAAAGACCTTGTGCTTCTCCTAATACATTCAACAATACAAACATGAAAGGCATAATTGGATTGAACTATTCATCTTCCATCATTCTCTGTCTAGTCTTTTGCTGGCATACACGAGGGGTTCTTTTTGGATACAATAACCCATTATCTCTATGCACAAAAAGATCTTTCATCTTAAGCATCTATAACTCAAATTTTTGGTCATCAAATTTCTTTCTGTCCTTGAAGCTCTCAATATTTTTCATTATTACATGCGATTCACCTACCCAAAGCTCCCACTCAAGAAAAATATTTATCGCAAAGCCTATATAATTGAGCTTCTGAGAGAACTAGCTAAACCATGCTTTGATATTAAATTAAGAGAAATAATGTCTATAAATAAAGTAGAAGCAATGCTTGTAGAATCTTAAATAACATAGTAAGGAACATATTGCACATTCATGATATAACATGATTATTTACCTTGGGAAAAAACCGTGCGAAAACAACTCATTGTATTAACTCAACTATTCACTATACAATAAGATATTTCTCCTTTGTGCTTAGCCCCAATCCATGTATGAGCTTTTATAGGGACATCATTGTGGGAGATTGCTAAGCAATCTTACTATACACCAGATGTAAACCGTGGGCCGAAAAATGACTTGTAATGGCCCAAAAATTTCTGCAATTTTTTGTCTTGGTCACAAATTAACCCCATACTCTCTAGTTGTGGGCCAACTCTTGTCCCCACTATATACGATGCGGTCGGAACATGCAAAGTATGCAAAACATATACAACAAAGTTGTGCTAGATAGAATGGATGCCAAACTTTGATGATTTATGAGTGTGTCATACAAAACTTTGTCATTCTCTAGAAGGACAATCCTCCAATAGACTAGCAAGTCTATCATCACAAATAAGTGGCCTTGAATGAACATGTAATTCTTGATGAGTATTCATCGATATTGATTTGATAGGTTGACTTTGTAGGAGACATATGCCCTTGCCTTGTGCTCTTATGCATTCAAGATGAATTCTCCTTGTCAATGCTCTTAGATTATTTTCTCATAGAGTTTAGAATGACTCTATGAAGTGTGAACGGTACTTATGGAGGGAAATCCTATTTTGTTGTGCAAGAGAAATGACTAATAAATGCAATCCTATTCCTCTCTGAGTGGTTGCAGTTTCATTACATACTTTCTTGAATTCATCAAATCCTTATGGCTTTCTAGACTTTGCTTGTGTTATGATGAGTTTTCTGTGAAGTGCCACTTTAGCCTTGCATGGAGTTGTGAGCGATAGTTGTCTTCTATAATTATTTATTTACATGTTTCTAATATTTTGAAAGATGCCAACTAGGAGATGAACCAAAATTCTGATTTGTTTGTTTCAAATTCAATCTTGACTAGCGTATTGTAGCATGGAGTTTTGAGTTTTAATGCATTTTTTGGGGTTTTTGAATGATAGATTGAATAATGCAATTTGGAATTCTAGATAAGAACAAATTACCACTACTGAAACTAAATTTCAGAATGTCTGATCTATTAACAGCAACTAATAAATGCAATGAATAATTGAATTTCAACACTAGCATGCCAAATTGGCCTACCAGGAGTCCAACGCCTTGCCTGGAGGGCTTCTTTATTGACTTTATTGAATGAAGATGCTGCTACAGGAGCTTCCAAGGTGTACCAACTGTTGGTTTTTATAACTAGGTAGGAAATTAAAGTTGAATTTGTTAGTCCCAATTAAGGTAAGGAGCGGATTCCAATTGCCCAAGGCAACATTGGAATCCGCCCTTAAGGGCTGGGCCCTCTTACCTTGAAAGGGTAACGTGTACCCTTTAAGGCTGGGCCCTTCTCACACGCCACTCTCCTATAGGGCCGACCCTATATCTCACGCATCATAATATGCCTCTCACTTAAAGTGAAACGTGTTAAGGGAAAAGGTAATTAATAAATTATATATTTACTACAAGCCGACCTTGTGAGAAAGGTATATATATGTGCACTTCAAGATGAAATAATTCATTCATTATCACATCATCACTCAGCAAACCTATCCCATGAACAAACTACTTTGGTGATCAACGAAGTATAATCAGAGGTTAGCGAACTGCATTTAGAAGGTAGTGAACATCATCTAAGGGTCAGCAGATCAACCTTGTAGACGGCAGTCTCAATTTGCCTTCCTCCTTGACATAGCAACAGTTGTATTGCAGATAAGTTCATAGTTGCTATCCGCCCTAGGGTTCTATGCATATTTACTGACAGCTTTATGTGAAGCTCATTGTAAACTCTGTTAAATTATAGCCTAATCTAGATAATTTGGTTGCTGGGTTTTTCCTCCAAGAGGGAGGTTTTCCCAAGGTACATGTGTGTTATGTGCATAATTTACTTAGCATTTTGATTTTCATTCTACATTGCTAATCTGATTACTTAAAATCAACATGGTATCAAAGCTCTAGGTTCGTATAGAGGTTGTGATCAGATTTGTGCTCCTATCTAACCTGTTGTTCAAAGGTTTAGTCCTCATGGCTTCTTATATCAGGGTTGAAGATAGGTTGGAAGGTCACACAAATTACTCTTCTTGGAAGGTTAGGATAATGATGGCATTGAATGATCTTGCTGAATATGTTGGCAAGAATGCTAAGGAACTTGAGGGTGAAAGTGAGAAAGAAGATTGGAAGAAGAAGGACTTCCAAGCTCAAAGGGTATTAATAGACTCCGTAAAAAATCACTTGGTGCCATCCATCTCCTTGAAGAAGACCGCTAGGGAGATGTTCACCACATTGGAAAAGATGTATGAAGTCAACAATACCAACTACATGCTTTAAGGAATCAATTCTCTTACATCAAATTAGAGAAAGAAGAACCTGTTGCTGCTTACTTCATGAGAATCTCTGAGCTAAGAGATCAGCTTGCTACCATTGGGAAGAGCATTGAAGACTGTGACCTATCTATGACTGCCCTAAATGGTCTTCCTGAAAAATAAATTGAATGAATGATTCAATAATCGGATGATTACATTGAACGATATACACGTATATATAGAGGTTACAAGACGATGTTCTATAATTAGAACATAACGTTAAAGTAAAAGATTAAAGAGCTAAAAGCTAAATTAAGCTTAAAAGCTAATTAATTAAAAAGAAAAAGCTAAATGCTAAAAAAAGCTTAAAAGCTAATTAACTAAAAAGCTAAATGACCATTAAACAAGGAACTAAATATAGGTGACTAAAATATAATTAAATATTCTAATACCCTCCCTTAATGGTCATGCTATCTATCACACCAAGCTGCCCTCTAAATTTGAGAAACTTTGCCGGGCTCAAGGACTTGGTGAGGATATCTGCAGTTTGATCTTCTGTAGGAATGTACTGCAGTATCACTGATCCATCTTCAACATGCTGGCGGATGAAATGACAATGAAGCTCCACATGCTTTGTCCGCTCATGGAAGACTGGATTTTTGGCTAATTTTAGAACCCCTTGATTATCACAAAACAAGGGAGTAGGTCCTGGTTGAGACATTTGCATGTCTGCAAGCATCCTACGTAGCCAAATTGCCTCACATGCTGCCTTAACAGTTCCCCAATACTCTGCTTCGGTCGAGGAAAGAGCTATTGCCTGTTGCTTCTTGCTAGTCCATGTGATTGCAACTGTACCCAAGCTGAAAACATACCCAGAAGTTGACTTTCTGTCATCAACACAACCTGCCCAATCTAAGTCTGTAAAACCAACCAGCCTAGGATCTTTGCTTTTGCTGTATAGAATGCCAAAATCAGGAGTGCCCTTCACGTATCTAAGCACACACTTCACTGCAACCCAATGTTCAACTTTTGGGGCTGACATGAAGCGAGAAATATAGCTCACAGCATAACTGATGTCAGGTCTAGTGGCGGTGAGATAGATGAGGCTGCCCACTAGTTGCCTGAATAAAGACTCATCCACTACAGGTGAATCTGATTTGGCTGATAATTTGAGCCCTATCTCCATAGGTGTAGATGCAAGTTTACAATCTTGCATTCGAAACTTATCTAGTGGGCTCTTGGCATACTTTGACTGAGAAATGAATATGTGGCTATCAGTCTGCCAAACCTCTACATCGAGACGATAATGGAGAAGTCCCAAATCTGTCATATCAAAATGCTCACACAAATTCTGTTTGACTTGAATGATCAGATGTGCTGCATTGCCAGTAATGATGAGATCATCAACATAGACTACTAGAAATAGAATATCATCACTAGTATGTTTGACATACAAATTGGGATCTGAAGGACTCCTCTAAAAGCCTTGATCAATCAAGTACTTATCAATTTTGATGTACCATGCACGAGGAGCCTGTTTGAGGCCATAGAGTGCTTTGACTAGTCTACATACCTGGTGTTCCTTACCGGCAACCTTGAAACCTGGAGGCTGCGTTATGTAGACTTCTTCCTGCAAATCACCATTGAGAAAGGCACTCTTGACGTCCATTTGATGGACTTTCCATCCAAATTGAGCTGAGAGAGCGAGGACAAGCCTAATGGTACTCATCTTGGCTGTGGGAGCAAATGTCTCTTCATAGTCGATGCCCTCCTTCTGTGAAAACCCTTTTGCCACCAACCAAGCCTTGTACTTACCAAGACTTCCATCAGCTTTATACTTGACTTTAAACACCCATTTGTAGCCAATGGGCTTCTTTCCTGGAGGAAGATCAGACAATACCCAAGTGTTGTTTTTTAGAAGACTATGTTGCTCCGCTGTGTTGACGTGTCTGAAATCGCATTGCTGCAAACTCCATACGGCCAACGCAGAATAGAATAGCCGACTGATTATCCTACTCTCTCTTGAGATAAGGAAGTCTCTAATGCTGTTTTCTAAGTTTGATCAAAGGAGACTACCTCAAGGTTTCTTTTGTCAGGTCTTGACTGCGGGATCTCTCAGTGGCTTTATGTGTTTATGCTGGAAACACAAGGGGGCTTACGTTTGATTAGTAATTTCATATGCGAATTCCCAGGGACCTCTTTTGGTTTTCTTTCAGGTGATGTTGATTTATTTGAAGCTGATTTAGCAAGACTGGATTCCTAAAAAAAGGATAAAATTGGGAGGAAAGAAAGGAAGGGTAGCGAGAGAGAACAGTAAATATTAACTAGGACAACAGATTTACCCAAGCAGACAGACACCTCCAGGAAACCAGGTTAAGCATCATCAGTCATTCAGACACAATGTTTGCATAAACTTAGTGCAATCTTCAAAGGAGAAACCAGATTTTCATATTACCAAATACAATATTAGAACTTCTATATTCATGATACGTGTACTTTTGATAATCGAACTGAATCATAAAATAGCCCAGATTAACCATGCAGAAAGGAAAAAAAGCAATCAGCTATCCTCTAATGGTATGGACTGTGGAGATTCTATCAGATGCTTGGTAAGAACTGCTGTGTAAAATGAACAGACATAATTAAAAGCTTTCTAATTTGAATGAAGAAGGAGACCATGCACTCACAAGGAAATTTGAAGGTAATTTCAATCCATTGTATTAATTCCTGCAAAATTTCTTCAGAGCTTTCGCAACAATTCAAGAACTTCCTCCTAAATGAGGGAAAACCAGTCCCCTTAAATAGGTTTCCAAAAATGGATGAATGGCCAAGATCTAATCTAAACAAGTGGCCCAGATTCATCCTTACAAAAAGAGGGACCCACACTCATAAATAGGGAGATAAATATCTACAACTACTCAAAAGGAGCAATAACTACCAAAGGATAATTACAACTTTGAAATAATCCAAAAAGGGGAGGTGCACAAAAAACTTTACAATATGTTGACCAAAAGTCAACTGTCACCCTTTTGGGACAAAAGTGCACTTTTTAAGACTTGGAGGGAAAAAAGCATTTTTGAGAAACTGCTTTCTCTATTCTGGTTTCACATTCCTTTTGCAGAAACTGGTCTTCGCCATGCAGGTATTCTCGCCATAAATCACGACCTGCTGCTCGTTCCTCGCGGACATATTCCTGAAACTTGATGCATAATTGGAAGAGGGGATTAAAAGGTGGCATGGGAGGGTGGCGAATTTTGTATTGCATGCCTTCGAGATACTGGTCCACGTGCCTTAAACCGTCCTTCCAGCTGGAGCGATTACGCTCGAAGCATAATATGTCTGAATGGAACTGACCAGCAAAACTTAAGTCTTCAATGGAATAAGAAGCCTTATCTGCTCCCAATCTTCCCTCCCAATCCGGCCGGATTACACTGTCGGACAGGTCATTTATCCACCCCGAAACCATTGATCGGAGGATGGTCTTGCCTAGTTCTTGCATGTTCCCCAGAATCGCCTCACACGCGTCATTTTCTTTGTCAATAATTTCCTGGGCATCGTTCTTCATGGTGACGGTCCAATACCATTCCTTGAGAACACTGATGCTATGGGGACTCAAGATGTCAGGCAGTGTGGGAATTTGTGTATGTGTCCAGAAAAGAGCTCTTAGGAGGGGAAGGGTAGAGGCCGCTACTTCATGCATGTGGAGGGATTCTCTCTTTACTTCTAACAACCTGACGAGAGTGAGCTCTCGATGGAGAGCCATTTCCTTTACTTCTTTGAGGATCTGTTCTCCTTTTTTCTTGATGTCTTGCACCCATTCCTTAACGGCCTTTGCGGTATCCCGGATTCCTTCAAATTCAGTTGTGGTCCTCTGCGCCAATGCCATTGGGGGAATATGGGATTCAGAGGGGTTGTGTAGTGGCCGTAGGAGCTTATCGATGTATCCCTCGGCTTGTTCAGCACGGGCTCGATACATGTCCTTTTCAGCCGTGATTTCCTCGAGCTGTCTGAGTATGTTTTGCACCGAGTCCTTAAATTCCTCCTTTTCTTGCTCTTTTGTAGCTCGTCCGATGGGGACAGTCGTAATGCTATAATCTGCCAGGGTTATTTGATCTGCTAGCTTGTTTACGGGCGGGGTAGCAATATGAAGAGTGCGGTTCCTTTGCCCATCCTTGGTTATCTTAGAGTATGTTCTCGGTTTCTTCTTCCCTTTTGCTTTTGTTTGATCCATTCGTGAGAAGATGTCTTCAAGGTCGATGGGCGCCTTGGTGGCGGCCCTACGCTGAGCTCTGGCGATCAGCCACTCTTGAGGCACCGTCTGGGTTGAGGATAGGGTTAAGTTAGCACCTTGTGCTCCCATACTTTCAACTGGCTGATCACAAATTAACAGCTGTCCCGCCATCGGAGGGGTGGAAGAAGGAGGAAGCTCTTTGTTTGCATCTGAGTTCTCCCCTATCTCACTGAATAATTGTCTGATATCTTCCTGTGATGGTGGCTCCTTGGTTCCCTCGAGCTCATGGATCTCGTCTGTTCTTTGTTCTCCTTCGACAGTTGAGTCGTCCTTGGCTGCATGGAGGAGTAGTAATTCATGGCGGCTCTGCTGGGTAGGTTCATGCACTTCGATCCCCTGGGTGGATGGGATTTCTCCTTCCTCTATCTGGTCACCCGGCTTAGTCGGATTGGGGCCCTTTTGCTCGGTGTCCGGCATATCTGGAGCAGGAGGATCATTGGCTTGGAATGCCTCTATGTCGCTCTGGGAAGGCGGAGCAGGTATGCAATCCAAATCTATGGCACCATCGGGCGAACTGGGGTCTGAAGATGAAGTGGTCTCTGGCCTTCTTATGGGAATCTTCTCCCTCCTTGTTCTCTTGGACGTCCGAGTCCCTCTGCAAGCCTTAGTTTTCTTCCTTTTCTCTGGTTTTTCAGCTGATGTCCTTTCATCTTCGGAAGACTGAGAGTCGAAATTGCCCATCAGATGGTAAGTAAACTGGACCCCTTCATGGACTAGCCTCTCGATCTGGTGTTGTAACCATTGATCTGTGTATCTTGCCGGGGCTGCCATGACTGCTTCGAAATCCGTGATTGGGTCTTGAGACCAATCAACGCCTGGCAAGAGATGCCTCACTGCTTCGAATTCCCGGACTTGGAGACAATTCCCCGAGTCTGTGAGCTGATCCGGGACCCGACGGTACTCAAAGAGTCGCATTTGCTGCACACTCAATCTAGAATATTCCCGTCGCCTGACTTCGTAGTCATCGGAGCAATTTTTCCAGTAATCTTCAATTGACTCCTTTGCTCTGTAGCGCCTACCGTAAGCTCTCTTTGCCAAATTGTCATGATCGAAACATTTTCTTGGGAAATGTTCCTGTAGGCCATAAGAGGCTAGCTCTGCAAGGGACTCTTCTGCTAGGGTGGGAGTTCTCAATTGGACATCATGGTTGCCTATGATCATTGGAAATGCGAATCCAGCCTGCTTGCTTTCTCGTAATAATATGCCGGCAGGGCGTGATTGCCTTGCCACTTCCATGAGGACTACTTTATCGGTTGGGTACCGCGGAAGTCGAAGGGGGGCACCTTCGAAGCCAGCAATTCGGATGTAGGAGAATCTTGGGAACTGAATAAACCAGGCCCCATACCTCTGCACTAAAATGGTAGCTTGCTCCGAGAGCCTTATGTGTAACCCTCCCTGCATTAGCCTGACTAGGCGCATTGTGAAGGCGTCGTTGACACGTTCGTACTGTCCAACCGCGTAAGCCGGGCTGCTCTTTTCCCTTTGAGCTATATCCTGGTAGTGCAGCTGCGGGTAGCAATCATAAACCTTTACCTGACCAGGCCCATTCCCGATCTCACCTTTCATTATTAATCCTGGCAGTGGCTGGTTCTTTGCGAACATATAGACCAAATAGGAGGTCATGGTGAAATACTTCTTTGTCTCAAGATCAATCAGCTGAGCGTGGATGTTATCACTTATGATCTGAGCCCAGTCAAACTTAGACTTTCCGGCAAAGACCTGTTCTGTAAAATAGAACATCCATTCTTCAAAGTAGTTGGACTTAGGGAGTCCCATGACTCGGCTAAGTAAGGTGACCATATCACCATGTTCATTATGAAAGTCACTTCTGGGGGTCTTTTTCACAATCCTGGTGCTTGAAGGCCTTTTTTCTTTGAACCATTCTTCGTTAATTAGTGCCCTGCATCGAGCTGGGTTCATATCATACGCCCCCTGTGCCTCGTCCATTGTTGTAGCTATGGGATTATTTGGAAAGGGGATATCAAATGCATCGCCGATAGCCTCAGGGGAGAAGTCGGCAATAGTGATATCTTCCAGAAGCACTAATCTGGACTTTGGCTCGTAATGCCGAGCAGCTTCCACTACTAACTCATAGTTCTGGATTGCTGGAGGAAAACCTGCTGCTTGGGCGATGCCACTTTCCAGCATTTGCCTAGGCCTGCCATATGCATTGGGTGAGAAGACCCGATCCCTGAAATCCTGAATATCAATGTGGCCAAGGTCGGTGTCACCAATGTTGTCCCAGATACTCTGGACCTTTGACTCTCTTAACCCTCCCCTCTGATACTGATACTTCATTCTTTCAACTTTCCGTGGGATGTCTGATTTGGATGCTCGTGAGGTTTCTGCTGCAGCGGGTGTTTTTGATGATTCTGCCGCTGATTTAGGCATTTATCCTGCACAGCCAGACACGGATTACAAGGTGACACGAGAATGACGATGCGGGTTAGATAATAACAGAAGTGTTTCAACAGACCGAGATTAGCTTAAATGTCACTCTGGGCTAACAATCTGATTAACTTCTACAGCATCATATTCCTGAAGATTTATGACTAAGCATTCTTACTCTCGAATTTTTTGGATTAATTTTAACAAAGGCAAAACATGAGAATTTTGAAAAGAGATGCAGTTTTCGGCCAAACTCCGGGAATAAGTCCTAAATTTTGGATGCTCGAATGATGGAGATGCAGACTCTAAGCATTTCAAATTTTGCGTATTTGCGTATTTGATTCACACATTTTAAATGACCGTACGCGATAAGGCGTACTTACCTGATTGGAGCGAATGATGGGTGATTGCCCGACCTTGTTGCGCGGGGCGAGCGGATGATCCTGCAAAATTTGAATCCCAACGGTTATCCTTCCTGTTTAAATTTTCGCGGTTTGGAGGATGAAAGAGGATTTATCAATTTCACATGGTTCTGTGCCTAGCAACCTGAATTTTAAATGGTTGATGGGAGGATGATGCAGTGTCTTACCTCCTTGTTTTCGGATTTAAGAGTTCCTTTCGAATTTTGAATTGGAGGTGTTCGAATCTAACCTTCGTGGTTTTGCTCGTCCTGACCTCCGCGTTACACACTGTGCCTTCTGCGTTTAATGTTTTGCTTGCTTTTGGACTTCGTTTTTAAACTTTCACCTTGGAATTTCGGACGCTTAGGGTCCGAAAACGCTGCTTGCCCGACCTTGTTGAAGCTCGAACGCAGGGGCCCGAAGTATGCGTGTTTGATATGGTTGCTTTTAAAGCCTTAACACTCCCTTTTCATTCGGACGCGGGGGTCCGAAGCATGCATTTCGATGTTGTTTTAGAAACACCACACTTTCCCTTTCGGAGCTTAGGGTCCGAAGAATGTTATTTGATATGTTTTAAAACTTACACTTCGCCTTTTTCGTTCGGACGCGGGGGTCCGAAGTGTGCCATGCGCTGCATTTTTAAAACCTCAGTTCGCCCTTTTCATTCGGAGCTTAGGGCCCGAAGTATGCATTTCGATGCTGGAGAAATGCCTTTAAAACTTACTTCGCCCTTGGTCATTCGGACGCGGGGGTCCGAAGTGCGTCTCGATGTTGTTTTTGAAACACCACACTTTCCCTTTCGGAGCTTAGGGTCCGAAGAATGTTTGATATGCGTTTTTTTTAAAAACTTACCTTTCGCCCTTGGTCATTCGGACGCGGGGGTCCGAAACGTTGTTTTTGATGTTGCTTTTAAAAACTTTAACTTCGCCCTTTTCGGAGCTTAGGGTCCGAAGTATGCATTTCGTGTGTTTTTAAAACTTTAACTTCGCCCTTTTCGGAGCTTAGGGTCCGAAGTATGCATTTCGTGTGTTTTTAAAACTTTAACTTCGCCCTTTTCGGAGCTTAGGGTCCGAAGAATGTTATTCGATGTGTTTTAAAACTTACACTTCGCCTTTTTCGTTCGGACGCGGGGGTCCGAAAACGCGGTTTTTTGAACAGTGTTTTAAAACTTCACTTTGTTGGAGTTCGGACCTAAGGTCCGAAATGGATGTTTGCACAATGTTTTAAAACTTCACTTTGTTGAAGTTCGGACCTGGGGTCCGAAAATGGTCGCGCAGCATTACGTTTTAACTTGATTTTGGACATTTCGGACCTGGGGTCCGAAAATGGTCGCGCAGCATTACGTTTTAACTTGATTTTGGACATTTCGGACTTGGGGTCCGAAAATGGTATTCCACCTTACGCTTTTAAATTTTGAATTTTCACTTTCGGACACTTAAATCCAAAAAGAGGAGCGCATAACGTTTTTTTACCTTAACTTGACTTTCGCCAAGTTCGGACCTGGGGTCCGAAAAGGAGATGCATTATGTTAAGTTTTGAAATTTTGGAACAAACTCTCGGTATTTACGCCCGAAAGCCAGATCAGTCAAAAGGGCTTATTGGTTCATTACTCCAACGTTGATCAGCTTACGGGCTGATCACGAACTCGCTCGAGGAGACACGAGAAACTCTGATTCGATTCTCGGGATGACGATCAAAAAACTCAAAACTGGAAAGGGGGACCCTGTCGGCGACAGGGGGCGTATGCAACGCACAACACGCTGCCATAGCCTTTTCCCATTCAGGTACACCTTTAGCCTCTGTATATGTTTGAGGCTCATAAATACTGTGAATGTTGGCCATAAGAGCAAAATTAACTGTGTGTTGTTGGCTCTTACCTCTAACGGATCTACCCTCAATGAGCTCATCATCATGAAGATCACCAATGGTCTTGGCCCACCACTTAGGCCGGAGAGTAGAAGTACCAACATCTGCTGCAGGATGAAGAGTGCCTGGAATATCTGGAGCAAGCTCCTCTGGATGTGGATCGAGAAGATCTTGAGGAAGGTCAGGGGGTGCAATGTCATGCCTGGGAGACCCCACAACTTTAGAGTCAACTAAATCCCTCCCATCAAGTGGAGCTAAGGGAAGACGAACACCCATACTTACAGCCTTTGGAGGGTGATCCTCAGTGCTCAAAGCAGGAGAGGAAGGCTGAAAAGGCCCTCTTTCTTCATCAAATACTACATCTCGACTGAATATGAGGTGATTAGTGTCTATATCAACCAGCCGATATGCCTTGTGGTTGTCACTGTAGCCGATGAACATCAGTTTCTGACTCTTTGGATCCAGTTTGGTGTGCGTGGCAGCTGGAATCCAAACATAAGCTGTAGAGCCAAAAACTTTCAAATGACTGATTTTGGGCTTCCTGTCAGACCAAGCTTCCTCTGGAGTCATCTTCTTAACGGCCTTTGTGGGAGACCAGTTTAGAAGGTAGACTGCAGTGAAGATCGCTTCCGCCCAAAATCGTTTTGGAACATTTCTATGCTCCAACATAGACCGAGCCATCTCAGTGACTGTACGGTTCCTGCGCTCAACAACACCGTTCTGCTGTGGGGTGTAAGGTGTGGTAAGCTGATGCTTAATGCCATGTGATGCACAAAAGTTGGTGAACTCTGTAGAACAAAATTCCCCTCCATTGTCAGACCGAAGAGTGACTATCTGACAGCTAGACTCTTTTTTCACTAAGGCCTTAAACGTTTGAAACATGGTGAACACCTCTGATTTCTGCTTAAGAAAATAAACCCACATGCATCTGCTGAAATCATCAACAAATAATAGAAAATACCTGCATCTAGTGACTGATGGAGTGTTCATGGGACCACAGATGTTTGCATGAACGAGTTGCAAGACCTTGGATGCTCTCCAAGCGTCTCCATCTGAAAACGAAGTCCTATGCTGCTTTCCAGCTTGACACACTCCGCAAACTCCATGATTTTGAGTTCGAATCTCAGGTAATCCTATGACTAGATCCTCTTGAACCAACTAAGAGAGATAGTGGACATTGAGATGCCCATATCGCTGATGCCAAAGAGTGCTGATGGAAGTACTCCTAGCTGCCATGGCGAGCTCCTGAGAACCAGTAGAATCAACAAGTCTATAAAGACCATGATCCTCAATACCAACTGCAACTGTAGTGCGAGTCTCCCTGTCAACAATGCTACACTTGTGCAACCCGAAGATGACATCCAACTGTGGTGAATGCTGCATAATTTGACTGACTGGCAGTAGATTGAGCTTCATGCCAGGTACAAAGTATACATTGAGGAATATTAAATCCCTCCCACCAGATGAAATCTGAACGTTGCCCTTGCCGACAACAGTATACTCTTCACCTCCACCAAAGATCACTGAATTAGTGAAAGGTAGTACTCTGTAAACCAATCCTGACGATGTGTGAAATGTCGAGAGGCTCCAGAATCAATGTACCAGGCTGATGATTGAACATCATCAGAGAAGGTTTGGGCCATGAACGCATAGAAGGCAGATTCTTTCTGATCAGGATGCATGGCAGAATTGGCTTTCTGCTTGGACCCTCCCTGTTTGGATTGTTGGGATGCTATCGATTTCCGACAATCTTTCACCAAATGGCCATATATATGACAGTAGGAACACTGTAAGCTCTTCTTTTTGGAAGACTGTTGAGGTTGACCTTGACCTTGTCCTTTCTGCTAGAAGGACGGAGCTTTACCCTTGTACTTATGCGAAGCTGAGGCTGTGAAAGCCTGTTTAGTGGAAGAACTAGCGCTGCTTCCAAACTGCTGCTTCCATCGATCCTGTTGGAGCAGCTTGTTGCAAAGATCAGGAAACTTCAAATCAACACTAGTAGAGGAGATATTGAGCGTATCAATGAAATGCTCGTAGGATCTGGGAAGGCTTTTCAGCGTGATCACTACCATATCCTCTTCCACCATGGTTCGGCCTATAGCTTCTAACTGATCACGAATGTCTTTGATATTCGTAAGATGTGCCTGGATAGATGACTTCTCATCCATCATGATAGAAAACAACATTATTCTTCAGAAAGAAAGCTCGGCTTTTGTTGGACGTTTCATGAAGATCCTTCAAAAGATTCTAGATCTCTTTTGCTGTTTTACTTGAAGGCACCTGTGGGAGTTGATCATCTGTGACGGAGAGTTTGATAAGCATGACAGCCTCTTGATTCTTTACATCATGTTTGTCTTGATCATCACCTGCTGTTGTAGGACGAGATTCCTTGCCCAAAACAAGCTGATCAAGGCAAAGATACTCAAAGATGGTAAGCATACGCTGTTTCTAGGTGTTGTAGTTGCGGTCGTTGAACTTTTGACTGTGTTCCAACATGATGTTGGTTAATGATGCCATCACGGAAATCGAGGTTGATCGAGGTCAACTAAGTGAAAGCAAGAGACAGAAGAATCTGAAAAAAAATCAGAATAGAAACAGCTGCTGAAAAAACTGAAACCCTATATGAGATATCTGGCACGAATTCCAAGGCATGAATTTCGAGGTTTGGAAGAAACCCAAAAATTAAAATTTTCTGCACACTTAAAACAGCGTAACTGGTGCCAAAAACAAAGGCAAAAATCCCAACGTCCACAGAAATAGCAGAAATTGTGAACTGTTTTTAAATTCCAAGGCAAATTTGCTGGCACAAAAATCGAGGCACGAAAAACGAGGCACCCAAAAAAATTTGAGACCAACCCAAAAAAGCTCTCGAAAAACCCACCAAGAATCTGAAAACAAAATGCAGATCCGATGGCTCAAAAATCGATGCACGAAAAAACAATGCACCTAGAAAAATTTGACGACAACCTAGTTGAGCTCTCGAAAAACCCACCAAGAATCTGCAACCAAAATAAAATTTCGACTTGAATAGAAGTCAAAAACCTAGTCGAAAATTGCAGAAACCCAAGGGAAATTTTCAACCTGCAAAAAAAAACTGCCTAGGAAGAGAAAAAAATCTGCTTTTTTAAAACAAAAAACAGTTTTAAAAAAATCTCTTCAAAAAAAACTTCGAAAAAATTTTAATAATAAAAATTTTCAAAATTTTTAATTTCCATGCTCTGATACCATGAAAAATAAATTGAATGAATGATTCAATAATCGGATGATTACATTGAATGATATACACACGTATATATAGAGGTTACAAGACGATGTTCTATAATTAGAACATAACATTAAAGTAAAAGATTAAAGAGCTAAAAGCTAAATTAAGCTTAAAAGCTAATTAATTAAAAAGAAAAAGCTAAATGCTAAATAAAGCTTAAAAGCTAATTAACTAAAAAGTTAAATGACCATTAAACAAGGAACTAAATATAGGTGACTAAAATATAATTAAATATTCTAATACTTCCTCCCTCTTGGGAACCATTTGTTCAAGGAATCAGTGCCAAAGTTGAGCTTCCTAAGTTGGATCAATTAATGGGAGATTGCATTCAAGAAGCGTCTCGGCTGGCTGCGAAAGGAAATTTAAGAACCCTTATGATGAGCAATGTGTCCTCTTGGCTAAGAAGGAAGGCAGTCATTGGAAGAAGAATGATCTCAAGAGAATTAGAGATTCCAGCTCTTCTACCCCTTATTCAAGGAAGAGACCAAGAGACTTATCTCACATCCGATGCTTCCGATGCAACAAGCTTGGCCACTTTGCAAGGGACTGTCAAACTCACGACGAGCAAGAAGATGCAAACATAAATGAAGTATCAAATCCCCACAATCGTGAAGATTTTCTCTTTTGATCTATTGGTTTGTTGATCCATTCTTAAGTTAAAACTTCTGATCTTGTTGTTTTATTTCAGTAATGATGTATTGAAAACTAATCCTTACAGCTGTTCTAGAAAGAAAATTATCAGGTGTACAAGTATGATCCAAGAAGGCCCACTTCAGCTCATGTCATCAGATCTAGATTTGAAAGTCTACTCAAACTTTCAAACTTTCTCCTTATTAAGGAAACAAATTTGATAAATTCTAGATTTAGGATTGGTTCCAACTTTAAGTCAGGAAATTTGTTGTAGATTTATCATCAAGATAGGTTTTTAGAGGGAGTCTCATGATACGGTCAAAATATCCTATTTCAGTAAATCTTATTGCTGGTTTTCTAAACTTTGTGTTTCAGCTCTAATGATGGATTTAATAGAATATGTCGAATGTATGATCTCTACTTGATTATAGCAAAGTTATTTCCTTTCTTCTTCTATGTTGAAACTTGAAACTAACGGGTGTTCTTGTTTTATTCTATGATGCACTCGGTGTATCATCCACCCTCTGCGGAGTGCAAGGTGGTAGTTCTTTCTCACCCTCTGCGGAGTGCAAGGTGGTAATTCTTTCTCACCCTCTGCGGAGTGCAAGGTGAGTTCACTCTCTGCGGAGTGGTGGGTCGTTCTTCTCAGTGGAGAAGCTTATTGTATCCTCTGCGGTTGTGCATGAGTCATGTTGTATGTTTATGTATATATCTAAGTATTCATTTTTGCAAGAATGCATAAGGAAAGGTCTCCTTCTTCCTTTGTGGATGTGCATGATGAAAGATCATGAAATTCTGATGATATATGCAGGTCCCAGGAAAGTGTGAAGCTATGAAGTCTTGGATTCATCCTTTGCAAGCATTGCAAGAGGAATTTCATGGAAAGGTCCATATTGTGAAAACTTGTGTTCAAATTGCATATTGTATGGGCTGGGCCCTAATCATGTAATCTGGTTGTAAGATTCTGATTATGTATTTATTTTCCTCCCTAGTTAAGAGGGAGTGTTGGTTTTTATAACTAGGTAGGAAATTAAAGTTGAATTTGTTAGTCCCAATTAAGGTAAGGAGTGGATTTTAATTGCCCAAGGCAACATTGGAATCCGCCCTTAAGGGCTGGGCCCTCTTACCTTGAAAGGGTAATGTGTACCCTTTAAGGCTGAGCCCTTCTCACAGGCCACTCTCCTATAGGGCCAACCCTATATCTCACGCATCATAATATGCCTCTCACTTAAAGTGAAACGTGTTAAGGGATAAGGTAATTAATAAATTATATATTTACTACAAGCCGACCCTGTGAGAAAGGTATATATATATGCACTTCAAGATGAAATAATTCATTCATTATCACACCATCACTCAGCAAACCTATCCCATGAACGAACTACTTTGGTGATCAGCGAAGTATAATCAGAGGTTAGCGAACTGCATTTAGAAGGCAGCGAACATCATCTAAGGGTCAGCAGATCAACCTTGTAGACAACAGTCTCAATCTGCCTTCCTCCTTGACACAACAACAGTTATATTGCAGATAAGTTCATAGTTGCTATTTTCCCTAGGGTTCTATGCATATTTACTGACAGCTTTATGTGAAGCTCATTGTAAACTCTGTTAAATTATAGCCTAATCTAGATAATTTGGTTGCTGGGTTTTTCCTCCAAGAGGGAGGTTTTCCCAGGGTACATGTGTGTTATGCACTTAGCATTCTGATTTTCATTCTACATTGCTAATCTGATTACTTAAAATCAACACCAACTGCTCCAACATGTTTTATTCTTCTAAACAATAACTATCAAAAACAATTGAATGAATAATTGACAATTCTGAGGCTTATTTTGAAATCTTGCCAGGAGATATCACCAAATTGACCCAATTTTCCCCACTAAAATGCTGATGTAGCTCTAGTATGATGCAATTCTTCCAAACAAACCCTTGACTTCCTTATATGAGCTGTTGACAATGAATGCTGAGCAATAAATTTGAGTTGAAACCCTTCCAATTATTTCTTTGGCATCCATAGTTAAGATGGAATGGTACGGCTGGCTCAAAAATTCACAAATTTCACTGAATTCAGTCTCCTTTCTACCCAGATCTGTCAATCAGACTTCTGTGATGCTGCTGCTACCAATCAAATGCCTGATTCGAACCTCTTGAGGACCAAATTTAGTCTTTTATGCAGATCGATTGATGATTGATGAAAGGGTTTTTGCCCTAACATCAAGAGATTGGAGGATTCTGTCCCCAATCTTGCTCCAGCTCTCTACAAAATCGTTGCAGACCTGAAAAGTATTTCTTCCTTCAAAATTAAACACTCCAATAATCCCCAAAAATGCACGTACAAAGTCTTTTATCTCTCCAAACCCCAAATCGAACTTCCTAGAGGCATCTTTGAAGATTCCTTGGAATCTTTCTCATGTAAAATTAACCACCTTTTAAGTTATTAAACCTCCTAGGAAAAAGTGCATTGTAACTTTTAATATAAAGTTACTTATTCCGAAAATGAAGTAACTTATAAAGTCACTTTTATTAACTTTTTCTAAATTTAGAAAAAGTAACTTTATAACATAATGATAATATTATAAAGTTTTATTATAAATATCTCACCAAAGCAAAATTTGTCTAAGTATTGGTCTCCTTTGGCTAACCCATCATCTCCTAATACTGAACTTTATTAGAATAATACTTTATTATTTTATTCTTAATGCTCAATATTGTAAATTGAGTGTAAATATCTTAATAAGATCTTGCTCGATCTTATTGGCAGTTTTTTTTTAGAAACTTGCCCTCTTGTAATTCTTTGTAATCCTATTTATTGAGTGTTTGCTCATTGTTAATAACATCCAATTTTTTACCAATTACTTGCGTAATATGGTATCAAAGCCAAGTTATTTTCGAAAATAATTTTTCAATCATGAATTTTTAACAGTTTTTTTTTGAAAAATTTATTTGTTTATTCGAAATTGCTACTTTGGCAGTTTGTTTTGGCTGCAACTACTAGGGTTTTCTCGCTATTTTCTGCCCTCTCCTGCGACCTGTCTCTCCTTCATTTTGCGCAACCACGCGACTTGTTTTTTCCCGCCTGCAGTTTTTTTTTCTGCCATTTTTGGACGGAAATCTGCATTTTTGGCTAGGGTTTTGACCCTCCAGATTCAGTCGAAATTTTTTTCTGATCACAGATTCATGGTGGGTTTTTCGAGATCTCAACTGGGTCATTGTCAGAATTTTCTGGGTGTCTCGATTTTTGCGCCTCGAGTTTCGAGCCAGCAGATCCAAATTCCGACAGCAAATTCTTTTTGGGTTTTTCACAAGGATTTTTGGGTTGTCTTCGGATTTTTCTGGGTCAGCCATAATTTTTTTCTTGAAATTCGTGCTAGCTGTACTTCATTTTTTGAAGTCTGTACCTGCATCTGCCTCTATTTCTGCATTGGGATTCAAATTTTTTGAATTCCATGCCAGCGCCTTTTCTCAGTTTTTTCGTTTTTGGTGCATTCGGAAGCGTGCAAGATGGCGTCATTGACCAACTTGATGTTGGAAGGTAGTCGGCGATTTAATGGGAAAAATTATAACACCTGGAAGCAGCGCATGCTGACTATTTTTGAATATCGCCGCTTGGATAATCTTGTTTTGGGCACGGAGTCCTGTCTACAAACACTTGGAGCTGACCAGGACAAGTTTGATGACCGCAATCGAGAAGCTGTTATGCTTCTCAAGCTCTCTGTTACAGATGACCAGCTACCTCAGATTCCTTCGGGCAAGTCAGCTGCAGAAATCAAGAAGCATCTGAAGGAGTTGCATGAGACATTCGACAAGAGTCGAGCCTTTTTTCTGAAGAATCAGCTGTTCTCCATTACGATGGATGAACGCATGTCCTTATAGGAGCATCTTACAAAGGGACATTCGAGATCAGCTCGAAGCTATTGGTCGGCAAATGGAGGAAGAGGATATGGTAGTCATTACTCTGAAAAGTCTACCAAAACCGTATGAGCACTTTATAGAGACTCTCAACATTACTTCTACTAATGTTGATATGAAATTTCCAGAGTTATGCACCAAACTTCTGCAGCAGGATTGTTGGAAACAACAGTTTGGTAGCGGTGCTACTTCAGCCTCCTCAGAACATGCCTTTGCTGCCAAATCCTTTCACAAGGATAAAGGCAAATCCCAGTCATCCCAGTCCTTTCAGCAGAAGGGCTCTTCTCAGTCGCAGGATGGTTCCAAGAAAAAGGTGCAATGCAATTACTGTCACAAATTTGGTCAATTGATCAAATATTGCCGTACCAGATTGGCTTCCGAGCAGCGGAAGCAGGGAGGGTCTTAGCCTAAAGCCAATGTTGCTGAGCAAACAAAGCAAAAAGAGTCTACCTTTTATGCCTTCATGGCTAAAAGACCTGCAGATCATGTGAAGTCTTCTGCCTGGTACATTGATTCTGGTGCTTCTCGTCATTTCACTCACAGGCGTGATTGGTTTGTTGAGTTCTCTCCCTACACTGATTCAGTTATTTTTGGAGGTGGTGAAGAGTACACTGTTGTCGGCAAGGGCAACGTTCAGATACAGTTTGGAGGGAGGAATCTCATATTCCTCAATGTGTACTATGTTCCTGGTATGGAACTTAACCTCCTTTCTGTCAGTCAGATTATGCGGCATTCTCCTCAGCTGGATGTCATTTTCAGTACACATAAGTGCTCGATTGTTGATCGTGCTTCTAGCACTATTGTAGCCGTGGGCATTGAGGATCATGGTCTATATAGACTTGTGGATACAGGGGATTCTCTTGAGCATGCCTTCACAGCTAAATCTTCATCTATCGGCAGTCTCTGGCATTAGCGATATGGTCACCTGAACATTCATTATCTTGCACAGGTTGTTCAGGAAGACTTAGTACATGGTCTACCTGATATTCAGACTAAGAATCATCGCGTTTGTGAAGCTTGCCAGGCTGGGAAACAACACCGGACACCGTTCAAGGATGGTGACTCATGGCGAGCCTCTAAGGTACTGCAGTTGGTCCATGCTGATGTATGTGGTCCTCTGAATACTACTTCTATTACTGGGTGCAGATATTTCTTGCTTTTTGTTGATGATTTCAGTCGTAAAATGTGGGTGTATTTCCTTAAGCACAAATCAGATGTGTTTACTGTATTTCCAAAATTTAGGGCCTTAGTAGAAAAAGAGTCTAGTTCTTCTATTATTACTCTTAGGTCTGATAATGGGGGGAGTTTTGTTCTTCTGCTTTCTCTACTTTCTGTGATACATATGGCATCAAACGTCAGTTAACCACAACATACACCCCCCAGCAAAACGACGTTGTAGAACGTCGTAACCGCACCATTACAGAAATGGCTAGGTCTATGATGGAACATAGAAACGTTCCTAAGAAATATTGGGCAGAAGTAGTGTTCACAACAGTCTATCTTCTTAATCGGTCACCCACTTCTGTTGTTAAAAATAAGACTCCTGAGGAAGCATGGTCTAGTCGCAAACCTCGGATCAGCCATTTGAAAGTTTTTGGCTCTTTAGCTTGTGTGGATTCCTGATGCCAAGTGCACTAAGTTGGATTCCAAGAGTCAGAAGCTCATGTTTACAGGGTACAGTGACAACAATAAGGCTTATTGACTGATTGATGTAGACTCTGATCATCTTATCTTCAGTCGTGATGTTGTCTTTGATGAAGAACAAGGACCATTTCAGCTTTCCTCGTCTCAGCAACATTCTGAGGATTAGCCTTTGAAGGCTTCTGACTTAGGTATCTGTCTTCCATTCGGTTCACCCGATGGGAGGGATGATGCAGATTCTGTATTTGATGATGCACTACCTGAGTTTCCTCCGGAAGATGCTCATCTTCCTCCTCCTGATCTTGATCCGCTTCCTCTTCCTCTTCCAGTTATCTCTCCTGCTCCTGATGTTGGCACATCTACTCTTCGACCTAAATGGTGGGCTAAGACCATTAGTGATCTTCGTCCTGATGAGCTCATTGAGGGTAGAGCTTCTAGAAATAAGGGCAAACAACAAAACACAGTTAATTTTGCTCTTATGGCTAACATCCACAGTATCTATGAGCCTCAAACATATGCAGAGGCCAAAGGGATTCCAGAGTGGGAACAGGCAATGGATGCTGAGTTCCAAAGTCTTCAGAAAAATCACACCTGGGTTCTTTCAGATCTTCCTCCAGGGAAGAAACTCATTAGCTGTAAATGGGTATGTAAGGTCAAGTATCATGCAGATGGTACCTTAGATAAATATAAGGTCAGATTAGTTGCTCGAGGATTCACACAACGAGAAGACATTGACTATGAGGAGACTTTTGCTCCTACTGCCAAGATGAGTACTATTCGTCTTCTTCTCGCCATTGCAGCTCAGTATGGTTGGAAAGTCCATCAGATGGACGTGAAGAGTGCCTTCCTCAATGGTGAATTGCAGGAAGAAGTCTACATGACGCAGCCTCCTGTTTCAAGGTTGCCGTTTCAGAACCGCAAGTGTGTAGACTCCGGAAAGCACTCTATGGACTTAAACAGGCTCCTCGAGCATGGTACATAAAAATTGATCAGTACTTGGTTGCTCATGGCTTTCAGCGTAGTCCTTCAGACAGTAATTTGTATATCAAGCACTCTGGTAATGATATTCTCTTTCTTGTTGTCTATGTGGATGACTTGATCATTACTGGGAATTCAGCACATTTGATTTCATAAATCAAACAGGATTTGTGTAGCACTTTTGATATGACAGATTTAGGACTTCTTCATTATTGTTTGGGTGTTGAGGTTTGGCAGACTGATAGCAGCATCTTCCTTTCTCAGTCTAAGTATGCCAAAAGCTTGCTTGACAGGTTTCGAATGCAGGATTGCAAACCTGCTTCCACACCTATGGAAACTGGTCTGAAATTGTCAGCCAAGTTTGATTCTCCTCTTGTAGATGAAACACAATTCAGGCAACTAGTGGGCAGTCTCATCTATCTCAGTGCCACTAGACCTGACCTCAGTTTTGCAGTGAGCTACATCTCATGCTTCATGACGGCCCCCAAGGCTGACCATTGGGTAGCAGCGAAGCATGTCCTGCGCTATGTGAAAGGCACCTCAGATTATGGACTTCTTTACACTAGGAGTGATGATCCTAGACTCAGTGGGTTCACAGATTCAGATTGGGCAGGCTCAGTTGATGATAGGAAATCAACCTCTGGATATGTGTTCAGTTTGGGATCTGGTGCAGTCACCTGGACTAGTAAGAAGCAGCAGGCAATGGCTCTCTCTTCGACAGAAGCAGAGTATAAAGGAGTTGTTAAGGCAGCTTGTGAGGCAGTTTGGCTTTGCCGGATGCTTGGAGATATGCAAATATCTCAAGCAGGTCCGACTCCCCTGTTTTTGGACAATCAGGGAGTTCTCAAACTTGCCAAGAATCTAGTCTTCCATGAAAGAACCAAACATATAGAACTTCATTGTCACTACATTCGGCAGTTGGTTGAAGACGGATCCATTCAGTTGTTGTATGTTCCTACCTTGGAGCAGTCAACAGATATTTTCACCAAACCCCCTCAGTCGAGATAAGTTTGTAAAATTCAGGGGGTCTATTGGTGTAGTTGATAGATTGAGCATTAAGGGAGGGTATTAGAATAATACTTTATTATTTTATTATTAATGCTCAATATTGTAAACTGAGTGTAAATATCTTAATAAGATCTTGCTCGATCTTATTGGCAGTTTCTTTTTATAAACTTGCCCTCTTGTAATTCTTTGTAATCCTATTTATTGAGCGTTTGCTCATTGTTAATAACATCCAATTTTTTACCAATTACTTGCGTAATAAACTTCACCTATGGAGCTGGGTGACAGGTGAATTTATGCATTCGTATAGCAACTAGAGAAGTGGGGACATTACATATTTATGCTCACTTTATTGAAATTAATAAGTTTTTTCAGAATAATAAGACACCATTCACATTTTCACACAAATGTCTAGATAGGAGTATTGAGCATGCCATCTTTTTAAAAATCAATCCTTTTCTTTTTTTGGAATGGTAAATTTTATAGGGGCTCTAAGTTCTTTGTCTTCTATATAACCAAATCCATTTTCTATTTTTGGAAATGTGTTTTGGCAATCTCTCCAAGGTTCTTAGAATTGCAGCCTTCTTTCTTGATTCCACTATTCTGTCTAAATTCTTCACAAACCATAAAATAGCCATTTTTGGAACACCTCAACTCTTTTGGGACAATCATGGACTAAGATTCTTCTTGGCCTCCCCTTCTGTTATTACCTCTTTCTTTGAAACGACACTTAAGTGGAATTGCTTGGGGATACCTTATTTGCTTCTGTTCCTACAGATGCACCTTGTGACTTTGGGTAATAAAGTTTCAACTTGGAATTGTTAACTGACTGTTAAGCAACTAAACATCCAGTGTATTGATCATAGAGTCCATTTTCCTGCTGGTCTGTTGCACAGTTGATTTAACTTTCATATTTTTTGATGTGAAATAAGACTTATTCCATGTTGTTTCCAAAAAGTGTTCTGTGTCTGTGTTTGGTTCTGCTTGTTCTTCATTACATTGCATTGTTATTGATACTACTAGGAAGAAACTAAGCTATATTCATTGACTGTTTCTTTGTGATGTACGTTGACTCAGCAAGAATACGAAGAAGCTAGAAAAGCAGTACAAGCAGAGTTAGTGAAAGGCATTTCTGTGGCTGACATTCGCAAGAAGTTACAGTTAGGAGGCACTCAAATGAAATGTGATAGTAGACAAGAGAAGATGCAGACCTTCCAGCACATTCCCCGCAAGAAGAGGGACACATCATACTTACTGAATAAGTATTCTGATAAAGCAACTGAATCCAAGATTTCTGCAATGTCTATAAAGGACAATACATCACATTTGGATGCATATGCCATGGAAGGGCTCGATGGTAGAACTATTCTTCAAAAAACAACCTTCAAACTTGGGGATAAACAGCTACTGGTCAGACTTAGTATCAATATTAAGCATTGTTTTTCTGTAGTTATCTTTAAGGTTGTCCTTTTCACAATCCTTTTTCCTTGTGAAATAGGTACATTTAGTAAATAATGGGGACGAGACTTCTGCAAGGCTTGTAACAGATAGCAGAGAGCCTTTTATACTTCATTGGGGATTATCAAAGAATTCAGCTCAAGAATGGCTGGTATGTGCTCTATCATGTACTTTGAAGTAGTTTTGCTATTGCCACCACCATAGTAGTCTATCAAAAGAATCTTACAGTTGGAGTTGCAGGCTCTAGATTTCTGCTCAATATGCTCATTGAGCACTTGAATACAGAGGTTTTCCTTGAGCTATTTTAACTTTTAAGCAAAAGCCACAATTATGATGTAGGTGCCTTCAGTGAATTTTAGACCAAAAGGGTCAAGCATGGTGGATGGAGCCTGCGAGACACCATTTGAAAGGGCATATGCTGGAAGTGCATCTTTTCAGGTATCATGATAATTAAAAACTATTCTGCCATCCTCTCTGCTGTAATATTTTATATTAAAAAATTTAGTGCAGAAGGGTATTGATAATTCTGTTAGTTATTCACTAAATAAATTTGTTGGTCAGCATTCTTTCTATAGTTGTACTTGCCTGTTAGAATTTTATCAAATTACAAATTCAAAACATGTCAAAGTTGATGATTCTTATTTATCATCGATTCACTCAGTTGATCTTTGTTTATTGCTTAAATAGTTCCTGGAACTCAAACTTGGGAAGAGCGATTTTATTGGAATATCGTTTGTTCTTCGGTCTAATGGTCAATGGATTAAAAATAATGGTTCAGACTTCTACATAAGCCTGAAAGCTGCAGATAGAAAACATGCAAAGGTTGTTTTCTACTCAAAAAACCTTAATGCCTATATAATTTGCTATACAATTTATTTTTGGGTAATTTTATCAACTTAGTAAAGATTTTATCGTAAGCAGATGTTATTTGAAGTACAATAGAAAGTATATAACTATGCAAGAGGAAATTAGAACATTATTTAGCCTGTAAAATTATCCCTTTAAATCTTTCAATCAAGTTAAATTTATTTGTTTTATCATCAATGCTAAATCTAGTCTATTCTTTATCAGTTTATTCAATTTGTATTTACATTTGGACTGTTGAATAGAGCATAGGTGATGGCAAAGGTACCACCAAATGGTTGTTAGATGCAATAGCTGAAAAGGAGAAGGATGCAGAGAGATCACTTATGCATAGGTCAGTGTAAATTTTCTTACAATACACTTTTAAGACATGACAATTTTATTGGAAATGGGTTATATCTTTCTATCTTTTGCATTATAAAGTTTGCCATAAAAGCTTATAAATTAAATGATTCCAACCACTAAGGTCAAAGTTGTAAGGATCTAAAAACAGGCTTTTCTTCTTTTTCTCATGTGCCTACTACCCCAAAGCTTTTTGCAACCCTCCAGGGTACCATTAATGTAATGCCCCATTTTGGAATATTCTTGATTTTTGACCTAAAACAATAATTCCAAATCAAGATGAGAATTGCATAATATTTATAAATATAACTTCATCAAAAATTATGAAATTTTATTATGATATTCAATTTATAAGTCTATGAATAATTCTGAAAATAGGAACTTATCTTGATTTTCTACAATAATTCTCCTTCAAAGTGTCTTGCCAAAGATCAACAATTCTTAGATCAATAAATCATAGCACAATATTCAATTGATCAAATCGTGAATTACCTGTAAATTTCTTGCAAATCTTCTGAGTTAAAGATCCTGTTCCTAACTCAACAGTGACAAAACCAAGAAACCCGTCCTTAGTTTGTTAAAGGTAGGAAAAGATCTCGTCTTTCCAAAGCCTAGCTCAGCCTATGAGCCCGGATCCGTGTAGTGGCAATACCAAGGACCCTATCCCTAGCTTGTCAAAGGCTAGGAAGAGATCCTATCCTTCCAAACCTTAACCCATCCTGTGGGCCCAGACCTCGTCCGGTTTGCAAGTACTAACTAGAATTCAAAATTGATATCTTGATGTATTTGCTAGATTATTGCTGTTTGCTTGATTTCTCTTTATTGACATCTCTTGACAGATTGATGAGCGGATGCTTAAATGTTGCTTGAAGGAATTGATGCCTGAATTATTGATATTTGAATAATAGATTTATTCATTGATTGCTTTTGAATGATTGATGATTGAATGAATGCTGATTGATATATTGTTGTGTCATGATTTTATAGATTGACTCTTGAATGGATTACCAATTATGTATAGCTGAATGAAATGATATTTGATGATGACTTATGATGATTCTCCCTTCATTAATCCTTCCTTGATTTCTTGATGAGTGATGATGTATTGATGTTACTAGGAATGATCTCCATATGTGTGTGTGTATCTTCTTTATGGAAGAGTCACACCCTTTCTCACACCATCACTACTCTTGAAAACATAATGTAATTTACTTGCATAGTCACATAATATTCTATTCCCAATTGAATGATTGAATGCCCATATCCTTTATGAATTGAAGATTTATTGAATGGTTGTCTCAATAGAATCATTTGCTCTTTATATCCATTTCTTGAAATAGTCACCATCCTTCACAAGGAATGAATCACTACACTTCACAAGAATTGAGTCACCCTTTGTTGTTTCCTTTAAGAATAATAATTTATTTCCAAATTGATTTCCTCCATTCCCCATTTGATGTAGTCACCACCCTTCACAAGGAATGAGTCACCACACTTCGCAAGAATTGAATCACCCTTTGTTGCTTCCTTTAAGAATAATAATTTATTTCCAAATTGATTTCCTCCATTCGTGATTTGATGATTGATGGATGTCCCTCTCAAATGAAATGATCTCCCTTTTTTATCTCATGTGTCAGGGAGTCACAACTCTTCATTTCATGCCTTTTGACCATTCATTAAACTTAATTAAAGTTTAATTATATTATATTTTTATTTATTTATTAATATTTGAATTTATTATTAAATCCCATTTCAAAAAGGGGACATTACAGTCTGCCCTGCTCAAGATTGCTTGTCCTCAAGCAATCACAAGCTGGGATGCTTTCTTAGAGATACCCTGCAGATGCAAAAACAATTTTTTAATACTTGGTCTCCACAATACTCGTCTCTTCCATAATTTAGGCCTTGACTTTTCATAATTTAGGACATGACCGTCTTCATACTCATAATAGGCTGCTATCTTTCCTTGTCATGACTGTCACACACCACAATGAACTTGACCTTCAAAAGTGAGAATGTGAGGGACCTCTCTCCAACTGTCCTCTTGTTCATTTAACCTTTGTTCATTGTACATTTGACTTTGCGATGTTTTTCTGTACCTATCGTAGTCTTTTGTCCTCATGACTGTTTTAGTTTGCATTATTTCACTCTTGAAACCACTTGCATTTATAGTTTTTTCCCTTTGAAATTCAAATGTAAATGCTCACAAATTCACCTCTCCAAATTTCATTTCATTTCACTAACATATGGCGTCCTAATGACATTTCATTCCATTTCCCAAGGTGGGCGCCCAAGTTGCATTTTAACCAATAATTAAACAAGTTCGAACTTGCCTAAAGTCTTCAACAATAACTTAATGCATTCTCCAAATTTCAACGCTTAGACTTAGGAAAATATAACATTGATATTATATATAAATATGTCTTTTCCTAAGTCACCCAATATATCATTAATTAGTAATAAAATAATTAAATATTAAACCTTAGGATAAGGAAATAATATTTAATTAAACCACTTATGATTCCAATATTGATTATCAACAAAATTTAGGATGAAGCTAAGCAATGAAGACCACTGAACTGCTATAGGACCCTGTCCAAATTGCTAAAAATAGAATTGCTCAATACTGCCACTTACTAAAAATAGTAAGTCATGAAATACTCCTCCGAAAAACATGATCTTCGCACTCGGAGAAAGAGCTTGGAAACCTCAATAAGACAACATCATCCAAACAGCCAAACCCTAACTTACTAAAAATAGTAAGTTCTCACTTCACCAAAGAATCAAATGCATGTTATGCCACCCTGGAACTCATGAAAAACCCAGAAGGAAACCATAGACAAAACTGAAGAATTCCCTCCTGGTAAACCCTAAAAAGCTCGAGCAGAACTCCACAAAAGTTAGAAACCCTAATTCTCCTTTCCACATAGCCTACGGGTCTCCGGAATAGGCCATTGGACCACTGAATGCACATCACTGAGAAGGGGACATTACAGTCCGCCCTCCCCAAAATTGCTTGTCCTCAAGCAATCGCAAACCGGGATGTTGTAATATCTCCTCATTCTCCCAAGTAGCATCCTCCACCGGTAAGTCTTTCCACTTAACCAAATATTCTCTAATGGTCCTCCTTAAAAGTTGTTCCCTGACATCAAGGATTGCTTTAGGAACTAGCACCAACTCTCCCTCTTCATCCAAAGGAGGTAGATCAGAAGAAACTATCACATTGTGCCCAAGCACCTTTTTGAGGCATGACACATGGAAGACATTATGTACCCGGCTACTTGCTGGTAGCTCCAACTCATAAGCCACAACTCCCACTTGCTTGATGACCTTGAATGGTCCATAAAAACATGGCTTAAGTTTTTCCGCTCCACTCTTCTTAAGAGCAGGCTGTCTGAAGGGCTGGAGTCTCAAGTAGACCATATCACCAACCTCAAATGAACACTCAATTCGTTGCTGATCAGCGTACATCTTTTGCTGGTTTTGTGCAATCTGGAGGTTGTCCTTCAATGCCTTCAGAATATCTTGACACTGTTGAACCATATCCCTAGCTTGAGGTTCTCTTCTATTTCCAAACACCAAATCAGCAAAGCTAGGGGCCTTGTATCCGTAGAGTGCCAAGAAAAGAGACATCCAGATGGACATGTGATAAGTGGAATTATAGCAGTATTCACCAAGGTGTAGCCATCTTACCTACGCCTTCTGCTGTTCTGAAACATAATTTCTCAAATAACCTTCCAACCACTTATTAACTATCTCAGTTTGTCCATCTGTCTGAGGATGGTAACTCGTGCTTGAGGTGAGCACAGTACCACACAATCTGAAAATTTTCTGCCAGAAAGAGCTTAGGAACTTGCTGTCCCTATCATTCACAATGTTTTTAGGCAGCCCATGTAGCCCAAACACCTCACGGAAGAATAAATCAGCAACCTGAGCTGCTGTAAATGAGCTGGTGATAGCAAAAAAATGAGCAAATTTCGTTAATCTATCTACCACCACATAGATACAATCCTTCCCACTAGCTCTCGGCAACCCAATGATGAAATCCATAGAGATACTTTCCCATTTTTGACTGGGAATCGACAGTGGTTGCAACAATCCAGTGGGTGCAGTGTGCTCACCCTTGTTCCTTTGACAAACATGGCATCCCCTGATAGACCTCAGAACATCCTTTTTCAACCCTTTCCAAGAGAATCACTCTCGGATCTGCCTATAAGTTTTGAAAAAACCTTGATGGCTAGCAAGAGGAATGTCATGAAAGGTCTTTAATACCTTCTCTTTCAGCTTAGATTCAGGTAGAAGAAGGATCCTACCCTTGTTCATAATCAGTCTATCAACCAATCTGTACCTTTCATCATGAAAAGTGCCCTCTATGATGTTGGTTGCAAACTGATTTTTGGCATAATCAACAAGCAACAAGTCCCTCCAATCAGCTGTAAGCTTACTCATAGAGCTCAAATGGGGTTTCCGGGAAAGAGCATCTGCCACTATGTTGTTGTTCCCTTTGACATATTCAATGTCAGTGTCATAAGCCCGAAGCTTACTAACCCACTTTAGCTGCCTTTCGTTCAAGTCCTTCTGGTGCATGAAGTGCTTAAGACTGTTATGATCAGTCTTAACAACGATCTTACTCCCCACAAGATACTGCCTGAACTTCGCAAGGGCATGCATTATGGCAAGAATCTCCTTGTCATATATTAAATATAGCCTTTCAGGTCCTCTCAACTTCCTACTTTCAAAGACAATAGGATGTTTGTCTTGCATAAGAACTGCACCAACACCTTCTCTTGATGCATCACACTGTAGTTCAAAAGGCTTGGTGAAATCTGGTAAGGCCAAAACAGGGCATTCAGAGTGTTCTTTGGTGTTTGGTCCCAGTGATGGACTTCTAGCTTTGTGGTCCAGTGTCATAGTGACACGCTTCCAATGCTCGGCTCAGATCTCACGCCTCTGCATTGCGTTCCTACATCTTTTTCTTCAGCTTTCAGCGCCTGGCTCCTTGACGTCTCAGGCCTTCTCGTGGTTCTTCGGGACGATGCCTTCGACCCGCGAACAATCAATCTCACTTTAATAAATCAATATGAAAAATTAAAATTAATTTAACAAACATTAAATTTTTAACGTTTGGCCTCGTCTCAATGGAGTTCGGGATTTAAGAAGCTCTTTGTGAGATGTATCTTTTAAATGTTTTCGCTTTCTCCTTTGGCTGTTTACTCCATTTTAATGCCAACCTTCAATTTTGGAAAATTTAACCTCTCTGCACGATTTTATTTGGTAGGTGAATAATTCGTTTCAAATCGCAATGCCCCCCTTGTGAATTTCGGCCTATGTGACTAGAATGTGAAATGATCTTAAGTTTTACAAAAACTACGAGGCGTTTGCACAAAATGTGCGATTTTGATTTGGTGATTCTCAGATAGAAGGCCCCTTTTGTGAGCTTGTTGTCATTTTCACCCTTTCCTATTTTTGAGCTCACTAGCCTATTTCGGCCTAGAACCACGTTTTGCACGCCTTTGCCATTTTCGGCTTAGTTGACACTTTTGTGAACTTAGTGATTTTCGGCCCAGGGAGCCTCTTTTTTTTAAAACTTAAGTCATTTCGCCCCTTTTCGGCTTGGGAGCTTACTTTATGAGCTTTTCCCTCTGTCATTTTCGGCAAATTAGACTTCGCGAGATTTGAACTCGGTGTTCTTCGGCCAAATGAGCCTTAACTAATTTTCGGCTTTTAGAGCCAATTTGTAAGACTTCAAACATCTTCGCTTTTCGGCTCATTAAAGTATAACAAGCGATGGAAGCCCTTTGGAGTTAAAATGACTTCCTTAAGCTTTTCGGGCCATTAAGGTATTTCTCACGATTGTCTTCCTTTTCCGTGACTTTCTTGCTTTTGGTTTTTTGGGTGGCATGAGCGATTTGCTTTCTCCTAAGTTTTTCGGCTTACGGGCCGAATTTGCAAACTCCAGTTGATTTTCGGCCCACGAGGCCTGTAATGTCCCCTACGTGATCTATTTAAATATACTAAAATTGATAGATTTTCTTCAATAAGTTATTAACAAGTGCTTGTCTATTTTCCTCATTAGCTGATTAATTTCATTATTCATAGTTCTTAATATAGATATCAAACCTTGCTACTACTTCAGTTTTAAGGGAGAAGGGTTTACATATGTTACCAAAGTGCTTAGAGACCAACTACAATAGGTTCCCTTAAAGTTTACAGATCCAAGCCCTTACCTATCTTGGGTCTATACCCTCAAGGCTTATGGATCGCTGATCCCCACCCTATCTTGGGACTTAACCTATTGCTTGGATTTAGACTGCCCCTCTTTGGAACATCTCAATCCCATCTTCTTAAATACGGAAAGTAATAACATGATTTAGACTATAAGTATATATATTTCTTATGTATTATGAATATATATATGAAATTAAGTATGACTGTCATACATATTGCAGTCCATATTAGCATTATTATTAATTCTGCATAATAACATTATTGGGCTTCATATATTAAGCATACTTATTGAGCACATCCCCATGCATACCACCAAGAACACAAATGTTACTGCCTGTAACTTGATAACAATTCTGATCTAATCTGATCAATGGTGATCTTACTAGATGCTTTTGATTCCTTTCCTTTATATCTCTCAATGTGAGGGAGAGGTCAAACCTCTTCATCATGTATACCCTTTGGCAAGAGACACACCCTTTCACCATTAGCACCCTTTGAAAGAGTGCAACTCTTCATTATTTCAGTCCTTTGAAAGGGACACAACCTCTCATAATCAGATCTGCACTTATCATTTAAATCAGATCTGCACTTCTCATTTCCAAATTATTCCCCCTCTCAAATGAGGTTCTCTTCTCCCTTTTATATCTCATTGTTGAGGGAGTCACAACCTTTCCTTTCATTTCTTTTGACTTTTCATTAACTTAATTAATTTTTAATCAATCATATTTAATTATATTTAATTATTTAATTTTTTATTTTAATTTAATTTTAAATATTTTAATTTTATTATTATCATTTATTATTGAATTTTATTTCAAAGTGGGGACATTACAGTCCGCCCTTTTGCAAACTTTATATGTTAATTTGGCCTTAAAGCATAAAATGCGAACTTTCATTTTAAAACTTTCACACGATTTTCATTTGCTTTTACGCCCAAACTCGGGATTCAAACTGAGGATGCAATTATAACACGCAATGGAATATGCAAAGTTCACGATTTTATTTTCGTCAAAGTTCGGGGCCTTCGTGTTTTTTCGGCCGTATTGGTTATTTTGCAAGTTTTAAGTTTTTCAGCTCTTTGAAGCCCTTTTCGCATGACTCTTCTCACATTTCGCCCTGTTGTGGTTTTCGGTTTGAAAGGCATTTGCGCGAGTTTGACCATTTTCGGGCTTGAAGGCCCTTGTGCGAACTTTGACACGATTTACACTTAGCCTCCCTTTTCGGCCTAAAAGGATATTTTGTGAGTTTTCGGGCAGATTGGGGATTCAACGAACTTGTGCGATTTTCTTTCATTTCGGTTTGTGAGGGCGATTTTGAAGACATTATAGAATAACTGGTTTGGCCGAACTTTGCACCACCACAGGCCTTATTCTCTCCTATCGGGCATACAGACACAACACGGGTTTCCCGTGTCAATGACTGTGCATGTGTGCTATATGCACAGCAAAACCGACAGCATAACAATGCAATTTTTCAAGATGTCCAAATGGGAGGCCAAGCACCTGTATTTATTGTTTTTTCCTTGTGAAATTCAAATGTAAATGCTCATAAATTCACCTCTCCAAATTTCATTTCATTTCACTAACATATGGCATCCAAATGACATTTCATTCCATTTCCCAAGGTGGTCGCCCAAGTTGCATTTTAACCAATAATTAAACAAGTTCGAACTTGCCTAAGTCTTCAACAATAACTTAATGCATTCTCCAAATTTCAACACCTAACTTAGGAAAATATAATATTGATATTAGATATAAATGTCTTTTCCTTAGTCGCCCAATATATCATTAATCAATAATAAAATAATAAAATATTAAACTTTAGGATAAGGAAATAAAATTTAATTAAACCAATTATGACTCCAATACCGGCTATCAACAAAATTCAGGATGAAGCTGAGCAATGAAGACCACTGAACTGCTACAGGATCTGGACCCTGTCCAAACTGCTAAAAATAGAATTGCTCAATACTCCCACTTACTAAAAATAGTAAGTCATGAAATACTCCTCCAAAAAACATGATCTTCACACCCGGAGAAAGAGCTTGGAAAGCTCAGTAAGAAAGCATCATCCAAGCAGCCAAACCCTAACTTACGAAAATAGTAAGTTCTCACTTCACCAAAGAATCAAATGTATGTTATGCCACCCTGGAGCTCATGAAAAACCCAGAAGGAAACCATAGACAGAACTGAAGAATTCCCTCCTGGTAAACCCTAAAAAGCTCGAGCAGAACTCCACAAAAGTTGGAAACCCTAATTCTCCTTTCCACATAGCCTACGGGTATCCAGAATAGGCCTCTGGACCATTGAATGCACATCACTGAGAAGGGGACATTACAAATATACTGCCTAGGAATGACAAGGAAGGGCGCTATAATGAGGTGTGCAGGGAGAGATGAAGAAGTGCATGAATCCTTCACCAATGCAAAACTCCATCCAACACTCAGGTAGGGCACTAAAATGAATGATACATGGAAAAGACTAAAAATTTATTCCTCCTTGAACAAGTGAGAATTCTACCCTAGGCCAAAGGAGGGCGCTAAAATTAAGTTACCATGGAATTCACAAAAAACATCAGAATTCCTCCTTCCTTGGAAGGGCGCCAATAAGAGATATCCATGGAAAAGGTTGAAAGACTCAAAATTCCTTCACAAGTGAAGAATTGTGCCCTGACCAAGGAAAGAATGATTTAAATATCTAAGTCAAGGTGAATCAAGGAAATGATGAAATTCCAAGACATAGGGAATTCCATGCTTAAGCTTGAAAACTTGAAAAATTGTCTAAGGCATGAAAATCCAAGGGGCAAGGAGGAATGAAAAGCAAAAATCCCCTCGAGAAAATTATTGAAATTTCCATTTTTAGACACCGAATCTTATCAGAAACTGGAAATTTTTATAGATTTGGAATCGTGAGAGATTTGTCTCTCTAATGGACCCAGGTCCTAATTTTTAGGAAGATCCCTTCAAAATAGGAGATGTTGGAGAAGCATGGAAAATTCCCTCCGGAGCAGGAAAAGTCAAGCTAAGATGATGAATTAGACGTATCTTGAAGAATATTCCAATTTCCCTCCAAAATTTGAAAAAAATGGAAATTAATGAGTTGGCGAACGAATATTCTATGTCTGACACATGACTTAGTGCATTAAGTGAAACTTCCAAATTCGAACTCAATTACAAGGGAAGTTCCATTTGCATGGCGCAGTGATTGGGAAAGTATGACACATTAAATTCAATTGCTAAATTAATGCTTCCCAACTCAGCAGTACGATTTGAAGAATTCTATATAAGCGTGGAGAAGCATTTCATTTCTCACGTGTAGGTTTTAAGAAAGAAGAATTGGAGAAGTGAAGAAAGGTCATACTTAGTCGATTTTTCATCATTTTCATGGTGCTTTTCAAGATGGCGGAATCAAACAAGGCGGCTACTATCACCAGGCAAGCGTTGATCAAGGCGGAGATGAAGGGCTTCCTTCCTATTTGCCAGATGAATTCCAGGTGGAAGGAAATCAGCGATGCAAGTTTGGGCACATTCAACCTGGCTGCCTTCAAGATCAGAATGTTCAGAACAGTAGGACATAATCCATCACCAATAGCTGTCAAGTTTGTCAAGAGTGGAATTGTTACGGCAACTGGTTTTCCTCCTGCTATTCAGTGTCTAGATTTGATTCTAGAATGTGCAAAGCATTACAATCCGGAGCAGAAGACAATTTCAACGTTAGATGACAAGCTGTTGGCGACGTTGACTCCGGAATCAATTGGTGAAGCTTTCGGAATCCCTTCACACCATTCCATGACATACAGGACTAGCAGTGGAGCTCAAGCAGTGTATGATGCGGGTCCTGCCAGGTGTGCTGACATGATCAACAAACAATGGTTGTTGAAGCCTAGGCTACATATTTCCAAAATACCAAAGACTCTCACTATCTTTGAGTTCAAACAAGAATATGTGGATTTCATAAAGATGTTGAGCAGGGTAATGGGATGCTCACATACTGTGAATTTTGAAACATGGATGTTTTTCTACATTGGCGAGATCATGAATGCAAATGGGCTAGTTGATTGGGCCATATTGATTAGTCATTACTTGCACGAACAACTGAGGAACTTGAAAGAAAGAAAGTCTCAATCCTTCTTCATGAGCTCTTACGTAATCTATATGCTTGCATGAAGGGGAGGATTTGATGGTTTGCTAGCAAGTGGAATCATGGGTTGCGGACCAGCATAGCTGAAAGTGCATGAGTGTTATCCTTAGCTGCATCTTCACAATGTTAGTTCTTACAAGCTGGGGAATGACACCTTCACTATGTACTTGATGCGGCTTATGCAAAAACAATTGCACGTAAGGGTGTTACCACAAGGAAGGGCCCTGGTTTAGAAGTATGGAGCCACGTTCTTACACTTTCCAAAATTCACCTACATTAGGATGCAGGGATTCTCATTCCAGTCATACAAATTGCCAAGGTATCCATCCAACAAATTCATATAGTTGGAACTCATGAGGTAGTTGACAGCCTATGATCAACTACAAAAGAAGGAGCAGTCTATTGAATTCCCAGTTGGCCTAGGTGATTTCATGGAAATGTGCCTAGGTTTGGAAGCAGCTGAGAGTGTAGCGGAGGAGTTAGCATTCTATCGCCTGCCATTTTATACATCCAGAGCTCAGTATGATCCTCACCGCCAAATCAGAAAGGTTGTTGGTATAAAATTCATACACAAATTTCACTTAGAAGATTATTGGGCAAGTGCTGAGGATGACCTTGAAGTCCAGAGGAAAATGTATTCTAGACTGCCCCTTGACACCATCAGGATAAGTGAAATTTACCAAGTGCCAGATCAAGTGAAAGAGGATTCGGACCTGACGCAACCTGAATTTGAGAAAGTGAAAGATCAACCCATTCAGCTGCCAGAATGGTCGGAGCCCGAAATTGATGATTTGAATATCCTGGCTAGACTAGTGCTAAAATTCACTAAGCACTGGGTTGATCCGCAGATAAGGAAGTTGACGGAAGGAAATGTTCATTTGACATATCAGCTGATGGGAAGCCTAGATTCCCATAGTGAGACAACTGAAGGATCTTCACAGGCCCAGACAAAAGGAGAAGTCCGGATTGATAAAGGGAAAAGTGTTTTGAAGAGGCCAAGGATAGCAAGGAAGAAAGATATCCAGTAAGAAGTTCATCATGAAGCCCAACATGAAATCCATCAAGAAGTTCCTTAAGAAGTTCAATAGGAAGAACCTCTGCAAAAGAGAGCAATGGTAGAAAGGGTGTAGTCACCGGCAAGTTCTTTCAGTGTACATGAGGTAGAGATGTTCGCACAGGAATATCCAGTGGATCCACCTCCAGGTAATACTCCAGCACCAGATATACTTAGCATTGGTGCTTCACATAGACCCAATTAGCCAAGAGGTCAAAGACAAGAAAGTCTTCCACACCAAGAAGAGACTCGTCAAGATAGTTTTTTAGAAGCCATCCTTGGCGAAATGGAGGAAGAATCACAGGAGCAACAGCACATGGAAATTCATAGTCACTCCATTCTCGCTCCTGATTGGCTGATAGAGAGGCTGAGGAGGGAACTGGAAAAAGAAATTGATCCAACTCAGGAGCTAGAAGAGTTGTTGAAGAGGATGAATCAGCCAACAGAAAAGAAGGATCCTCGGAAATTCTCCAAAGTCATGAGGGATGAATCCGGATCCCGGATCTTGCACATTGCTGAGCCTGCAGTGGATAAGGGCAGGAATGAAATTAGGCAAGAAGATTATGTTATTAGACAGGTTGATCTTGGTCCTGCTTCCACGGGACAAGTGATTGGAGATTTCGAAGGATCTTCCTTAGCCATGAATGAAAAGATGTTGAAGACAAAGGCAAAATGTAAAAGGCTGAGGGAAGAAAATAGAGCTTTATGCAAGTACATTAGAAGTTTTAAATGACCACTTAGGGAAGCAAGTCCTTCATTCATTCCTCCTTCCCTTCCTAAGGAAGTTGTTGATGATGCGGAAGTAATTAGAGCAATGTCACAAAATTCTAGGGAGTGGATAAAGGATGTCTACACTGAAGCGGGAAAATTCATCAAGGACTTGGCTCAGCGTCATTCAAGGTTCGTAGCCTTTCTGAACAGATTGGAGGTAGCGGAAGGATTGTGGGAAGATGTTTACATATATCAGGACTTAACCATTCTGCAGCTCAAGGCTCTAACAAAGATTTGGAGGCAAATTCTGATTGATGGGAAAGTAATTCAGGATAACGAGGTTTATGACTTTCCTTGGTGGTTCTGCGCTGTTTGCTCAGGAAAGAACACCTTTGACAAATTTAGTATGGAGTCTTTAACCTTGAAATACTCAACCAAAAGGGTGCAGGAAGAAGTCATCAATGCAATTGAAGCACTGTTCGCAAAGAAGCTCAATGAGAATGGAGTAACAGTGAACTCCTTGAAATCTCAGTTGCACGAGTTCTTCTTCGTAGGTTCATTCACTAAGCAACATTTTGCAAATGTTTCTTCATTTTCTAGTACAATGAAGAGGACACAGGAAATCATGATGGAATGGGAAAGCTTCTTTTCCAAGAGTGAGGAGGAAATTACTTTGATGGAGTTTGATATTGAAAATGTGCCAAGTATCTCCATCGGCGAGTTGGAAGCCGTCATCAATAAATTCATTGCATATGCAATAAATGAACGGGATAATGGTCGTCTGTTTTTGGATGAGAATCTTTTGGCTAAATAGTGGCGGCGCATTTATTGCTGGAATATTTTTGACTTAGTGGCGGCCCAGTCAATGCATGTTGAGTGCATGAGGAATCTTCTTGCATGCAACCGCCTTATTAATGGTTTTATGGCAGATTCTCTATGCATATAGCCGTCGCATGGGGAATGATGGGCATTTATTTCTTGCATGTGAATATTTTACTTTTAATTAGTTGAAATGTTTTACTTTTAAGTGTTTCACAGGATTCGGTTTGGTCCCATCTTATACTGTAGTCCATTAATTAGTTGAAATGTTTTACTTTTAAGTGCCAGCTTACGCCGTTCCCTTGGTGGCATGTCTCATGGAAACGTAGAGGTGGATAGGTACTCGCCAATGCTCTTACCAAGGAGGTAGTATGGCTATTTGGAACAGGTGAGCATTGGGAAAATCCTCATTCACTCCCTCCCTAGGCTCTCCGGATTTGATTCGTGACAGTTGGTCTGCTATGACATGAGTCTTCCTAGGGCGTACGATGATTGTAAAGGTGAATTCTTGGAGCAGTAGCAACCATTGGCTCACCTGTCCTTGGATTTTTCACTTCTAGCTGAAAAATAGTTTAAGTTATGCTTGTTTTTACAAAATGGAGCAAAGTACATATTACTTCTGCTATATTGCATTCCAACTACACTAAGGAAGAATGAACTAAAGATTACATTTCAATACTTCTAGTTCGTAACAGCAAAAGAGAGAGACATCTCATCTAAAAAGGAAGTATTTTTATTGATATTCAAGCATGCGTCCCACACAAAGAGCCGTGAGACTAGCTATACACACTGGTGCAAGAAGCAAATACATAGGCATGTATACATGAGTATAAAAGAAATGAGAGCATGTTGAGAGTGGAACCACTCATTGCCCGAATGACTGGTACGGTTGGAGTAGCCTCAATGATGTTGCCTTTGTATTGCTGCTTCGTCCTTTTCTGCGTCTCTCTTCCTTCTGGTATCTGCAAAAGAATAAAATATACAATGCGTTAGAACTTTTTGTTTTAAGCAATGGCTGATCACATTCCTAACATGTATACTAATGCATGCATGTATATATAGCCCCTACATGTATCAAGTGCATATAGTCAGCATCACGGAAGATCTTAAAAAAAAAGCAAATATCAGATCAGAAGAAATCAAATGCATCTTATTTCTAACTTGTTTGCTTCATGTGTAGGAGCAGGAAAGGACAGCTTGCTGGTCGTAAACTTCACAAATGAGTGGGGGTAAGTGAGGCTCCCACAAGCGTCGAGGCCAGCTCATTTAAAAAAGCAAAAGCTTCATGTACATATAGGAGCAACATTCCGATTCACCATACGAGGGGTATAACAGTCATATCAGCTTAGGGTCTTTGCAAAGACCATTCATGCATAGTGGAAGATAGGGCAATGACAGTATACACGAGGCATGAGGCGGCAAGATAGTGGCAGTCTCAAAGATCTAAAGCCTACATCTAATAATGTAGTCCTCAGAGCATTATGTATAAACAAAAATGCAGTGTCCACATAGAGGACAAAGTAGCAGTTCATATAATTGCCAAACACAATCAAAAGAAAGGTGGAAAATAACAGTGATACATGCAGTTTAGTGCATGCAATTGTTGGTCTTTAAGCCAAGGTAAAAGAGCAAATAATGTGCACCATTGTCATGAACAACCATGACGTCCAGATCTAATGCATAGATCGAACCCCAATCAGGTTCAACATTTCAAGCATAGAGAATATGAAAATGGCGTCAAAGCCTCATAATATTGAAGGAACAGCAGATTGCATTCATCAAATGTTCACTATAATGACAAATAGAGAGATTTGAGACAAGAGCAGTCACTAGAAGGTTATGATATAGTTATTTTTTTCGGATAAAGAGCACCATTAGTGGACCTACAGCAGCATTTACAAGCTAAAAGAACAAAGAGCACAAATCAAAGCATTATGACTATCTCACAGAAAAAGTACAGAATCTATTCACATCCCAGTCAGCCATAACCCTTCTTTTATCAGTAATCAGTTTGCATATTTATAGTAGTCAAGTGGAATAATAACAGTGATAATACTAACGGCCCTATATGTGATTATGACTGTGCACACAAAAGGGCACTGTAGGGTTTTGATCAAAGTTGCTAAGCAGCCTTCGAAAAGCAGTCTACACACTCCATGTCACTATAATCAAGGATCAAGCAGAGATAGAATGAAATGACTGCTACAACAGCAGTTCGTATAATCATTATTGTTAAGGTTTTATTTCTCGCAAGGAATGGTGTTAGAAGCAGTCTAACACAACAAAAGGAGGGGGAATACTAAGTAGTGTCGCAGTAAGAACACAGTCAAATCTCATAATCTTTCTCCATGAAATGCGCAGCAAGCAGTGATATTATTCAGATTTAAAAAAAAGAAGTAAATCTATCAAAAGGCGAGGTTTTGTATGGAGAAATATGCACCTGGAAATCTGCAAATTGTTTCCAGAAATTCGAAACCCTCAGAATGTGGCATGTACCTATGGCAGCCTGAGTGCTTGGATTTGAAACTCGAAATCCCTCAAGGTATTCCTCATGGCGGCACCTGTGCAACACCTAAAATCGAAGTTTGCCTTGTATTTTCTGCATTTTTTGAGTTCCTTCTGCAGAAAATGAATGATTTTGTAACACATTTTCAGGAATAGTACAGATTGGGGATACCTTTTGCAGTAACAATTAGTTCATTCCTTCCCATTTTCTTCTGTTATTGTGCGTCCTTATTGTTTAGTGCAGATTCTTGTGGGTGGTTTTCTTGTCCTTGGAGCTGTATCTTTTCATATTGATGCCTTTATGCAGGGGAATAATCATTTGCAGGTTATAAGCTGTTTGTTAGTAATTATCAGTTTTGGATTGTGAAAGTTTTTCTTTCCTCCTAGGACTGTGGTTATCTAGCCTCCTTATAAATTACTGATGCAAAGGTTATCTTTTTCTGGGTTGTGAAAGAGAGTTTTATTACTGCCATATTGTGTGTCACTCTTTCTTACTTTTAAGTTTTTTTTTAACATATCATTTTGGTGCATCACCTTATAGTTAGATTTTAGTTTTATATGTCCTCCTCTTCACTCTTTTCTCTGAAGAAATTGTTAATTCAGGTGAAGATTTTTGGAAAGAACCAGCTTACTCTGGAGGTTCACTTCAGTTTTAGGCTACCCACAACCTTAAAGTGTTCCCATGTTTCAATAGGCAGCTGAAGTTCACAACTTTAGTTAGGGTGCAGGCTTCATTGATAACAGGTACATCAAGGCTTGATGGTCTACGTAGAAGGTGAATGGTGTCGCTAAGAGGTAGTGGCAAAACTTTTGCACTGTGTACACCATCCCCAGTGCCTCCCTCTTTGTCATACTATAGTTTTGTTTGGCCTTGGAGAGCAGATGGCTAGCGAAAAAAATAGGGTGGTCCAACCCTGCATGCCTACTTGTGCCAGGGTGGCACCGATGGTGAAGTTGGAGGCGTCCACGTGGACATGAAACTCCTTGTCCCAATCTGGGTACACCAGGATTGGTGAACTGACCAATCGGAATTTCAATTCCTTGATTGCTTCCTCCTGTTCTGCTCCCCATGTAAATGGTTCATCTTTTCTCATCAACTTATCCAGAGGGCATGATACCTGTGCAAAGCTTTTGATAAATCTTCTGTAATAGCCGACATGTCCCAGGAAGGATTTTACCTTCGTGACATCCGTCGGACTTTCCATATCTACAATTACCCTTACCTTGTCAGGGTCCGTCTTCAGCCCTTCCTTGCAAACAATGTGCCCCAACAGCTTACCTTGCGGTACCATGAATCGATACTTCTTGGGATTCAGGGCCAACCAACCCCGCCTACACCTCTCCATGCACTCCCTGAGCACGTTTAGATGAGTTTCCTACTTGCTGTAAATAGACCAATCATCCAGAAATGCCTTGAAACTTCCGACCGACATCCCATAAAAAATGTGCATTATAATCTGCTGGAAGGTGGCCGAAGCGTTACATAGTCCGAACGACATGCAATTATATGCAGATACTCCATCCTCCACTATGAATGTTGTTTTCAGTTTATCTTCGTCAGCAATGCTGATCTGGTTGTATCCAGAAAATCTGTCCAGGAATGAGTAAATCTCGTGGCCTGCTACCTCCTCCAAAATGCTGTCAGTGAACGGAATTGGGAATGGATCCTTGATAGTCACGACATTCAAGCATCGAAAGTCCACACATATCCCGATTTGATTTGCCTCCTTTAGCGAGATGACAATTGGCAATACCCATTCGCAAGTTTCTACCTTAAAGATGATTTCGGCCTCCAACATCTTTTCAATTTCCTCATTTACCTTTGCTGCATAGTTCTTATTCATCCTGTACGGTCTCCTTCGTATGGGTTGGGCACCCGGTACGAGAGGTATTCTATGTATGCACAGTTCCGGGGGTATCCCTTTTAGGTCCTTGTACGACCACGCAAACACATCCTTGTATTCGAGGAAGATTTTAAATGCCGCCACTTTTAGCACAGGGTTCGAATCGTCCCCGACTAGAATTACCTTTGGATCGGCATCATTTCCCAAATTCACCTTCTTCACGTTGGACTCCTCGTACTTGATGAATTTGTCCCGTTCGAATCGGTGTGCAAGTGTATCATCCATCCGTGCTACCCCTTCACGGTACTCCCCATACTCTGGAGGAAAAGTTGCATCTTCCGTACTTGCACTTGATTCCCCGATCTCACAGATTTGCAACATGTGGCAATCGGGGTGATATACTTCATAGTCTTCCATCTGCCAATGGAAGAGTCCAACGAGGGAACTTGTTTCATCCTTTGAGCATCCCTCCAGTTCCAGAATGGCCTCATCATCAGGTTCCATCCTTTCTCGGCCATTCTGTGGGCCCCATTCCCAATTATGGGAGTCATCTGAGTTTGAATCGGAGAATTCCAATTCCTCGCTCACGGCTTGATTCCTCAAGTCGATCACGTACTTCCGGCCTTCACTCTCGATGGAGAGTGTTTTTCTTCCAGTTGTGGTTCGCCTTCGCCATAATCAGCCAACCCCTTCCCAGAAGGGTGTCATAGGCCTTCTTCTCCAACGGTATGACCACAAAGTCAAGGAAAAAGTGCTGGGTACTTGTTGTGACGTTTTCACATATTACCCCATTGCAAATGGAGACCCCCTACTTTTTAGGCCCCTTCGGTCTTTTGGCTTTGTTTTTTGGGTTTTTTTCGCAGCAGTCTCATCAGTCTCTCTGCTTTGCAAGTGTTTGGGGGTCATATTGATTAAGTCTGCTTTTCGTTTTAGCAAATTTGGTTAAGTCTAGGACTTGTTTTGTTAATTTTAGGGTTTCTGCCTTCAGTCCTAGATTTTAGGGGTTTCTTTTAGGGTTTTGGAAAAAACTAAACTTAGAATTGGAATCGGGACCCTTCAAGGAACCTCCTAGTAAAATTTGAGTGATTTTTGAGCACTTACTATTCTTAGTAAGTCTATTTTTAGTAAGTTTCACTGCCACCTGGATTGGTCTAATTTTGCCAAAAATCAAACTTACTATTTTTAGTAAGTGCTTTCGGGACCTATTTTGCCCAAACCTTGACATTTTGAAACACTTTTTAATTGGGAAAATCTATTTTTGGCAGGATCTTCACAGGGAAACACCGAAAGCTGAATATCTCTGAAGACGCTGAAGACTGAACGTTCCTGAAGACCATTTCTAAATCCGGAAGAGAGTTAGAAGGCAGACAAGTTGGATCAAAAAAATGGTTAAGTTTGGAACTCCTATTCCAGAAGAGGAAAGCACACAAAATCATCCAAGTCCAGAAATTCACATCCATCCACCAATGTCATCCTGATTCGAAAATGGCCTAAAATTTGACTAAGTCTGAAAAATTTGAAAGATCTTCCAAAATCCAAAATTTGCATTATGATTCCTAGGGACCTGAAACCACTCTCAAACATCCTCACAAGATATATGAAATATAACTTAAAGTATAAGCTTTTTCCTTTCTTATACTTAAATGTTATATTTCATATATATACATGTCCTGAATTGGTAGAAAACATCAAATTCCTCCTTCATGGCCAAAATCCGCCCAAGCACTCAGCAGGCGCCAAAACAAAGGTCTCATGGAGGTTTCACAAATTGATGAATTCCTCCATAACAAAATTCCGCCCAACACTTAGGTAGGTAGCTGAAGTAAAGAGGTCAAGGAGGGAAGGAAAAGTTGTGAATTCCTTCCTCAGGTGAAATAGTGCCCAAGCCATGATCAAGGTGCCAAACAAGAGAGATGTAGGAAAATGAAAGAACAATGAAAATCCATGACCCAAGCAAATTAGTGCCCAAGCACAGGATGGGGGCGCCAAATCCATGAAGGCATGGAAGAATGCTCAAACTCATGAATTCCTCCTCCATGGAGAATTTGTGCCCAAGGGTTCATTAAGACGCCAAAACACACAAGGCGTGGAAGATGGAGAAAATTCAAGATTCCAGGGAATGGAGGGATCAACGCCTTGGCCAAGGAAAGGATATTGAAATGGCTAAGTGAGGAAAAAAAATCAAGGATGAAATAATGAATTCCACCATGAAGAGTGAATTCCATGCTTAAGTTGGAAAACTGAAAATTTATCTGAGGCACGCGAAAATCCAGGTATCAAGGAAGGACATGGGAAGGATGAATTTCCTCTATCAAAGTCAAAATTCCAGGCCCAGTGAGGAAGTTGAAAATTTTCTAAGGCATGGAAATTCCTTCACCAAGCTGAATTCCATGTTCCACGCCTAAGTTTGAAAGTCCAGGATGGAAATTTCCAAGGCAAAGGAGAATTTTGAGGGTCAAGGAGGAATGGAAATGCAGGAAATCCCCTCGGGAATAATTTTGAAAGATCCTATTTTTAGACACCAAATCACATCCAAATTTCAAAAGTTTTAGAGATTTGGGATCATGAGAGAATTCTCTCTCTCCTAGACCCGAGTCCTAAATTTTAAGAAAGTTCCTAAAAAATAGGAGATGGTGAAAATTGATGGAAAACCTTCTTCAAGCAAGGAAAGTTGAGGAGACTTCAAGAAAATTCTTCCTGAATCAAATTTTCCCTCTCCAACAATTCTAGATATGTAGGAGCGGATATACGACGACGAGGTCCACTTGCATGGCGAGGATCTATTGAACACGTGGTAGTAGAGTGGCGCATTCATTACCGAAATATTTGACCAAATGGCGACCCGATCATTGCATGTTGAATTTATGGCAGATTCCTTTTGCATGCAGCCGCCGCATGTGGAAATGATGGAGCATTTATGACATAATGGGGTGATATTTGCATGGATGAATATTCAACGCATGTTGGGCGAATTTGAAGGAGGTGGTGCATTTAATGTGCAATGGATGCTATTTTGGGTACTTTTGAATTAATTGTATATGGGCATGATGGGTTTTTAATTGGAGATTCCCACCTTGTTGCATCTTGAGTGGAGAATCTTTTAGGGAAAACCCTAATTAGGGTTTGCATGTAATCATGGCTTGAGGCCTATATGAAGGGGTGACCCCCCTCATTTGTAAAAGGAGGGAGCTTGTATGAAATTGTTGCGATAAGTTTTGAGATAATAACAGTGAAACATTGTTCCCTGATGATGTCCACTTAAGTTATTTTTTCAAAGCTTGCATGGTTTCACCTTCCTCACTTAGATTAGAAATAGTAAAGTGCTTTGATTTCAATGGAGAATGTAATGGTGTTTGATGAATTTCCATGGTTCATACTTTTTGCATCTTGCTGATTGTAAGTTGCAGTGTAAACTTAGCCCGAACCCCCTAAATTTGTGCTAAGTTCGATTGTAGATGGTCGTTTGGATTGCGTTATTTTTGGGTATTCAGATGTACTTTCTCAATTTGAAAATCCTCTAGCATCCCCAGAAGATTGCACCGGTTCTTGCGGAGTTGTAGTTAAACTTGGCGAAGTAGAGCTTGGTTTATTTGGAATTTGTCCACCAAAGCACTATTCATTGTTATCACCACCCTTAGGAGTAGATTTAGATCCTTCTAAACCCTTTCCCTTTTACTTTTAGTTCATTTTAGCCTGTTCGAAGCAGTAGCATCGCAAAATTGCCATATCCGATGATGGAGTTCCAGCCACAACAAGGAGGTGAAGGAATGATGCAAACGTAAGGCCCCTTGGATTACCAACAATCACATCAGCGAATTGAGTCACGTCCGTAGCATAAGGGAACCTTGGAGTCGATTGTTTGAACTTCTTGCAATCTTAGCATGCAATCGCACTTTGATCAAGAGAGAGTGAAGTGACCGTTAGACAACTTTATTCTGTGTTTGACGTAGTCATAAAAAACACGTCAACAGTATTGACCACAACTTTTTGTGCCATGAGTGTCCCCAAGGGCTTGATTCCATGCTGGTTGGCACCGACAAGGTGGAATGTTGGTGGCCAGAGAGTTGGCTTGCCCAGACCCGTTCATGTCTCGTCTGATAACACATTCACTCCGGAGCCGCCGTTAACAATGGTACTCATATAACCACAGTACATATAACCAGCAACTACAATTGTACTCAGAACATTAATTAAAATAATGATCACAACAATATGGCAGAAAGATCTTCTTCTATTGCATTCCAAAATGTTCAGTACATCAACATTATTGCTAGGGTTCCCTTACATGGTAATATATACTATCTGTCGGTTGGCCGAGGTACCAACCGTCGTAACTGACACGGGAACCTACATGGCGGACTCCAAAACATAACAAAATGACATAACAATAACTTAAAAAATTTATTCCTAATTATGGCCTAACAATTTCCAAATTTATTTTTGTTGTCCTCAAATGAAATGATCCACCTTTTATATCTCATGTTTGAGGGAGTCACAACTCTTCATTTCATGCCTTTTGACCATTTATTAAAGTTAATTAAATTTGAATTATATTATATTTTATTTTTTATTATTTTAATTTATTATTATTCATTATTAAATCCCATTTCAAAAAGGGGACATTACAATTTATGCCCTTGCTGCCCTTTCCCAATATCCCAAGGGCTGCAGGCCCTTCATTTAGCCCCGAAGGAAACCATGGCCTCCTCTTGAAATCCAAGCCCTGAATTTTAAATCAGCCATTGCTCAAGTAAGCTCCCAAATCTGTAAAAAGGACATGCAAGGGTTCATTAAGTACCTTGTGTGGAGAAATATATCCAAGCTCATCATCCCTTCAAAAAGTCAAAATAGATGTTATCTTAAAATAGACGCGCAGCCCAAGATCTTTTTTTTCCCGTGAAAGAAATTGGAGTTCAAGCCCTTATTTGCTGCTCTATGAGAGCTTTCCTTGGATCTGAAATGCTAACAGCCTGGGTTCAAGACAATTTGAAAAGTTCTGGAACTGTTGAGCTCCTTCTAATGCCCAAAGAGTTAACTTGGTGTTCTTTTCTACAAAATGGAGAAAAATCTAATATTCCAAGGTTGACCTTAGTTTTTAAAAAAAATAGGTGTTTTGTGAAACATTGATGACTTGATTTTAATTTAAGAGATGATTTCCTCAATGTTAGCATTTCAATTTGCACCTTTCTGTACAACACAAAATGGAGCAGCATTTAAAGTAAAACCTTTCCTTGAATCTATGAGGGAAACTCCCTACTGAAGAGTGAAGGAAATGATGAATATCCTTATACACAACTATAAAATTACCTAGAACTAGTGGAGATTTCTTTGAGCAAGCAGAAATAAAAATTAAAACAAACCCTAGGAGGGGTTTAGGAAGTGACTCAAATGAGATTGTTGGTCCTCTTAACCATCACAATCGATCCATTCCAAATCGCACCTCCCCAATTAGGTGACTTCTGGTCTGCAAAATCTTAGGAGCTCAATAAATGTTTCAAATTTTCCTTTGGATACCACCTTGCTTTGCGTAGTCTTTGGGCGTGCAAACCAACCTTCCAAGTCTGTTGCATCCTCCTTTTTGTCACCCTATACTTAACCTCTAACACAATGTCCTAGTCCAATTCTTCTTGAGAATTGAGAACAAGGTCTTCAATGGAAGATAACAGAAGCCTTTTTTCTTCATAGTTCATACAAAATGGAAGGCACAAAGAAATGAAGATTTTCAAAATTCCCTTGAGTTTTTGCTTGCTCAAGTACAATTGTAATAGACAATGAAAATGGGAGCCAAAAACAAGTATATGGTTTCAGGATAGATAGCTGAAGCCTACATATTCTCTGGTAACACTTTATGTAGTCCATAAAGGATTGAATGCTAGAATGATTCATATAAAAGATAGTAGGATTCCATCTATACCACTGGTAGATGGATATTTATAATGTTCGAGGGGTATAGTCCTATGATATCCAACATGCCTTTTAGTATATTAACTCAAGCTATTATTTAGATATATTTTTAATATTTTTTAATTATATAAATATTTTTTAATAAATACCTTTGTATAAGATAAGGTTGGAATTGGGCCTCCTCTAATGAGTATAAAATATTGGCAGAAACACAGGACAAAGGAAATCAATGTTCACGGTTACTTTAATCTGCTCTCTAAGATCACACCATAATGATCATGTGCACGCCATAGTTAACGTTGGTTTTTGTGGACAATCTTCTTTATTTTTTTCTGAAAAATATTAGACCGTAAATTTAGCATAGAAATCATTCACAGTATGCAGCACAAGTATATACAATTTCACTAAAATCTTTTCTGTTCAACGTTTCACTTTACAAAATATTAGCAGTAGTGACCTTTAATGCTTCTTGACCTATTTATCATTATCTCATGCCTTTTAGATTACATGCATCCTTTTGATTAAACTACTGTATATTGTCGTTCCTGCCTCTATGTTAAATGCATGACTTATTAGCTTGGTAATAAGTTAATTAAGAATCATTCATCTCAAAGGCTAGTAGTCATATTCTAGTTGAGTGTATTGCTGTAACCCACAAGCCCTCCCACTTAAGACTCCCACAATCAACCCTGTTAGCCTCTTATTCAAGCATGGTACTGCTCAATCTTTGAGAAAAGCAGCTATAGAAGTGAAGTGGTGTCTTCTTTTATTGAAAAGTGGGTAAATAGGATTTTGTATTGGTTACGTTGTGTGATATGTGGACACTTAGGAAGCTACAAATGTGAAGTCATTTGCTTTAGGTGGACAGAGAAGATTTTAATTAAAATGTATATGTATATGCTGTCTTGCAGGTTCAATATTGCAACAGAGTTGACAGAAAGAGCTAGATGTGAAGGAAAGCTTGGCCTGGCTGGCATACTTGTTTGGATGAGATTCATGGCAACCAGACAACTTACATGGAACAAGAACTACAATGTGAAACCACGGTATAGCATAATCCATTGTTTTTTTTTTATGATTATATGTTATTGTGTTACTATAACACTTCAAAAACAATTAAGAGTAACAAATTGACAAAGGCTAACACTGCACACCTTAGCAAGTGCATCTTTTCTAATAAGAAATTTTATTGAGTTATTTAGTATTTCCTTATGTAATTTGGTAATGCAGTCACAGTTCAAGTGCCTAGCGAAAGACAAATGAACTTTAGCCCCATACACAAAACCAGCTACTGGTATGAGATCGTTTGGAATTGCAGTGCAGTAGGACAATAAATTACAATATTAATATTATTCAACATCCAACTATCCCTGGTCCAGGCATTAAGCCTAGCTATGTCAGTACAATTTAACTTTGAAAATTTTATAGCATCTTGTCTGATTTTAACAGTCTCATATGCTAACAAGAAGGGAACTTATTTGTCACACAATCGCTATAATGAACTCAGAATTCTCTGATTCCCGTGCCTAATTGAATTTTCTTTACAATTTAACTTTGAAAATTTTATAGCACCTTGTCCGATTGTAACAGTCTCATATGCTAACAAGAAGGGAACTTATTCGTAAAACAATCGCTATAATGAACTCAGAATGCTCTGATTCCCATTCCTAATTGAATTTTCTTTCTTCACATACCTATGTATTCTATTTCAATCTTCTTTACACTCTCCTATCTCTCTATCTTCAGCTAGGGAGGAAGACAAATTCCTTCTCTACTATGCTCTCCTGCCTCCTTTTCACCAACAAATGCTTTCTGTCATTTGTAGAAAACTAGCCATAGGCATCAGCCACCAGCCTTAAAGGCATGGTCATGGACATTAATGGTTTAGTGGTAGACTGCAGTGACTAGAAAAAGAAAATAATGTAATAACCTTGTTGCCCACCAAAATAGGCTCGAGTAAGAATAGGGTAAAATAACTGCCAGCTATAATGCGGAAGACTGTAGTGTCTCTTTTTAATATTTTTAAGAACTTCGCAATGTTTTTGAGATTGCTATCAGTGCTATACTTATAAAATGCTGAATAGAAGAGTCTAATACCAATATTTACTATTGAAACCCTTACTTAAAATGATGAACACCTCACACACAAATCCACCATTGATCAAATGACAATTAACTAAATACAAACTACTGTCAAATGGCAGCACCAAATATTGATGTAAGAAGATTATTGATTAAACCCTACTCAACACATATGCAAATATTGAAATCTGATATATATGATTGTCACCATAAACTGCTGAATAGTCCATGCTATGCAGCAGCAATCAAACTGATATTTTGGAACAACAAACTCACCTAAATGTAGAAATATTGGAACAATGCTTTATTTGATAAAAATGCAAGAACACATATGCTGATACAAACTGCTATTATAAATACTTATTTTAATGACTAGGTATTGTAGTGGCACTATAGCTGTGGCACTATAGAAAACTGAAATGCTAAAATAAACACACCACACTGACATACAAAAACATGGAACTTACACACCAACTGGAAGTTATTTGTTCCTTCGCCAACGCTTTTTCTACATCTGCTCTAGCTTTTCGGAGTTGTTCCTTCTCCATACAAGGGTCTGAGTACACCGCTTTCTTCGTTTGTGCTCTCTAGATCTCCGACAGGGACCCCCTTCCTCTTTGCCTTGCTAGCATGAGAGAGAGAGAGAGAGAGAGAGAGAGAGAGAGAGAGAGAGAGAGAGAGAGAGAGAGAGAGAGAGAGAGAGAGAAGATGCACAAGTGTATTTGGAACCCAAGCTGAGGTTTGAGCGTATGAGAGAGTAAGTAAGTGAGGCGAGGAAAGATTGGAATCCTAATGTCTTCCAAAGCGTCTAGCTTCACACCTCCTAAATTCGGTGTTTTCTATCAAAGATGGGAATAGGCCTTAATCCTTTTGGCCTTCCTACCTGTTGTGACCTCTTTCACACATCACCCCATTGCAAATGGGGACTGTCTCTTTCTTTTCTTTCTAGGGTTTTCGTTAGTGTCCCATGGCCTTCGCTTCAGTTTTGCCAAGCCTTGCTCAGTTTTGAACAGTTCAGGTCCTAAGGATTGAAAGTTAGTTTTTGCAAACCATGTGATTCCAAAGTCAGGACCTCGCCAAAGTGCCTAGAAAGACCAAAGGACGAAGATCGCACTTGATTTGGACGAATTTGAACATTGTTTTTTTGCTTTTTCCTATTTTTTAGGAAGTTTCGTTTTTGGCATTTTTAGCCCGATCCCCGATATGGCTATTTTTAGAAAGTTTTCCCTATTTTTTAGGGATGTCTGCTTTTTGCTTTTTCAGAATGGGAATCTAGGGTTTGCACTAGTGGCACTCACCTACTTCGATCGGGATCCAAAATTTCCAAGTTTTGACCTAAAAAGCCAGTTCCCTACATTTTAGGAGTCATAATGCTTCAGATGATTTGCTTTAGTATGGATTTCAAATTTCAAGTTAATCTGGTTAAATTTGGTTGAATTGTGAAATTTTGAAATTTTCTAATTTTTTTTTTAAGTCTAGCTAATGGATGATGTTGAGTGTTATGGCAGGTATTCAAAAGTCCACCCAAGCAAAGGTCCACCATTTTGGAGAGATGATCAAAGTCCACCCAAGGAGAAGCCTTCAAAACTCCGCCATGTCTTGAGGGAGCTCCAAAGTCTGCCCTGGGAGTGGTTTCAAAACTCCGCCCTATGCCTTGATGAAGCCTCCCAAAACTCCGCCATGTTGGAGACCTTCCTAAAGTCCTCCCTAGGAGATGCTTGAAAAGTCCGCCTTGGTAGCCATGTCTCTAAACTCCGCCATGCCTTGAAGCCTTCAAAACTCCGCCCATGTTGGGGGTCACACCAAAGTCCGCCATGTTGGAGTCCTTCCTAAAGTCCGCCATGTAGGGGTAGTAGAAAGTCCGCCCTATGCCTTGAGAGCGATCTCAAAACTCCACCATGCTTGAGGAGGTAGACCAAAACTCCACCTTGGTAGTCATGATGAGAGTCCGCCATGTTAAAGAAGCTAAGAAGAGGGGACTAAAAACTCGGCCCTATACCTCCTTGATGACCCTCCTAAACTCCACCCAAGGGAGTAGATATCATGTTGAAGACCTTCAAAACTCCACCCTATGCCTTAAAAGGGTAATGAAAAGTCCGCCCAAGTTTGATAAAGAAGATGGTGGAGCCATAAAAGTCTGCCATGCATGGTAAGAAGGAGAAAGGCCACCCATGAAGAGAGCCTCTAAAAGTCTGCCCAAGCTTGGAATTGAAAGCAAGTAAACATGTTGGACTCCTACCAAAAGTCCGCCCAAGTATGAGATTGAACACTAAAAACTCCGCCCTACTCTTGGAAGTCAAATAAAGTCAACAAGCATCCGAGTGATGTCATCAAATCTTCCAAAGAATCGAACCTGCAATCAATTTAGAAAGTTGGAATTTAAGATTTTCAAAGATCAATTAGCTGGGAAATTAAAATGGAAACTCAAAATTAAAATGGGAAAGAAGATACTTAGGATTTTCAGATTGAGTTCCAAATTAGAAACTTTTGGAAAATACTATTTTGTGAGCTTAGTTCGAGTTAATAAACTAAAAACAATTTAGAAACTTGTATAAGTAAAGGATTTTTGAACTAAAGAAGATGACAACACTTTCCCAAAGATTTGAGTTGGATTTGGAAGCATGAGTTGGATGATTTTGCATGTTTCTAATTGGGAATTCAACTTCATTTACAAATACTTCATTTGTAACTTCATTTTTACACCAAGAAGTTGGAAGTTCTTAAGGAGAGCATAGTGAAGTGTTTGCAGATTGGAGTTCATTTGAAGAGAATTTTGATATTGCTTGCAGTTTGGCAAGTTTTTTGACAAAGGATTCACAGATTTTTTGAGTGAAGCCAGCTGGTATAAGGAAGAATTGTTAATTCTTTCTGAGTTTTCTAAGAAACTTCTAGCCTTATTTCAGTCTATTTGAAGGTGAAGTTGAATTAACAACGCAGATTTGTGCATTTTCTGAGGTTTTTCAGAGTCATTGAGAATGATTTTGGGTGGATTTATTCGAATTCTTAGTAAAAGAAAATCATTTTTGACTAAGTAAAAGAGAGTTTTTTTGGAGTGTGATTACACTTATCTTTAGGATTGAGGAATTTATAGGCTAAAATCCATTTTTTTGTGGCCAAGTATGAGAATAAAGTGAAATCTTCAAACACTTAGCCATTCACAGCCACTATTTTCTTCAATTCACGATTTAATTTCTAACTTAAGCTTCATTGTCTAATTGTAGAGTTTAGGTACCTTGAAATTTCAAGTGGATAAAGACGCCCGTCCTGAGTCAAGGATGACTTCGAAGTGGAAGAATGTTAGCGACACCAACCTCAGGCACATCAATCTGAGGGAATTTAAGAAGCAGATGTTTGGTTTGGACAACCTTGTGCCTACCACAACCACACGAAAGATGATGAAGAGTGGCATCGTGCATGCTGTTGGTTTTCTCCCCACCATGCAATGCACCAAATTAATAGTTGAATGTTCTAGGCATTACAACCCCACTTGTAAGGATATTGTTGCACTTGATGGAAGAGTGCTGGCGAACATCAACGATGAGGCCATCAAAGAAGCCTTCAGGATCCTAGAGTATCATAACACTGTGTATGTGACCAAGGATGAAGCTGATAGCATGTATCAGGACCACTTGGAGGAGTATGATGCCATCGTTAATCATTCCTGGCTGGATAAGCCAAGGAAAGGCGCCTCCAAACTTCAAAGGAAGAGCTTGGTGAGAGCATACTTCAAGGAAGACATTGGAGACATGATCGTTCTATTGAACAAGATAATGGGAAATTCTCAAGGTGCTCCATTCGAGCCCTAGATGTATTATTTCATTAATGAAATAATGAATGGAGTAAAGATGATAGATTGGGCCCGGATGATAAGTGACAACCTGGACAGCCAGTTGAGGAACCTAGAAGCAAATAGGACCTTCTTCATGAGCTCGTACCTATTTTATTCCTTGGCCAGAACCTACAGATACAGAGGTCTCACTTGCAGGGGGGAGTAGGAAACAAAGAAAACCAGTTTCCAATCTATGATTGTTATCCCCAGCTCCACATGGAAGAAAAGTTGCATTTTAAAAGAGTGAATGATACCTTCCTCGTGTACATCACACGGACGTTGCAAGGTGGATTGCACCGGAGACTCTCTCAAGAGTCTATGGACTTCATCAGTAGATTTGGATATTGGTATATCCAATACTCGAAGTTCACTTACCTTAGAATTCAGGGGTTTACCGGGTCTCCCTATAAGCTTCCAGCTTACCCTACCAATGGAGCTGTGTTACTCAAGGTTGTGAGGCAATTGGAGGGGTATATGGCAATTCAAAGAGATAAATAGAAGAAGGCAGGAACATCCTCTCTCACGATTGGGAATGGGTTGGAAACATGTCCATCGTCACAAGCTGCTACGACTGCTGAGAAGGAGCTGGCTTGGTATCCCTTTTATCAGTACAAGGCGAGGAAGAATTTTGACCCGTTCTGCAAAATAAAAAGGGTCGAAGGGATGAAATTTGAACACAGAGCTGATCTAGAAGATTATTGGGCTAACGCAACCGATAGTTTCGAGATTAGGAAGAGATTTTAGTCGAGGATTCCCTTAAGCATGGTAAGAGCAACAAAGGTGTTTAGAGTTGCTGACCAAGTAGAGGACAGCCTTGAACATCAGCAACCAGGCTTTGAAAAGATGATGAACGAACCACTGGCCTTGATAGATTGGGCAGAGGGAGAGAAATCAGATCTAGCTGACCTCATGAGGTCGGTGGTTGAGTATTCTAGGTGGCGGACATCTGAAAGGACAAAGCAATTAAAGTCTAAAGGTGTGGCCTTGACCTATGAATTGATGAGTAGATGACTCTTTGTCCTCCAACCCTTGTATCTCTGCAGGTAATGCTCGGAATCCAGAGAGTGTTGGGTCTCGGAAGAGAAAGGAGTTAGTTGCAAGCTCCGTAAAGGTCACAGGAAAGAAGATTATAGGGGAAAGGCGGGAATCCATTGAAGGTCATTCCATCCTAAGTGCTGCATCTGCCGTACCTGATCAGAATGCCGTTGAGGAGCAGGAGATGGACATATTTATGGTTAATAATGAAGTGAGAGTGCCTTCTCCTTCGATCGAGGAAATAATGAAAGCAGTCACCCAAAGCCCGGACAAAGAGCAAATTGAAACACCTACATCTCTAGTAGTCTTCTTGGATGGTATAGCTATTGATCCAGGAAGGGCAGATGATGGGTTTGACCAGAATACCGTAGAACAATCAACTATCCCTGATTGGCTAAGGGAAAGGATAAGGGCTAAGGTCCCTAAGGAAGCCTGTTCTAAAGAGATCACAACAACATTTCTGGAGAAGGTGAATGAGCCAGTCATAGCCAAACTGCCCAAGCTAGCCAGAAAGTTCTCGTTGATTTAGAGAGATAGTGTGGGATTCATGACAGTTCAAATAGCTGTGCCGAAGGAAGAGAAAACTCGGGATAGTGTTGCTCCAAAGGACTATAAGATCAACACTATAGAGCTGGGTAAGCCCACCCAAGACCAAGAGTTCCAGTACTTTGATGACTCTTGTAACGTCCTGAAGGCAAGTTTAGCTCAGGAGAGAGAGAGAAGAGAAAGAAGGTTGAAGAAGAAAATCAGCAATGGAGGAAGTATGTTCTCCATCTTACCAGGCCACTCAACCATGAGATACCAGTCACCCCTCCACAACCTCTTTAGCAGGAGTCAATGAAGGATTACGAGGATACGAAGGGCATGTTCACACAGGCCAAAGAGTTGATTTCAGATGCTTTAGCACAGACTGATATATTTGTGGAAAACTTAGTATCAGCACATGAGTCTGCCTCTTCATTGGTTAGCCGTATCCAGGACCTAACTACCAATTGGGAGGACGTGGAGGAAATTGAAGATGAAATACTTCCGCACCTAAAGGTCATCCGAGGCTTGTCGAAGAGAAGTTTGGTGGATGTAGGTGTCATACAGGTTGGGGATAGGTATGACTTCAACACCTGGTATTACGCTTTGGTCACTTGGATTGAAGTTTTGAAGAAATTCGAGACCAAGTGCTTTGAGACAGAGGAGAGTGTCAGGGAGATCTTGAGCAAGGTGTTTCATGCAGCGTCTGAGATTTGGAAGAAAGAGAGTATAAGGGAGAAGCATTTGCAGGCAGAGAATCTGAGAGACAGGATTCAGTCAAGCTTCTTCAAGGACTTAGGGATGATTGACAAGGGCGATCTTTCAAAGATTGCAAACTTCCTCTTCATCGATGAAAACTTTCTTGCCCAAGCGGTTGAGTGGGAAAGCATCCTTGCCACATGTATCGATGATGTTTCAGTCAAGCTTCTTCAAGGACTTAGGGATGATTGACAAGGGCGATCTTTCAAAGATTGCAAACTTCCTCTTCATCGATGAAAACTTTCTTGCCCAAGCGGTTGAGTGGGAAAGCATCCTTGCCACATGTATCGATGATGTGGACATCATCAACTTCCAAATTAACAGCTTGCCAAGTGTCACTATGGAGGAGGTTAGGCTTATTGTGTCCAGGTACATCGAATCTATGAAAGAGGAAAGTGGACGCTCACCTCAATGAGATTAGCAGCTGTGCCACATGTCACTTTCTTATTCAAGCTGATAGTGTTTTGGGAAACCCTAATTAGGGTTTATAGCTTTCAATCTTGGCCCTTGATCACTGTTTGATCTTGGCCGTTCATTTATTTTATAAGGCTACCTCCTCTCATTTGGAGAGTGTGAGGTTTTTGATGTATTGTTGCATAAGGTCATTTCCAAATAATAAATTGCATGTGCGCTTTCTCTTAAGGCTTTGTAATCCCTATTGTTTGAATGATTTGCATGGTTTTGATTTCCTCAACACTGAGTTAAAATTAATCTAGATTTGCTTCCATTGTTGTTAATTTGAATGAAGGATTTGATAAGTGTCAATTGATGGTGTATCTCCACTCATACTTTTATTAAATGGATGATTTCCATTTTACCGTGCAACGTTAGTCTGAGCCCATCCTTTGTGCATCCCAACATCTTAATCTTAAGCACAATCCATCGAAGATTGCACCGGCTTTGTGTAGTTGTCCCTAGTGTGGCGAAGCAAGGTTTGGTTTCCCGAGAGCACCCAGTTGATACCGTCTCCAGAGTTCGTAGGATTAGATTAGCCTTCCTGAACCTTGTCTCTTTTCTCCTTTTTGAAAGTCTAAATTCCCAAAAAATCCAAAAAATAGAGAAGAGCCTAAAATTGCTAAATCCGCCTAAGTCCAACAGTTCAGAAGACATTTGTTAACGTAAGTCCCCCTTGAGATTTTCAGCATACACTACCCAAGAAGCTATTCCACTAAAGTTGCTTGTTCGCACATATAGACCTTGGAATCAGTAGTGATTTTTTAGGAGAGGATAGAATACCTTCGGGTATCCTATTCTAATGTTTGGTAGATGATAAAACAGACACCAACACTACCATCCAAGGTTTGTCTCAAGTTTGCTCCCTAAAGGACTCTTGAAAATGCCTAAGCAAACACCAATATTCATCCGAAAAGCTTGAGCAAAGTTCGTCATTTGCAGGGAGAAAGTCAGATTTCTTCTTCTTTTCAGCCCCTTGGAAAATGCCTAAAAATAGACCGAAGTTCATCTTTACCTTTGAAAGTTCAGTATTTTCAGATGTTTTGGCTTGCAAGTCCCTTTGAAAATCCTGAAGTTTGTACCGAAATTCACCAAGGCATGAGAGATTTTCGGTGCTGACAGAGCTGTTTGCTTGAAATGTCCAAAATTTAGGCCAAGGTTTAGGCTAAAGGTCATTATTCCCTCTGAATTTCATGAGTTTGCAGTGAAATGAGGTGAGTTTTAGTCATTTTGTGCCACCAAACTTCACACAAAGGCATCAAAGGCCCCTCGTGAACATAAGCAAAGCATTGCAACATAACATTTGTGTGTTTAAGAGGTTGGAACAAGGTGTGAAGCTGAGTTGCAGACCAAACCTCAGTGTTTGCCTGAGAAGTATCCCCATTCCCTAAGCCTTGCCAAAGTTCATGTCGTTCCTAAGAAAAGTTTGAACTTTTCTAAACCTTTGGCATTTCAAAATGCCTGAAAACACCGAAGTTCTGACCGAAGTTGTCCAATTATCTCTGTCGATTTTCCAATTATTTGCTTTTCCTTTAAGTATAGCATGAATTATAATTTGTGAGTCACCTTCAAGATGGAGGTTGGAGATCCCTAAAATTCTTGCCAATTAGACGGCTAGTAGAGCTACTTTAGCTTCTGACAAATTGTTTGAACCCTTTCATAAGTTTTGAAAACCCTTTGCTAGTGTATTTCCATTGGCATCATGAGCAATGCATCCTGCATTTGATGGTCCCAGATTGCCTTGGGCAGCACCATCTAAGTTTATCTTAATCCAACCTTGGTTTGGGGTTTCCACAAGGCAACACTATTTGGGTTCTGAATAGGATTAACCCTAGAAAGCCTAAATTAACAATTAATTATTCCTCTGGTTAGTTATCTCAATAGATTATGATGAGTAAATAAACAATTAATGATAAAAATATTTGTTTTATTAACAATTGACATGTTCTCTTTATAATAAAATCAGCAATTAAAGAGGATAGGTCTTATTAAATAGAATATATCATTATTACAATACAAAGGATCCATTATCTTGATCAAAGGGACGGGATATGACATTTTGCCTGTGAACATTTGGACTCGTCGGGTGAGTCACCATCTTTCTCGATCAATATGTACCCTATTCTTTGGCCTTGGTTGGACTGTTTTTCTCTCAACGTTCCAATGCTTCACTTGCACTCATGGCTACATATGAGTTCTCTACACATCCACCCTCAGCGTCCCATGCACTTTGGTTACATTCCTCTTCATTTCTGGAATCTCTTCTCTTCTGGGTTTTCGACTCAGTGCCCCCTATTCTCGATTCTTCTGATATAGATAGTTGCTTTATGCGGTGTAATTATCCTCAAGTATCTTGGTGAACTCATTCTCCATAGTTCCTCCTTCCTCCTCTTCATTCGATATTGACTATACAGACGGGTTGCTTGTTTGGTTAGCAAGGTCTTCGTACACTTCCTCTGAGAGTGGTAGGCGTATTTCAAAATCTACCCATTCACTCTTTGTATGCTTCTACTTTTGCTTCTTGATGAATTTGGACTTTCCGTCAGTGGTCCTTCATTTTTTGCTTTAGCAATTCTTCTCAGTTGTCTTTGTTGCTCGCTTTGTTCTCTCACTTGAAGGGATCTTCTTATTGATCCTTTTGTGATTTTCTGGTTGCTTGGGATACATCTTTTGTCTTTATTTGGTTTTACAAGCATCAATTTTCAAAGGTATGTCTTTTGGTATTGTCACGTTCTTCCTTCCTCTACTTTCGTGCTTCATACCTCTACAACAGTATCTATTGTCTATGTCGCTCTCGATCCCTTTCTTCCCAGAGATCTCGAAGGGTAATAGAGTTACATGTGAGCAGCCTCGGCAGTCTTCAGAGGAGATGGTCAACTTCATCGTTCACTGTTAGGTTATCTTGGATAGCACTCTCGAGGACCTCTCGTTGGAGAGCCTCCCTTCAAATGTACAAGTTTATAGATGCTTCCCACAAGTAAACCAAGTCTTATGTCAGTTTGTCTTTTGTCGTGTATTCCTCTTCTTTGGTTTCAGTTACTTCTGATTCTTCTACGGGTCTACCCATTAGACTGCCATATTGCTTGTTTGTGAATTATATTTTTGTAGGATTTGTATCGAAAACAGTGCCAAATGTTTATTGCCTAATTCTACTAGTTACAAAAGTAAACAGAAATACGAGTAGAAAACAATTATGCATTTACACAATATATGAAAGATATGTCATTCTTGTTTGTTATTTATTCAGTGATATGTAGTAGTTACAATATTCAAATGCTAGCCTCTAGTTAGTCGTGAGTCCCCAACTATGAACCGAAGTACAATACAAAGTAGGCCAACATTAGTTAAGATAAATAACCATCGGTAACTACTAACAAGCAACCTGTTCAGGAAGTATCGACTACAATGCATAACGACAACTTAACAAAATATAAGAAAATAAACACTTGGGTGATACAATTATTTTACTTTTTTACTTGGCTGACTCAATACTTCTTAATGAAGTGTATGTAGACCTTACCAAGGAAGCCCGATAAATCATCAGTATAGTTACTACCAAAGGAAGAAGAATGCTGTTTTGTGCACATCCTCTCTTTAATTTGATGATATTTGAAAGAAGATCAAGCTTGGAGAAGTAAATCACCCCATGAAGCTCATTTATTAATTTCGTCTATCCTGGGAATAAAATACCTATTATTGATTGTCTTCTTGTATAGTTGTTTCCCCATTTTTGTTGTATGTTATCCAAAGACGACTCTCTTTTCTTTGGTGGGGGGGGGATGATGTTGTCGGGAAAATTAGTATTTGTTAGTAAATGTTTAGGGGTCGGCGGTTGCTGACGGTTGGCACCGCCAGTCGGTCGACACCCCGTGTATATATATCCGTGTACCCCAATCTTGGGGGAGGATTATGCTATTTTATGTGACACTGATGTTATTCTGAAGATACATTGGAATGTTGGTAGTAATGAATATGCATTTATGAGTTCTCTACATTTCGTGCTTATGTGTACTATTCTGTTTTGCTCGCGTTTTGTGATGTTCTAAAACATACCCTACGGGGCAAAACATTTGGCGCCGTTGCCCATTTCGAATGCCAGAGATTAAGATGGTGGCAGGCGGTAGGCACTAATGGGCTGACCATTCGACCAGTAGTTGATTGTTATTGACAGTGATACACACGAAGAGGTAACCCAGGCAGAAGCACGAGAGAATGAATTGATGGAGGACTTGGTAGACTTGTGGGAGGTCTTGGTCACACAGTACTTGCAGAAGGAGGCTCGGGAGAGAGCCGTTCCTGAAGGCACCGTACGTAGTGAACTCACGGTCAACACACCCGTATTTGATCTTCTAGAGAGTCTCCTGAGGCTGTTGGCAAGAAATTTAATTGAACTTCAAGATTGAAGGGACAAGCACAACAATGAACATCGTCGACAGCAAATTCTATAGCGATTCTTGGAAAGGACTCGATGGGAAGAGGAGGAATGCGACGAAAACCATCGACGACAAAGGATCTTCAACCTGTACAGAGAAAATAATTGTTGCTAGTAATGCTGAAAAGGATAGGAATCGTGTGCCGTAGGGTCAAGAGGACGAGCACGAGGCTGTCTAGAGAGCATTGAGGTTGGAAGAGCAAGTAGAACGAAGAAGGCGCTTATGGAGAATTGCCGAAGGAGCAACCAAAGGAGACCATAATGGTGGTGAGAGATTGGCCGGAGATGGCCAAGTATTTGAATTGATTGAGAACACCCAATGTCGTTTGGGGGACGTGATCCTCACGTTGGAAGAGATTGGCGACGGTAGTGGAGGGGAGGAAAAAGCAACAACAACAATAATAGCCGTTGGATACAGTATGATGCCAAAGGTCGACCAGTGATTCAATGTCGAGCCCGTAGCGAATGGGGACATTTTGCCAGGGATTGCTTGAAGGGAGAAAGTGCGCAGCACTTGTGCAGATGGTGCGGTCTAGGTGACCATGATGATGGGAATTGCTCGAAGTCTGGAGTGAACCTGTTGACCATCGACAGGACAAATGAAGAGGAGACATTGGCAATCAGAAGGGCACAAGCAAAAAAAGCTATGTACCCAGAGGAGACGCTGGCAATCACAAGGGCACAAGCAAAAAAAGATACGTACCTAGACCCCCGTATAGGAAAGGAGAGGTTATGGGCAGATAAGGCCAACATTGAAAGGCAGATGAAGAAGGAGCAAAGGGAAACAACAAATGAGGCCACCTGCACTTCTACCGAATCCGAACAAAATATCCTCAGACAAGTGTTGCAAACAGAGGTGTCCATAAAAATCAGAGACCTTCTCAGCACTATGCCATGATTGAAGGAGGCCATTACTAACACCATAGATGTGCCCATCCGTACGGCAACACTCCACACGAAGATTCTGGTCAGCCCTTCGACGGACCCAATGCTACTGGCTGTGAATAGCGGAAGACAACCTGCTGTAGTAGAAATGGGAATACTAGGTACGATCCTCACTGACACCATTATCGATGGAGGATCCAGGGTGAACGTGCTCCTTGAGAAGACATGGAGGAAAGTGGGGAAGCCGACATTGTGGCTGTCAACATTCAACCTGGTAGGGGCCGTTCAACACGACATTACACCAATTGGGACTGTCATGGCACAACGGGTAACCATTGGCACTCAACCCTTCATTCTGGATTTTGTAGTTATCCCTCTTAAAAAGAAAGGTTATGATGCAATCCTTGGGAGAGGATGGCTCATCACTACCAAGGTAAACCACAACTGGAAGCATAATACGCTATCCGTGGAAAGTGGGGGTTGGAAATTTGTAATCGACTTGAGGACGCAGGTGGTGAGTGAGGAGTTGGCATCCTCCTTGGAATCCGAATCGGAAGGAGAATCTTCTGGAATCGATGAGGGCAAACAAAAGATGGAACCCAATGATGAAGGTGTTTTAGAGCTCGAGGGTTGTTCTAAAGATGAGGTGGGCTCGCTGAACGAGCTTTTCCATTGGCAAATGGAGTATTATGAAGTTTTCCATCCTGCATGTCACATGTTGCAGATAGAAGAAGTACTAGAGGAGAAGGACATGTTCCCACCTGAGTATAGAGAATATAAGGAAGGGGTCGCTCAAGTTAATGACACTCTGGCACACCAATTTGCTAAAGACAAACCCATACGGTATGAGGACCCCAACCTGAAGGAAACGAATCTGGGGGATGAAACAAGTCCCAAGAATATTCTAGTTGGGGATGATTGGGACTAATAGCCTTCAAGATTTTGATGGAGTATAAGGATGTGTTTGCATGGACCTATAAAGAATTGAAGGGAGTTCCTTCGGAATTGTGTCCACCGGATCCCATTGGTACCAAGAGCCCAACCGGTACGGAAGAGACGGTAGCGCATGAATAAAAATTATGCTGCTCGAGTGAACGAGAACGAGCACGAGCGGATGCTGGAGGCAAGCATCATATTCCGGGTCAAGGCAAGTGAGTGGGTCTCACCGATCGTGATATCACTGAAGGAGGCCAACCAAATCCGCCTTTGTGTGGATTTTCGGTGTCTCAATGCGGTCACCATCAAGGACCCGTTCCCGATACCCTTTACAGACAGTATCCTCGAGGAGGTAGCTGGACATGAAATGTACTCATTCCTGGACAACTTTTCAGGATACAACCAAATCTCTATAGCGGAGGACAAACTGAAGACCACATTTGTGGTAGAAGATGGTGTATATGCATACAACCGAATGCCCTTCAGATTGTGCAATGCTCTTGCTACATTCTAGAGAATAGTTCTCCATATTTTCGACAAAATGTCTGTAGGGAATTTCAAGGCCTTCTTGGATGATTGGTCCATTTATAGTGAACAAGACACTCACTTGGTGGCATTAAGGGAATGTATGGAATGATGTCGGAGGGCCCAAATTGCCTTGAACCCGAAGAAATGCACGTTTATGGTGCCTCAGGGAAAATTGCTCGGCCGCATTGTCTGCAAGGCTGGGTTGAAAACAGATCCAGATAAGGTAAGAGTTATTGTGGAGATGGAGCCCCCCATCGACATGACATGAGTGAAGTCCTTTCTGGGGCACATAGGGTATTACTAGAAGTTCATCTAGAACTTCGCTCAGATCTCATTTCCCTTGGACAAATTGACACAAAAAGGGGAGCCGTTCGTATGAGAAACCGCACAAGGGGAGGCGTTCGAGGAACTCAAGACGAGGTTGGTGGCTGCACCTATTCTTGCCTACCCTAATTGGGATAGAGAATTCCACGTCCATGTGGATGCCTCTAACTATGCAATTGGTGCCACATTAGCACAGGAGGGAGGACATGGGCTCGATCACCCCATTTATTTTGCCAGCCGGTTACTGTCGAAGGCCAAGAAGAATTACAGTACTACCGAGAGGGAAGCCCTTAGGATGGTCTATGTTGTGCAAAAATTTTGCCATTATTTGCTGGCGACCCTGTTTACATTTTATGTTGATCATCAGGGATTGATGTACTTGGTGAATAAACCTATTATTTAGGGGAGGATCAGTTGGTGGCTTCTCCTACTTCAAGAGTTCACATTCACAATTATTCTACATCCCGACAAGAGCCATGTCTTTGCCGATCAACTGTCAAAGATTAAATCTGGAGAGGCACTAGACGGAGTGAATGATGATTTTCTTGATGCCCATTTATTTCAAATAGTTGCATTACCATCATGGTACAAAAGCATTGGGGAGTACTTGTCAACCTCCCGGTTTTCGACAAACATGCTACCAGGAGAAAGAAGGAAGTTGGTCTTGAGAAGCAGGACATTTCAATTGATTAATGGGTTACTTTACAAAATGGGCCCTGATCAAGTACTAAGGAGGTGTGTTATGGAAGAGGAGATCCCAGGAGTGCTAAGGGAAGCACATGAAGGCAGAAGGACCCGTAGGTGGTCGCATGGGACTGGACACCATGACATGGAAAGTGTTGCCTGCAGGACTATGGTTGCCTACCCTATATAATGATGCGTGTGAATGGGTGGGGGGATGCGATACTTGGCAGAGGGCAGGAAAACCATTAAAGAGGGATTTTACGCCCCTAAATCCTTCCCATGCCCAGGAACTGTTCGAGCGATGGGGTCTAGATTTCATTGGACCATTGAAGGCCAAACATTGTTGGTACATTGTGGTGGCCACCGAATATTTGACAAAGTGGGTAGAGGCATGGGCGTTGCTAGATAATTCAGCTTTGAGTATGGTGAGATTCATTTATGAACAAATCGTTATGAGGTATGGCATTCTTATTCAATTGAGAAGTGATCGAGGCAGACACTTTGTAAACCATGTAGTTAAATTGCTCACGACGGAGTTCAAGATTTTTCATTCCTTGTCGAGTCCATACTATTCGAGGGCTAACAGCTAGGTAGAGGCCACTAACAAAATATTAGTGTCGGTGATCTATAAATCCTGCGGGGTCGGACAAGAAGACTGGGAAGAAAAGCTACCATCTATACTGTGGGCGTACAAGACCATGTACAAAGTGATAACAGGCCAGACACCCTTTTAGTTGATGTACGGTCAGGAGGCCATCATACTGTCGAAATTCATGGTACCTAGCCTGCGGATAGCAATTAAGAACCGACTAGGAGACATGGAGAGTCTACGGGAATGACTATATGCGTTGGGTAAGCTGGACAAGCGGAGAATGATGGCTCAATGGCCATTGAAGCAGCCTAGCAACTTCAGAAGTTTTGGCATGATAAGCATCTTAGACGTATGGAATTCCGTCCAGGCCATTGGGTGCTGAAGTACAACGGCTGAAATGAGATACAACTTGGGAAATTTAAAGTGAGATGGCTGGGTCCCTACAAAGTTTGAGAAGTAGCAAAGAATGGAGCAATCAAGTTGTCGACGTTGGACGACCAAACAATCAAGGAGATAGTGAACGGGTCGAAATTAAAGATGTATCATCGTAGGCAGCAGTGGAATGACCCAGTTTGTCTGGAGGCGGGGCCTAGCTGGACAATTTGAAAAGGTAATTATTTTATTTTTTAGTTAGGGAAAAATATATATATATATATATATATTAAAAAAAAAAAAAACTCACCGTACGGATGTAGACCATTGCAATATAACCGTACGGACATTGCATAAATCGAAGGGGAGAAAACTAGTAGAGATTGCTGTAAATTGAAGAGATCCGTACGGAAGGGAGCTCATGGTTATAGGAGAATCGCACATGGTGAGATCCGTACATGTGAAGAGGAAAAAATATAAAAAGCGTATAGGAGGCTGATTGTACAAGTGACAAGGAGCCCAAGGTCATATGGACGACACAAACGAGGATAGAGCCATCACAGTTGGACAATCCGTACACTGCAAACACACATATTTCCCTACAAGGTGAAGTGGTTGAAAATCCGTACGAAGGAGCACTAAACTAAGCCATACATCCGTGTCATTGGTGCAATGGATCAAATCCGTACATAGTAGGCAAACAAATCCATTCAAGCGGATAGTGGAATTCGTACAAGGGAAGGACAAGCACAGACGCCATTCCAGAAGGAAACCGGAAATGCACACCCTAGAATCTGTATATAGGGATTCGTATGGTGGGTGACAGTGATTTTAAATCCGTACAATTGTGGTGAATAGCAAGAGACGTCCGTACACTCAAGGCATGAGGAAATCCGTACATAAAGCATACAAAAGTCGATTGTACGAGGGAATTGTGACATTGTTAAGGTGACAAGGGGAGTCTATACAAAAACCAATCATACTAAAGAAGCCATGGGATAGAGAAATAACTGAATTTAAAAATATTATAATTGTGTTCAGTGGCAATTAAAAGGTTAATTTATGATGTTTGGAAGATCAAAGTTAAAATGGAGAAAATGGTTGCAGCAGTTAGAGCCTCCAAAGATAAAACCGTCCAAGAAAGGAAAAATGGCAAAGTCGAGCAGTGCAGCCATGGACAAAGGGAAATGAATATTGCCGTCCAGAGTAAGGGTTGCAGGAAAGACAGATACAGAGAAAGGGAAGATAATGCCGATTAAGGTTACAATAGACACAATCACCTTTGAGGGATTGAGTGGCACTATTTGCAGGACTTGGTGGTTAGAGACAATCGACGACCATCCCATAAAAGATTCTCTCCGGCAGGCACGAGTACATTGGGCAATGCAGATGCCGATGTTTGCCATTAGAGATTTTGAGCAATGCCTATGAATGATGATAGCCACATATGATAGGAGTAATAGGGAATCGGTGTTTGCTTACTAGCAGAGTACCCTGACGGTATCATTCTCCGCGAAAGAATTCACTCGAGTGTTTGGCATCCTTGGTGAAGGACGGAAAGTTGATAAGTTTGCTACGAAGATGTCCGCAGAGCAGAAGCACAAAACTTCTACAGCTGGTATGCAGAGGTGATTTGACAACAGAAGAATGGGAGACAGTGAATGCAGTGAAGGGGCGAGGGTTGAAGAAGTCATTTTGTTAGACAGTTCAGATAACCGAAAGACAACTGAGAGGGGAGGGGCGAATCAGTTGTCTCAGATTAGAGGAATATTCAGCAATTAAAACTTTAATACCAGAACCCAGAACAGTAATACCAGAATAGCAGTTAATCAATTAAGCATAAACAATAATCACAGAATAAAAGCCATCCACACAACACCAAAATTTGTACGTGTAAAACCCGGTAAAGGGAAAAACCACGGTGATAAGCCTACCCGCAGTCAGATAATACTTCTGCAGTAAGTATGTGAATTTACAATGAAGGGCCTGCACTTGCAGGAAGGCCAATAGCCTAGAGCGCACTACCCATCACAAAAGGAGCCTCACTAACTTCATATAAATCCAGACAACAATCCGGAGAAGTGTTGAACTGCAAAAGATAGCATCTCCTATGTGTTGTGCGTTGCACACGCTCCTTGTCGCCGAGAGGGTCCCCCTTCCTGTTTTGAGCTTTTCGTCTTTGCCTTGTTGAGTTTCGTGCAGAGTGTCTCACGTCTTTTCGAGCAAGTCCGCGACTGGTCCATAAAGTGATGATGTCAGAGAAATGAGCTGATGAATCCTCTCGGCTAGTCTAGCCCTCGAGCGTGAGTGTTGAGAGTTTGTTCGAAGTTTTAAAAATCGCCTTGGGTAGGCGTAAGGTAGTAGGAATTGGCGAAGCCCGCCAAGCAAGAGCAGTGCGCCTAAAGGTCGCACGAGGACCAAAGTCGTCGTTTTTCGCACAAGAGCTACGAAGCGGATTGCATAAAGTTTATCCCCGCGAATGTTCGTAGGATTTGAATGAAGGATGATTTTCACCTACTGATGAAGGATCAAACTCCTTGACCAAAATGCTAAAGTCGCGAAACTTGCCTGAATGCCTTAGGAGTCCGAAGCCTCCAAAAGCCAAATTTGTGGAATCTGGCAAAAACTAGTTTGAGGTCCGATGTTTCATGTAAGTGTTCAAAATTGCCTTAGGGGCAGAATTTTGAACCTAGAGGCCCAAATGGGTTAAAATTTCACTAAGTTAAAATTGTCAAAATCGCCCAGGGGGCCGAATTTCGGACCCTGAGGCAAAAATTTCAAAATTTGATGTTTCCCATTTGGTCCGAAAATAATGTGAAAGCCCTTTAAATGTCGCAAAAGGTAGCTCCAGCTCCGAAAATCACTAAAGAATGTCCAAATTCGGACCCTGGGGTGAAAGCTGGAGAGTGTAAAATGCAAAGTATTCCCAAGCGGCCTCCAAGGTCCAAAAAAATGCCTTAAAACCTCCATTTTCGGACCCAAGCTCCGAAATTTGAAATAAATGGCAAACGTGAAAGGTTGCACGAGGATGGTTGAGGTCCGAAATTCACCAAAAGTGGGTCAAGCCCCAAAATTCGCCTTAAGCTTTCATTTTCGAACCCTGGGGGGTAAGCTAAAAACGTAAAAAGTTGCGAAATGACGTTTAGGTCCGAAGTTTCTTTAAAAAATTCGCAAAATGTGTTTCAAACTCCGAAAAGCACTTGGGCGTCCATTTTCGGACCCTAGGGTGAAAAGTGTAGGTGCGAGATGTTGCAAAAGTGGGCTCAAGGTCCGAAATCACTTGAAATCCTTATTTTCGGACCTTGGAGCGAATATTATAAAAACGGACATAAAGTGTTGAAAGTATTCCAAAAGTGCCTTAAGCTTCGAAATCACTTAAGCGCCTCATTTTCGGACCCTGGAGCAATTTCAGAAAAGGATATAAAGTGCGAAATCTTGCAAATACCCCTCCAGGTCCGAAGTTCGCTTTAAACACCCATTTTCGGACCCCAGCCTGATATTTTAAAACCCATCAAATTTGCAAAGAAGGTATTTAGGTCCGAAGTTCTCCACAAAACGCTCCAAGCTCCGAAGTTTGTTTAGGTTTGCAAAATGCGCTTCAAGCGCCCAAGGCTCCATAGTGTTGAAATCGCGAAGTATACCTCAGGCTCGAAAACTCCAGAAATCTCCAGAAGCGTGTTGAGGTCTGAAATTTCGATAAATAAAAGCACGTTGAACTCCGAAGTTTATCTGTAAATCGTGAAAGGGAGTTTAAATTCATTCAAAGCTCTGAAATTTAGAAGTGCGTTGAGGTCCGAGGTTAGTCCAAAGTTGCCAACAGCGAGTTAAGGCTCTGAAGTTTTTGCGAAATCGTCGAAATCCAAAAATATCTCCAAGGTAGCGAAAGCATTCAAAGCTCCGAAATTTGCAGGATCATCTTTTAAGTCCAAAAGTTTTACTTGCAAACAGTGCCAGTGTTCCGAAAACCTTCAAACGCCCAAAGCCCCAGCAGGTGAAAATCGCAAACTTTCCAAATTGCAAAAGAGGAGGTGTTAGGTCCGAAGTTTTTGCCAAGGCGGTGACCTCCGAAATTCGCCAGAAGCCTGCAAATCGCGAAATGTAAAACACGAAATTTGCGAAACTTGCAAAGAAGAAAGCGTTAATGATCCGAAGTTTGCCTTTGGGATTGAATAGAAGGCAAAATTTAAATTTCAAAGGGGTCCCCAAACTCTCCAAGGTCCGAGGTTGAAAGGTGGCATCATTCGAAATTTTACAATCCTCCATTTCTCCAAAATAGCTGCGCACAGGCCCAAATTGGGAAATTCAAAGTTTGATAAACCCTCCCTCAATGTTGCTGCATTTTGGACAAAGAAAGATCACGACAGATTTGAAAGACAGAGCTAATTCCGTGTAAGTCATATTCAAGGTAAGGCGTTGTGTAAACCTTTCCAAAGCATCCAAATTTAAATCGCCAATTGCCCAGGGTAAAAACCATTTAAAATGATAAATTCTCTCTCGTCCAACAACCGCGAAAAAATTTAAACTAAAGAGATAACCGTTGGAATTCAAAACTTTGCAGGATCGTCCGTTCTTTTCATGCGGCAAGGTCGGGCAATCTCTCGCCATCCGCTCTCATCAGGTAAGTACGCTTTGTCTCATATGATCATTTGAAAATGCTTAAATCGAATAGACAAATGCGTGAAATTTGATCAAAATGCTTGAATTCTTGAAATCTGCATCTCTTTCGCTTATAATACGTTGTTCAAAGCACTCAAAATCTAGAATTCACTCCTAAGGCTTCACTGGAAATTGCATCTTCTTTTTTCAAACTTAGGAGAACTTTTCATGCTTTGTCTCTGTTGAAATTAATTCAAAATCCGGAAAGCGTTAAGTATAAATTCACAATCAAAAATCTTCATGAATGCTGTGGTTAAAATTGATCAAGCCCTTTTTAGCTAGAAATGTCGCCCCATGTCCAATCTAAATTTTAAATTAATCTCGGCATGCTGGAGCATTTTGCTATCTAACCCGCATTACTTTTCTTGTATCACCTCGTAATCCGCATCTGGTTGTGCAAGATAAATGCCTAAATCGGCGGTGGAATCATCAAAAACGCTCGCTGCAACCGAGACCTCACGAGCATCCAAATTAGATATCCCGAGTAAGGTTGAAAGGATGAAGTATCAATATCAGAGGGGAGGATTGAGGGAGTCGAAGGTTCAAAGCGTCTGGGACAACATTGGTGATACCGACCTTGGCCATATCGATATTCAGGACTTCAGGAATCGGGTCTTCTCACCCAACGCATATGGCAGGCCTAGGCAAATGGTGGAAAGTGGCATCGCCCAAGCGGCGGGATTTCCTCCAGCAATACAGAACTATGAATTAGTAGTAGAGGCTGCTCGACATTATGAACCGAATTCCAAACTAGTGCTCCTTGAGAATATGACCATCGCTGACTTCTCCCCTGAGGCCATTGGTGATGCATTTGACATCCCCTTTCCAAACAATCCTACAGCTACAACCATAGATGAAGCACAAGGGGCATATGATATGAATCCGGCCCGATGCAAGGCACTGATCAACGAAGAATGGTTCAAGGAGAAAAGGCCTTCAAGCGCCAGAATTGTGAAAAAGACCCCCGGGAGTGATTTTCATAATGAACATGGGGATATGGTCACCTTACTCAGCCGAGTCATGGGACTTCCTAAGTCCAGCTACTTTGAAGAGTGGATGTTCTATTTTACAGAGCAAGTCTTTGCCGGAAAGTCTAAGTTTGATTGGGCCCAGATCATAAGCGATAACATCCACACTCAGCTGATTGAGCTCGAAACGAAGAAGTACTTCACCATGACCTCTTATTTGGTCTATATGTTCGCCAAGAACCAGCCACTGCCAGGATTGATAATGAAAGGTGAAATCGGGAATGGGCCCGATCAGGTGAAAGTCTATGATTGTTACCCGCAGCTGCACTACCAAGATATAGCTCAGAGGGAAAAGAACAGCCCGGCTTATGCAGTTGGTCAGTATGAACGCGTCAATGACGCCTTCACAATGCGTTTGGTCAGGCTAATGCAGGGGGGGTTACACATAAGGCTCTCGGAGCAAGCTACTACTTTAGTACAGAGGTATGGAGCCTGGTTCATTCAGTTCCCAAGGTTTTCCTACATCCGAATAGCTGACTTCGATGGTGCCCCTCTCCGACTTCCACGGTACCCAACCGACAAAGTGATTCTTATGGAGGTTGCAAGGCAATCACGCTCGGCCGACATCTTACTCCGAGAAAGCAAGCAGGCTGGATTCACATTTCCTATGATCATAGGCAACCATGATGTCCACTTGATTTTACGATTTGAAGAGGTCAAGGGGAGTGTGTTCTGTCCGTTGAATATAACTTAAGTAAGCCGCAATGAAGAAAATCAACCTAAGTAACAAAAGCGCTCCTGTCCCTCAGCAAGGAACCAGAGCGATTTTCAAAGGATGCTCCTGTCCCTCAACAAGGAACCAGAGCGATTTTCTAACAAGGCAAATATCTTGCAAAGGTAAAGCAAGTTTCATGTTTGAGATGAATGAAGGGAGGCATAATCGGTCCATTGAAGATAATTTTGGAAACTAGCAAAGCACAAGTGAGCTTATAATTGCCAAGGCGCTCCTGTCCCTCTCCAAGGGAGCAGGGCGAAAAACACATTAACAAGCCTTCTTCCCCAAATTGGGACGAATCCAGGCCAAGGCACGAGATTGCAATGATATTTAAAGTGCTTCAAGGAGGAATGAAGTTGCAAAGACCATAAAATTCAATGAAAATTGGCTAGAGCGCTCCTGTCCCTCAGCAAGGAACCAGAGCGAAATCTTCAAATATGCCTAATCGCCTAACATTTTGAAATGCTACTTTTGTTTCCAAGACTCAAGATGGAATAGGGATCATGTTTTATGCCTTAGGAGAAACTGAAAGTCGATGTGGTCAACAGATTGTACAATAAACTAGAAGGCGCTCCTGTCCTTCACCAAGGGACAAGGGCGATTTTTATAAAACCAATAAATCCCCTCCAGAATCACGCCAAGACAAGGTTGTGCAAAGTGAGAAATGTCTTTTGAAAGATGATGAGCAAGGAATTGCCCCTAAGAATCTACAATCTTAGGCTCAAATGTAAAAATCGCTCCTGTCCTTCACTGGAGGACCAGGGCGAAAATCTTTGGAGAGTCTATTTTGCCTTGAGAAAACGAGTTAAGCATGCATAGAACGAACAATGAAGATCATTGCTTACCCCCCAACTTGAATTGGCAATTTAAAAGATAAAGATCAAGGACAAAAGTGAAGAATCGCTCCTGTCCTTCACCAAGGGACCAGGGCGAAACTATCTTAAGGCATGTTCCTTCTAAAAGCCAAGTGAATTAAACTCAAGACTCCTATAAAAAATGCCATTTTGGACACCTAGGATGAAGTTTTGAACGTGGAAACAAAAGATGCAAGGCTTAAAATACAAGAGCGCTCCTATCCCTCTCCAAGGGACCAGAGCGAAGTTATCAACATTCATTATTTTTTGCCTTATTTTTGCAAATCGTATTAAATGCCAAGTTCGCTAAAAGGCTTCGAAATATTTTAAAATTTTTAATTAAATTGGCATTTAATGAAAAACGCATAGCATTTAATAATTAATTTTAAGCCTTGGAAAATCATTTTTTTTTTAATTTATTAATTGAGGCATTTAAAATTAATTATTATTAAATTAAAATTAAAAGGAGAGCGCTTGAGGTATCATTTTCATTGCTTTATTAAGTCGGCCTTCTTCCTTTATTAATTTTTTGTTTATTTTGGCCTATTTTTACCAAGTCGGCCTATGGGAAAGTGAAGTGGTGAGCGCCTATATAATGGGGGTGTGTTGAGCGATTTTAATCAATCATTCAATCATTCTCAAGTGCGATTTGGAGAAGCAATAAAAGGTGCGAAATCTGGTCTAAGTTGGAGCGAATTTTGTTGGAGGCTAGGGGTGGTGGAGTTGATAAAGGAGGCGCATTGTGAGGACTTCGATCTACCTTTTTTCGTAGCGAATTTTCCTAATTTTGCATCATTTCTTAGAGTTAATCCTCAAGTGGAGGTATGGTGGGATCTTCCTAGTCCAATGTTGAAATTTTGAATTTTGAATTTCAAATTGCGTAGTTAAATTTAGGAAATGATAATTCAAAGATTTATCATGAAGTTTCCTAAATTAAAGTTTTGAATCTCCTTTCTATTCTATATTTCTACGTTACAAGATATATTGCTCATTATGAAATGTTGTGTAGGTGTCACAATGGCGACCCCAAAGGCGGGAGCATCCACTAGTCGTCCAGCTCTCATGAAGGAGGATCAAAGGAATGAAGAATTGGAGACCAAGATCGTGTCAAAGTGGAGCAACATTGGAGATACCAACTTGGGAAACTTCAGTGTGAAGAAGTTTCGAGAGGTCCCTTACATTGGAAAGCCATCACCTGTCGCAAAGAGAATAATTGAAAGTGGCATTATCAAGGCAGTCGGTTTCCCTCCAGCAGTCCAGTGCCATGAGTTGATGATCGAGTGTGCTCGCCGTTACGACCCACAATCAAGATCAATCATGTCCAAAGAGGGGAACACCTTGGCTTACCTTTCAGAAGAGGCTATAAGTGAAGCTCTCCATCTTCCAGAGCATAAAGATATGATTTAAAAAAGCTTAGAAGGAGCCAGGTCCATGTATGAAGATGATCCAGACACTTGCTTGAGCATCATCAATAAGAATTGGTTACTCAAAAGTCGTCCTCGCCTGAGCAAGATTCCCAACACACCACATAGGATCGACTTCCAGGAGGAGTACAGAGATTTAATAACTTTGCTCAATCGAGTTACAGGGGCTCCTCAGGCCTTCTATTTTGAGAAGTGGATGTTCTACTTCATCCAAGTGATAGTTCAAGGAAAAGGAATGATTCATTGGCTAGAATCATTAGCCATTGCTTGGACGTGCAGTTAAGAAGACTGAAGGCTACCAAGTCCTTCCACATGAGCTCATACATTATATATGCCTTGATCAGGAGTTTCGAATATGCAGGGCTACCTCACAGAGGAGTGATTGGGAGAGGACCTGGGGAAGTCAGAGTATGTGAGTCTTATGTTCATTTGCATCATCCACCAGGAAGTGACTACAAGCTAGTCAATGATACCTTCACGATGAACATCACCAGGACATTGCAAGGCGGGATTCATAATCGACTATCTCAAGAGGCACAAGAGCTGGTAAAGAGGTATGGTGCTTGGTTCATCCAATTCCAGAAGTTTACATATATTAGAGTCCATGGGTGTCCTTCACCTCCCTATATGTTGCCGAGATATCCGACAGACAGATAGTACTACTTGAGGTGACTAGGCAGTTGGCGGCTTATGCGAAGGCATTCAGACACAAACATGGAAATGGAATTCCTGTGCCTATCATACTAGGGAATTCAGTTGAGGTATGTCCTAATGCTCCGGCCTTAGATGATGCAGAAAGGGAGTTGGTCTTATATTCTTTTTCATTCTTTTCCTTGAGGGAGAATTTTGATCCTTATGGGTATATAGAGGAGACAGTTGGTAGAAAGTACAAGCACGAATGTCAGGTAGAGGACTTTTGGATGAATCTCTCAAATGATCTAGAAGTGAAAAGAAAGATGCATTCCAGATTGCCTTTAGATTTTATCAGGAGATGCAAAGTTTACAGAGTGGCCGACCAAGCTCAGGATAGTGGCAGGCATCTCCAGTCATCCTATGATAGGGAGGACAAGGCAGTGAAGATAGATTGGAACGAGCCTAAGGTTGTGGACTTGAAGGCTTTGATGGCTCCAATTTTGTCTTGTACTCGCAGATGGGTAGATGTACAACATCAAAAGTTGAGAGAGCAGAACATACCAATGACTTTTACTTTGGAGGAAAGGCCGGGAGAAGGAGGAGCAAGCGCAAGTGAAGGCCATCCTCATCCTAGAAGCACAAGCGAGGGCAATCCTCATCCCAGAAGCGCAAGTGAAGGCAATCCTCATTCTAGAGGCGCGAAGAGGAAAGAAAGACCTGAGAAAAGGGAACCCTCCAAGAACAAGCAAGAGGCCAACCGAGATCGCTCATCCGGTACATCTTCTTGACATGAAAAAAGAACAAGTCAAGGACAAGAAAAGAAGACACCTGAAATTGAGGAGTCTATGGAATCAATAGTACAGAATGATAAACACGAGGAAGGGCAGGCATCTCAACGTTCATCAAGTCAATCTCCCCAAGTCAATGAGCTACATGAAGACAAGAATGATGATGAAGTGACATCTCCTCTCCGAAAAGAAGAGGCATTACCTAAAGAGATACAAGTTAGAGAGACAAAATCTGCCATTCCAGATTGGTTGAAGGAGAGACTAACAAGGGTGATTGTGATTGAGGATGAAGATAATGTAATTGACTTAGAGAGCCTTGTAGGGAATTCTTAGGAAGTAACAGAGAAGAAGAAGGCCACCAAGATGTCTAAGATGATCAAAGATGAGACAGGGTCCAGGAAGTTGCAGATAGCTACACCAGTAGTGGACAAGTATGAAGGTGAGATCCTTGCAGAAGAATATGATGTAGAAACCTTTGAACTTGGTCCACTCACCGCTGAGCAGACACTGGATGAGGCAACCAATTCATTTGAGGCACTTAAAGACAAGCTTAAGGAAGAAATGGAAAAGAATAGAAAGCTTGAGAGAGAGGTCGGTGCTTGGAGAGGCTACTTTAGCCATCTCAATCAGCCTTTGGGACGTTAGGATCCCGTAGTGTCTCCTATGCAGGCGCTTCCCCTTGAATCAATTGGCGAGGCAGAGAGAGTCAAGAGTTTGGTTCAACTTATGAGCTCTTGGATTGACAAATCCCATGCAGTTGCCGTTGAGTTCGCAACCAGAATGATGCAGACAATCCATCGAGCTATCCAGGTCCTTGAGATCATCCACAACCTAATGATAACAGTGGCTGCCTTTGCTCATACTAAAGATGTTATCATTCCTGTTCTTCAAGTAATCAGGCAAACACCAAGGAAGATCTTAGCACAAGAAAAGATAATGGATGGAGGAGCTCATAATTTACTCCAGTGGTCAACTCTACTCCAGATGAAGGAAGTTCTTTTCGAAGACATCAGCACCAAATGCAATCAAGTTGAAGAATTCATCCATCCAATTCAGGATAAGGTGTTTGAGGTGTTATGTACTTTTCTTGGCAGGAGAATTGAAGTTGAGACAGATGTGGATCTTCATGAGTTGGAAGAAAAGGTCAAGGTCATCTTTTGCAAAGATGAGAATGTTATCACAGATGAGCAAAGGGATCAAATGTTCGCTACTATGCACCTGATTGAGAAAATCAAAGAACTCGAACCTGGATGGGATGCAGCTCTTCTCAAAGCCTTTGATCAGGTTATCCACTTGGAGGAATGAATGAGGAATCTTCCCGAGATTCCTATTGTTGAGATTGAGGGAATTGTGTCCAGATTCATTGCATATGCTAAGAAGGAGCATTGGAAAGGGAATAAGGTTCTAGAAGAGAGGTTGTTGTAGATGATGTGGCACCTTAATTATCATTGGTCTATGTTTCCTAGATTTTTGTGCCAATAAAATATATGGCTATGCATTTAATATTGTTCAATAAAAAGGGGATTTTTTGTAATAAACCCTAATTAGGGTTTAGGTGTCAGAATCTCAGCCGTTGATCTTCTTTTGATCTGGGCCGTTCATTGTAATTGAGGATGCTATATAATACCCTCACTCGTTTTCATTTTGTAATTAGAAATTAGAAAGAAGATATAAGAGATTAGAAATCAGATTTTAGAGAGAAGAAAGTTATTTTGTAGCACGATTGAGCTTTGAAGAAAGAATTTCAAACAATTGTTGTCTATTTTGGCTTTGAGATCAATAAAATATTGAAGTTATGGTGTTTTATTGCAATTCTTGTGGCTATTTTCATGGTTGTTCACTTTCTTGAATCATTCTCAGTCGAAGAAGTATTTAAGTTTGAAGGACTAAGTGTTGGGCTTGATCTTTGGTGAGATTCACGTTCCAAACCACTAGCTTCTTACTGATTGTAAGAACGCCTTGTGTGGTCAACTGGAGATATTTGGATTACTTAAACCTTCAATCATCATTGAACTATTGATATGTACCTTCATGGTAGTGTCTATGATCCTTGATGAATTGGAAAATCATTAGTCACCTTAGAAGATCACATCAATTTCAGTTGAGTTGTTATGTCTTGGCAATATTGAAATTGGTAGAATCTTACCAAGTCTAGCCTACATTGAGTCATTCTTAGGATTAGATTAGACTTCATTCCTTGCAAACCCTACCTTTTGATCTTTTTGAAAACTTGTTAGTTTTAGAAAATCTTGTTCCTGCAGCTCGGAAAACGTAAGGCCCCTTGATGAAACAGCATTCACAACGACCACTGGTGCTTATCCACACGTAGAGACCCTACATCAAAGAACCTTGGAGTCACCCTGATTGATCCTTCTTCGCGACATCTTCAGCAATCAGAGGCTTTATTCAAGAGAGGATAAGGTACCCTTGGGTATTTTATTCTGTGTATGATTGTGTACAAAATACACGTCAACAGAATTGGCGCTAGAAGGAGGGCGGCTTGAACCACAAATCCGAAGATTTGAAGGAACAGTACTATCCGAAAAATTTACCAAAAAAAAGAGAATACATTTCAAGCATGATCATGAATCACGATGGTGTTGCCACATGAGGGATTGAATCAAGTAGTGCAATCTAATTTGGAGATAGGCAACATTCAAGAAGATATTATTTCAGGATTGAACCACCTAGCGTGGAACGCAAGGAGAAGTGAAGCTGAGTATAACAAAGTGAGAATCATTTTGGAACAAGAAGAGGATAGAGCTGAAGAGAACCGAAGGGCTGCCGCTAGAGAGCTTCGTAATCAAAGGAACCTGCAATAATCTCCGCAAGACAAATCTTCACGCTGGATCGCATTAGTTCTTTCTCGCCCGAGAAACATCAAAGAATATTAAGGTCGACACCAGGCATCAAAAATCTGGGCGAGCTTCAGTTTACTTCAAGGTCGAAACGAGTCAAAAGAGAGGATACTCCCAAGGAATTTGAATTAAGATTAGAAGAATCTCCTGAGTCATCACAAGCTCCGTCTCTTCAAGAACAAGTACAAGCGGCAATTCAAGCAAGTATCCAAGCAATTTCCCAACCAACAAGCCAGACTAATTCGTCAAGTCTCTTGTCAAGCTTTCAAACTTCGGGAAGCACGATGGCTCACAATGCTCCTCCTCCTCCTCCTCCTGCTCATGTGCTTAACGGCGCTATTTGGCTAATCAACAACCCATCACCATTGGAATTTGCAGTCTATCACGACATGCCCAAAAATCCAGAGCACTTTTGTTCCAAATTCAATGTCAGTGATTTCAATCGAACAGTGGAGGATCATATCAAGATGTTCGAAGACCTTCTTCGTAACAGGCGAATCGAATATGGAGATGTAGCATGTAGGCTTTTTCCCTACTCATTGGGGGAAGAAGCGTACTTTTGGTTTATTCACTTGCCTACAGGGTCAATCAGGACCTGGGACACGATGAAGGATGCATTCATTGCAAAGTTCGGTATACCAACTACGCCAGCCGAGCTATATAGACAGTTCGTTGAAATCCGAAGGAGAGAACATGAACCAATCACCTCTTTCAACAACAGGTTCCACCGCGCGTACACGATGTTACGACATCCCTACCTCATCCCTGACCCAAGGGAAATCTATTATGGAGCCCTAGATCATCTCACCGCCATGTTCGTGAGGACACATCCTATTCCAAATGATCTAAACGCAGCATATGCAAAGGCTATTGAAGTCAGTAAGCACATAGGATAGAATATTACTGGGCCACTACTACATATGGGACCTGTTGCAGCACCAAATCAAATGCAAGCAGTTGGTATGGCATTGGCCAACGAAACTCTAGTTATGAATCCCATTCCACAGGCAACATATCCTAGTGTATAGCCGGCAAACCAGTTGGTGCTTCATCCTGGAGTTCCACTTTCGCAAGCTCCACCAGCACAACCTGTGTACCTGCAAAACACCACAAACTCCTCAAGAACACAGGAAGAAAAGGATGAAATGAAAGAGTTGATTGAACAAGTCAAGAAGCTGTCAACCGAAGTAACTCATCTAAGGAATTAGAATAATCAACTCCAAAGCATGCAGAGGGTCAACCACGGCCAACATACAAACAATCAAAATTTCCAAGGAAATAATAATCAAGGTTTCAAGAACAATTATCAGGGAAATAACAACCAAGGCTTTTAGAGGAGACCATGGAATACTGCTCCTAATAATGGAAACGTGGTGACGCCACTGGATAACCCATCAAGCTCTTAGAATCAAGAGAATCATCCTACCAGTAAAGTCTTTTTGGCAGAAGAAGCCTTGTCCAGTTGGTGTAGACTCCACAATACAAACCAGCATTCTGAGTTGCAGTGTCCCGAGTTCAAAATTGCGGCTGAAATATTCCAGCAGGAGATGCGCAGCAACGATCCGCTTGAAAATCCACCCGCGACTGGATATGAAATGGTCCCAACTACACGATATGATCAAGCCATGATTGTGGAAAGTTACAAATATTCACCAAAAGAAGATAACCAGGCTCGAAATGGGAGATTTCCACCAGAGTCCGCTAATGGGCCAATGGTACCTCCGGGTTCCCAGTTCCCACCTGCATCCGCAAATGAACCCGTTGAAAACTCAGAGTATTATTTTCCACCATTAAATAACAGTGTCCTAGTCAAAGGAATAAAGGAGGTATTCCACCAGTCTTCAGGAGGTATGAATCAAAGGGTATATCATAGAAATCAGAGAAATCAGGAACCCCTAACTACATCGATCCCTCCGAACAATTTCTCTACTCCTCCGGATCCACAAGCCAGTAATAATCCAGAATATCCACAACACATGCAAGGATATAGACAAAAGAATATTGCACCTCCCATGGGCAATGAAATGAAAAGATTGGCCACGTTGGTGTTGGAAGAACTCAAGAAAGTCAAGGCTAGCTTACCGCTCTACGAGCTACTCAAAGTTTCAGAAATTAAAGATGCAGTGATTAATAGCTTAAGTGAGTCAAACACACTAAGGTCAAATGTTCAAAACTCGACCAACAAAGCTCAAGCTACCATCAATATGACCCAAGAGGAGGCTGATAACAGAGAGCAATTTGAACAAAACGAATGCATGGTCCAAACCATAGCCTTCCCAGCCAAAAAGGAAGATATGTTGGAAGGCAAGGTATTACTCAAAAGAGGCGAGACTAAGAAAACTCAACCCGCCATCAAAGAAAGCTTCACCACTAGTCAGATTCTTCCAGAAAAAGAGGTTGCCGTTAAGAAAGATGTGGTTAAAAAAGAGAAATCTCCAAACAAGATAGATCACTCAAAAGAGGAGGGTCTAGCAAAGAATAACAATCCGAAGGTGAATGAAGTGAAACATCAAGAACACAGTGGGGGTTCCTCAGTCCCTTCCCAAGGAAAAGATGAACCAGCCCCATTCCTACTATCAGTCAGAATTTTTGGGAAATTATTACACAATTGCCTTTATGATTCAGGAGCTTCTAGTAATGTGATGCCCCTGGCTATCTGTCAGAGACTAGGAATAACTCCTGCTCCTACCAAAAGAAAAGTCACTCAGCTAGACAAGACAGAAGTTCCAGTCATGGGAGAGTTGAACAATATCCACATGCAATTGGCTGCGGACCCAAGGGTTCAAAATTTCATAGACATATCAGTCATAGATAATCCTGATTCATACGGGATGCTCCTGAGTAGAGATTGGTCACGAAAGTTGAATGGGTATGTGTCAACTGACTTTGCACATATGTGGCTACCATGGAGAGGAGTCCCAAATCAGATCAAAATTGACAGTACTCCAAGATTGAGACTCATGATAACTGAGTATGGGGAAGATAATGAAGTCCTGTTCTTAGAATCGGATTTAGGGACATACAAGCCTAAAATCGGAGAAGTCCTGATGATACAAAACATGCAAGACAAGGATGGTCAGCAAGAAGTGATGGAATCTACAGAAATTATTGTGGAGAGTGACCAAGGATCTGACCAAGAGGATGATGGAATGTTTGAGAATTTTAGAAAGTTCGTACATAGAAACATACAACAAAGTGTGCAACTTGGTAACTTGGCATCCATTCGAGACCTACTCCTTCCCAACTGGTGTAGGATACATAATGCCGTCCATTCAGAACTATCCTGTGCTTTGTGCCAGATCGCATTGGAACAAGTATACAAAAGAGTCCCACAGACATTGGTTGTAGAAGAAATCCAAGATTCAGAAGTTGAAAGCTCCTCAGAAGATGAAAGTCTATCCAACACATCAACTGAAGGCCAGGAGGACCAAGGAACAGAAGACCAAGAGAATGTAATATGGACGTTAAGGTTCGATGGATCTAATAAGTCCAAACAGGGATCTGGAGCAGGCTATGAATTAATTAGCCCAACAGGAGAAACTTACCTTGCCGCTCATAGATTGCAATTTCCTTGCACCAACAATGTAGCTGAATATGAATCCTTAATTCACGGATTGTTGATGGCTATCAAAAAGAAAGCAAAAATATTACAAGTGTATGGAGATTCAGAAATAGCTAGAAGACAAATCAGGAGGCAGTATGTCTGCCATGACAAAAGGTTGACCAGATACCGAAATCGAGTTTGGGACCTCATCGAGAGTTTCGAGGCCTTCAACATCGAATCCATATACAGGCATCAGAATCAAGTGGCTAATTCCCTTGCACAGGCCGCCAGCTCTTTGATACCATTAGCAATGGAAGGATTGAAGAAGTTCATAGTAGAGCTAACCTCAGTACCTTCAGTCTCGGATAACATCACCAATTTTCAGGTTTTCGAAGACGACAAACACATACTGGATTTCTTGACCAACACAGATGTCTTCCTAGCTCAAATCATTGATGAAGAAGAGATGGAGGGAGCAGAATTGGATGCTGAAGGAGTTTTGAATTTGAAGACAAACACTATTCCAAAAGGTATGGTGGAATTAGAAAGAATCTTTGATCCTGACAAATTGAAAGAGATGAAAAGCCACAGTATGGAAGGAAACATGTGCAACACAATTAACGTTGGTGATGACATGCAAGTTAAGAATGTGTTTATTGGAAACGCCTGCACCACACCAGAAAGAAATGGAATTTTAAAAAATATGAGAGATTTCCCAGATGTCATCGCATGGAGTTATGAAGACCTCAAGACTTATGACACTGCAATTATCACTCACACAATCCCTTTGAATCCAGGAAGCAAACCATTTAGGCAAAGACAAAGGCCGGTTAATCCTTTATTGGAACCCCTGATATATCAAGAAGCAAGGAAGCTACTCTCAGCCAAAATCATCTTCCTAGTGAGACATTCGACGTGGGGCGCCAACCTGGTTCCTGTTAGAAAAAAAAGTGGGGAAATCAGATTGTGTGTTGATTTTAGAAATCTCAATCGAGCTTCAGAAAAAGGACAATTATCCTCTGCCATCGCTGGATGAAGTACTGCAGATTGTCAATGGGTCGCAGATGATGTCTTTTCTGGACGGATATTCAGGATATAATCAAGTTTTGGTCGAGCCTGAAGATCGACTAAAGACCGCTTTCACTACCAAGTGGGGAACATTTGCTTACAAAAGAATGCCTTTTGGACTTATCAATGCCGGGGCCACATTCCAGAGAGCCATGGATATCGCTTTCAGGGACTTAATTGGAAAATGCATTATTATATACATGGATGACATCATAGTTTTCTCCAGAAAAAGAGAAGATCATGTGGATGACTTAAGAAGAGTCTTCCAAAGGTGCAAAAGATATGGTGTATCTCTCAACCCGAAGAAATGCATATTTGGGGTAACTGAAGGAAAGCTTTTAGGACATGTCATCTCAGAAAGGGGAATCTCCATCGATCCTGAAAGAGTAAATGCTATATCTACTATCAATTTGCCAGCCAGTAAGAAGGAACTCAAATCATTCTTTGGCAAGATCAACTTTGTCAGAAAATTCATCACCGGATTTGCTGAGATAGTCAGACCTTTGAACGAAATGCTAAAGAACGACGCAAAGATTGAATGGTCACCACAGGCCAAGAGGGCATTCGAGGAGATAAAGATGGCCATCGCAGAGGCACCAGTATTGATCAGTCCTGATTACCTCAAACCCTTCTACCTATATTCCTTCGCTTCTGACTACGCTTGTGCCGCTATTCTCACACAGAGAAGTGAAGAGAGGGACGAGAATCCGATTGCATTCATGAGCACCCCGCTGAAAGATGCAGAACTCAGATATCCCAACATTGAAAAACAGGCATACGCACTGGTCAAGGCCATTAAAAAATTCAGACATTACCTCTTAAGGGCCAAAATTTATGCAATAGTGCCAGATGCAGCAGTCAAGACTCTCCTCATGCAGAATGAACTGGGAGAAAGAAGAGGCAAGTGGGTCGCCATTATCCAAGAGTTTGATATCGAAATCCAGCCTATGAAACTTGTTCAAGGACAAGCTTTAGCACAAACATTGGCAATTGACGGACCGGGATTAATCCAACAAATTTATGAATTAGAGGATGTCACCCCTGATGAATGGTACAAAGAAATCGTGACATACCTACTCAACAACAAGTGCCTTGCTCGCATGACACCTACGCAGAAAAGAGCATTACGAATAAAGTGTCAACATTATATGCTTCAAGGATCTGTTCTATATCGCAGGAATCACGAAGGAATATATCTGAGGTGTGTTGGCAAAGATGAGGCCAAACAAATAATTGAACATTTTCATTCCAAGTTTGGGACCGGACACGGAGCCAACCTCGCTACAGCTCATTAGATCCTGAGAGCAAGATATTACTGGCCTACGCTTTTCAAAGATACATTTAATCATATCAAGACTTGCCACACTTGCCAAGTTGCAGCTTTCGGAGAAAGAAATCCTGCCATGCCACTAAACCCACTGATTGAAGCAAGACCATTTGCCAAATGGGGAATGGATTTTATTGGTGTCATCAACCCCGCATCCTCGGCACAACACAGATATATCATCACTGCTACTGATTATTGTACTAGATGGTCAGAGGCACAAGCACTCAAAGTATGCACTACCAAAGCCGTAATTAAATTCCTGGAGGAAAACATTATCACAAGGTTTGGGTGTCCTTATGCGTTGGTTTGCGACAATGGCTCAGCCTTCACATCATTAAGATTTTCGAATTGGGCTTTTGAGTATGGAATAACCCTCAAATTTTCATCAAATTATTATCCTCAGGGTAATGGGTTAGTTGAGTCAACTAATAAGAACCTACTCAGTGTTGTCAAGAAGCTACTAGAAAGAAGCCCGAGAGAATGGCATATCCAATTGAGATTTGCTCTCTGGGCAGACAGAATAAGGACCAAGAACGCATTAGGGATTTCACCTTATTTTCTGGTTTATGGCCAAGACCCAGTTTTCCCCATGCAACTCAGGATCCTGACTTTGAAATTTATCCAGGAATATATGGAAGACACCGATGCTGTCCAGGCCCGACTAACACAATTGTTGAACCTTGAGGAAAAGAGAGATCAAGCACTGGAAAATTTCGCAAAACATCAAGGAGTTGTGAAAAGATGGTTCGATCGACAAGCTAAAGTCAAGGCGTTCCGGATCTCAGATCTTGTCTTGTACTGGGATAAAGCACCCGAGAAAAAGGGAGAACATGACAAATTTGATAAGCTTTGGAAAGGCCCTTATCAAATTTCAGAGATTTTGGGAGAAAATGCATTCAGATTAAAGACTTTAACTGGAGAAGATGTCCCATTGCCTGTCAATGGGAGGTATCTCAAACATTATTTCCAGTCTTAGGATGCAAAAGGCCTTCCCTTGTACATAGCTAGTTTAGTTTGCTTTCGTTTGTTTTGTTTGCCTTTCGCTTTGCTTTCCGGGTCTTAGTAGGTGTCTTGTCTTAGAATAGTTGTTTGTCCTGAGGGGTATCCAGTTGAAATTGGGTGATTTTGTCATGTAGCACTCTGACCTCTCACTCAATTGTTAGTTTCATTTGGACAGTTATGATGTCTTTTGGAATTACAAAGGGGTTTGTTTTGATAAAACTTTGAGTCAAGCCGTATTTGCAATGAAGTAAGATTAGCTTATTGAACTCAGCTATTTTGTCCCCCAGTTATTATATCTTTTCACACTTATAATCTCCGATTCATTGTGGTTTTCAGGCAAAGCTGTGATCGGTGAAAAATCTAAAATCTGGCTTCAGCGCCACCGCAATCCTCAAACCCTAGTGAGCTTCACTGCTTACAAGCCAAAGAATTGATGGAACAAGAGCAATATCAAAAGGGAAAAAAATGAGAAAATGAAAATAAGAAAAGTCAGAAGAAAAGAAAAAATGAGCTGACAAAGAAATATCAAATTGGCTAAAGGGAATATACGAATAACTCCATCGGGGCTATAGACGCTGGCTGGCAATGGAGCAATGTTCGTGAGCTTGCGGCGATAACCTCGTCGGGACTATGGACGTCTGACTGGCAGCGAGGCTCTATCCAGGATGCTTTTGGAGTTACCATAATTCATAAGGTGTCTTACCGGTTTCCCCTTTGATATGTACTCTGTTGAATGTATAAACTGTTGTACTCATTGCTTCTCTCCAGTAGATATGAGGTAGATTAGCTTCCATCATCATTGTTCTAGTAGCATCCAAGATAGTTCTGTTCTTCCTTTTCACAACTCCATTCTATTGAGGTGTCTGGGGAGCAGAAAATTGTCTTCTTATACCATGCTTGTCACAAAAGTTAGTAAACTCACTGTATGTGAATTCTCCACCATGATCTATTCTCAAACATTTAATCTTCAATCCTATCTCAGTTTCCAGTTTAGCCTGAAAGATTTTAAACTTTTCAAATGCTTTAGATTTTTCTCTCAAAAAAGTAACCCACATCATTCTAGAATAATCATCAATTATTAGCATGAAATATCTATCACCATGAAAACTTTTAACTCTAGGAGGGCCACACAAATCAGTATGAATAAGATCAAGAACATCATTTGATTTATCTTATATACTCCTAAAAGTGGTTCTGACCTATTTACCCATTTGACATTCTTTACATACCGGATTATAGGGCTTCATAATCTTAGGTATATCTCTAATTGCCTTAGTTGAACTGATCTTCACAATGCAATCAAAATTCATATGACACAGCGTTTTATGCCGTAGCCAACTCTCATCAATCTGTGCAATCAAACATGTCTTCTCACTGGAGTTCAAATGAAATATATCACCTGTTGTCTGTGTACCGGTTGCAATTTCCAAGCCAGATTTGTTAATGATTTTGCATTTTCCATCCTTGAACTGTAATTGAAATCCCTTATCTACCAATTGTCCTACACTCAAAAGATTATGCTTCAAACCTTCAACATAATAAACATTGTCAGTATTGTTCTTACCATCCAATGATATTGTTCCTTTTCCTTTAATCATACATGCCTTGTCATCTCCAAATCTAACTAGACCACCATCAAATTCTTGCTAAAATAGAAACTTTCTTTTATCTCCAGTCATATGATGTGAACAACCGCTGTCAATTACCCATTCATCATTGTCTTCAATTTTAGCAGCAAGTGCCTTTTCTTCAAGTACATTCTCTTCCAGTACTGGATCATCTTCCTTGATAGCCAGGAATACCCATTCCTTCCCATTGCCAGATCCACTAGCAGAGTCTTCTGTTGGTTCATCATCTGAATCAGTAATGCCCTATCCAGGCTTAGGCTTAAATGATGTTCTAATTCTTTCTTCAAATCTTGAATTCCTTTCAGGACATCTAGATGCAAAATGACCAATCTTATTACATGCAAAACATTTAAAAGGTGCTTTTCCTTCATACTTACTTCCTACCGGTCCTTTAGGTACTCTTCTAGCAAATAGTGCTTCAAGTTGCTCAAACTCATCATCTTCTCTCTTCATATCTTCCAATTCTTTTTCATATAAAGCTTTCCAATCTTGCTTACCGGTTGCAGATGTAGATGCATGAAAAGTAGGTTTAGTGTTCATAGCTCCAGAAGGTCCAAATTTTTCAAGCTCAAAAGTAGATAGTTTCCCAACCAAAGTATCTTTGTTGACAGATGTATTAGCCATTGTTCTAAACTCATTAATAACAGTAGCCTTCATTTTGTAAGCCGGTGGTAGGGCTATCGGGACTTTAGAAACAATTTTATCTTCGCTTAGAGTTCCACCACAACATTGAACTCCCATAACAATCTCATTTACCCTTTCCATGAATGCAGTAATCCTTTCATCTTCTTCCATCTTCAGTTTTTCATATCTCACCCGATAACCATCAAGTTTAGCAATCTTCACTGTAGGGTCACCTCCATTAAGAGTCTCCAACTTATCCCATATAGCCTTTCCAGATGATTTGTCAGTTAATCCCATTATTTGTTGATCAGAAAGTGCACACAAGAGGGCTTCTCGTGCTCTACAATCATTCTCAAGCTCCTTGTCCAGGTTTGCCAGAGGAGGATTGCCAGATCCCGGATTATAGGGTGTGACACCATTCTGTGTTATCTCCCATTCTGTGTTATCTCCCAAATCTCCTTGCCAAGACATCTCAGATGAGTCTCCATCCGAATCTTCCATACTCTGTAATTTGTTCCATCAAGCCTTGGAATATCCCTTCGAAAGAGAGCTCTAGAAGAATTGGATGAACTTGAACTGTTAGTCACCATAGTATCTTCCTCAAGCGGTTAAGCTTTCTGCAAAGAGGACCAAAGCTCTAATACCAATTGTTAGACAGTTTAGATAATCGGAGGACAACTGAGAAGGGAGGGGGGGGGGTGGTGAATCAGTTGTCTCAGATTACAGGAACATTCAACAATTAAAACTTTAATACCGGAACCCAAAACAATAATATCGGAATAGCAGTTAATCAATTAAGCATAAACAATAATCACATAATAAAAGCCATCCACACAACACCATGATTTGTACGTGGAAAACCCATAAAGGGAAAAACCACAGTGGGAAGCCTACCTACAGTCAGATAATACTTCTGCAGTAAGTATGTGAATTTACAATGAAGGGGTTTTGTTGTCACGTACTCACACATCGCCCCATTGCAAATGGGGACCCCTGCTTCTTGCCTTCTGGGGTTTGTTTTGTAGGTCTTTTAGGGTTTTGTCTGTTAGCCTTTGCAGGATGAGTGTTGTCGAGGGGATTATTGAATAGCAAGCTTTGCTTAAGTCAAGGTGAATCCACCATGCTCCAGAATTAGGGTTTCTTTGAGAGTCTCCCTTGATGCTTAGTTTCTGCTCTTGTCATTTATGGTGTCAGGAGGTCATTGAATCTTGATGAGGGAATTTTGTCTTTTGAGGGTTTGAGTTGGGCAAATTTGGCTAGGACATGGAAGGGAATGAATCAAAGATCAAGACTAAGGTAGAGTCAAGTGGAAAAGGAGGTGAATTGAGCCCAAAATGAGGATTTCGCTCCTGACCCTTCCAAAGGGTCCAGGGTGAATTTCTCCACAAGACACTCCACCTCGACCCGGGTTCTGAGCTAACCCTTTCCTAGGTTTGAATGAAGGAAAAAGCACTTGTTTGAATGTAGAAATGTGAAAATGGAGCCAGGATTTGAGGCCAAACATGATTTTCGCTCCTGACCCTTCCAAAGGGTCCAGAGCGAAATTCATGTAAAACCTTTTTTTTTCACCAAATTCTTGGGCTACATGTCAGCTTGAAGAGAAAATTCATGCGATCATGAGGGAAGGAGGCCTAATGAAGTTTCTCCAAGGTATGAAGAGGAAAAAACAAGTGAGAAATTAGCTCAAACAGTGGATTTCGCTCCTGACCCTTTCAAAGGGTCCAAAGCGAAATTCCAAGGTTACACCTATTCTTCACCTTGTTTGCACTAAGAGTCTTATTTCTAAGGCATGTGGTGAAGGTTTTGATATGTTCTTGCCTTAGAAGTGTTTGAAAGTGTTTAAGGATGAAGATTATGACCAAAGGCATGGATTTCGCACTTGACCCTTCCAAAGGGTCCAGAGCGAAATCCAATTTTCCTCCTCTTTGCTCCAGGATATGACCAAAATTATAGACTTCTAAGGCATGGTTTGAGAAAGTTTAATACATGTTTGCCTTGGAGAAGAGGTTTTGGACTTCAAGATGAAGGATTCTAGCCCAAAAGATGAATTTCGCTCCTGACCCTTCCAAAGGGTCTAAAGCGAAATTCTTGAAAACACTCATTTCTCCCTTGGCCAAAGTCAAGATCTTAGTAGAGATGCAAGAGGAAGGAGTTATGTTTGCCTCCCAAAGAGGATTGGAGTTGGAAAAGTCAAGAATCAAGCCTAAAACATGATTTTCGCTCCAGACCCTTCCAAAGGGTCCAGAGCGAAAATCCTTGTAGCTCTTATCTTCTTCCCTGTCTTGGTTAGGCGTTGTCATGAAGGAGGATGAAGTGGAGTGTTCTTGCCTTGAGAGGGAGTTAGACACTTTGGATGATCAAGATTTTGCCTAAGAGATGAATTTCGCTCCTGACCCTTCCAAAGGGTCAAGAGCGAAACTCACTATGAACCTCATTTGCTACCTTGTGTGGGATTCAATCCTTGTTCCTCAGGTGGAAAATGATCTAAGTTTGCCTCTTGAGGTGGTTTGAAGTTGGAAAAGTGAGTGATCAAGCCTAAATCATGATTTTCGCTCTTGACCCTTCCAAAGGGTCCAGAGCGAAAATCTACCTAATACTCATTTCTTCCCTAGTTTGGCCAAATTTTGATTTGCAAGGCATCTTGAAAGGAAGAATGGACATGTTTGGCCTTTGGAAATGTTTGAAAGCTTTGAAAAATGAGGGATTTTAGCCAAGAAGGTGAATTTCGCTCCTGACCCTTCCGAAGGGTCTAGAGCGAGATTCCTTAGAAGCCTATTTTTTGACCTTGCTTAGACCACAAACCTTGTCCCTTGGGTGAAGAATGATGTTTAGTTACCTTCTAGAGAGGATTAGAGTTGAAAAGATGAAGGATCAAGTCAGGAATGAAAAATTCGCTCTTGACCCTTCCAAAGGGTCCAAAGCGAATTTTCTCAAACCATCCTTTTCTCCAAAAATTTGTGCTAAGCCAGGCCTAGACAAAGATGGTAGAAGCCCTTGAGATTGCCCTTGAATGGATTGTTGTCTCCAATAATGATGATTTTGGGCTAGAGGAAGAAATTCGCTCCTAACCCTTCGAGAGGGTCTAGGGCGAAAATTCTTCAATCACCTATTTTTTCTTGCAAAATCAAGTCAAACTTGGGTTTTTATAGCTTGGATGAGAGAGGATAAGTGTTTTCTTCCCTTGAGAGGTGGATTCAAGTTAAAATGATGGAGGAATAAGCTCAAAACAAGATTTTCGCTCCTGAACCTTCCAAAGGGTCTAGAGCGAAAACCCTAAAACCACCTTTTTCTTCAAGATTTGAGTGAATTCAGGCCTAGGCTAGAGTGAGAGAAGCTATTTGGGATCCCTTGGAAACATTTTTGACCACCAAAGATGCAAATTTTGAGCCAAAATTGGAATTTTGCTCCTGACCCTGCCGAAAGGTCCAAAGCAAAATTCTGGATAGGTCTTGTCCCTGGTTAGGTTTTTGAGCGAATTCTCCTTTTTGGACGTTGTGAAGATCAAACCAATGTTGCCAAGTTGAGAAGTGGATTCAATATGAGGGAGTCCAGATGAAGTGAAGTGAAGAAAGTGAATTTTAGTGTGAATAGGCAAGCAAAAAGTGAATTTCGCTCCTGACCCTTCCAGAGGGTCCAGAGCGAAATTCTTCAAAATCACTATTTCCCCTTTGTGTCAAGACAAGATTTTAATTCCTAAGGCATGAAAAGACTGGAGGGAGATTATTTAAGCCTTGCAAGATAAATTGAAAGTGAAGAAGATGGAGGAATAAGCATAAAACAGGAATTTCGCTCGTGACCCTTCCAGAGGGTCCAGAGCGAAATTCCCAATTTCACTCAAATTGCTCATGATAGAGGTCAAGGCATGAATCCCAGGGCTCTGGAGGAAGGAAAACTATCATATGTTTGCCTTGGGAGGAGTTTTGGAGTAAACAAGTGAGGTCTAAATGAGCCAGGAATGCAAAATTCACTCCTGACCCTTCCAAAGGGTCCAGGGCGAAATTCTTATAGAGCCTGTCCCTAGAAAGAATGTTGAGCAAACTTCATTTTGATAGCTTCTTGTTGATGATTTAAGGTAGAAAATGCTATGTTAGAATAAATATATTTTGTGTCCTTAATCATCTTATGGTCTGTTTTGCAGATGAAAGAAGACCAGGCTAGGGCAAGGACGACCTCCTCCAGTCCAACATCATCAAGGACGACCTCTTCCAGTCCAGCATTTCAAGGAAAGGTACACCATCCATCCTGCACATCAAAGACAAAGGAGGTTAAAGCAAGGGCCCATTGAAGAAGTCAATAGTTTCAGAAGAGTTAATTAAAGTTATCTTCTCAGTATCATCAAATTGAACATCTACCAAGTTACAAGTGTCAGACAAGGTGGCACCCTAGTCATCACTCCTCCAGTCAGATTGGTCCACCGCAGCATGTCCAGATTCAATGTACCTGACTCATCAAAGATGACACTAACTTCGATGTACCTACCTCGGTTATCCATTGGTCGAATATTCCAGAGAAGACGTGTCCAGATAATGCAATTATTTCTTTGGCCAGAATTGAGTTTGTTGTAACAAACCCTAATTAGGGTTTTCATTGTAAAATCTCGGCCATTGATCTCAAATTGATCTGAGCCATTGAATTGTATTGAGAGCATTATAAAAGGCTCAAGCTCTTCATTTTGTAGGGGTTAATAGTTAGTTCATAGAGGTTAGAATAGCTAATGATCAATAGTGAATAGAATAGAAATTAGAGTAAAGTAGGAAGAGAAGGCAAGAAATTGTTGCCTTGATTGTAAATGAACCCCCTTTTCATTGAAGATATGGTGAAATGTGTCATTTCTTTGCAATACGCATGGTCTCTTGTTGAATCTTCATTGTAGATGATAAATCATTAGATTGAATGAAAGGATTTATTGAATGTACTCGCGTGGAATCCACCTAGTCCGGACCACTAGCCTCTTGCTGACTGTAAGAGTGCCTTGCGTGGTCAACTGGCATAGAATGAGCTTAATTCCAAGTCATAACACCTCTGTTGTTCACGCATTATCTTTAATGGTGATCAATATCTGATGGTGTACGATTTGGACATATTTGAAACATCCCTTAGAAGTCGCATTGAGTTGGTGTTGAATTGTTCAACCTGATGGTGAGACCCAGCCCAGTAGGACTCCACCTAGTCATTCATCCATCTTTTCGCATTCTAGGTAGTAGAGTAGACTTCTTGAACCCTGCATCTTTTGCCATTTGTTTGTCTTTCAGTTAGTAAATAGGACTTGTGATTCCAACAAATCAGACGTTCAGGTCATCGAGTGTAAGTCCCCTTGTGATTCCAGCAAAATCACATCGTACCGCGAAGAGCTTATCCACGAGTAGAGATCCTACATAACAGAACCTTGAAGCTTCTCCGATTCATCCTTCTGCGATATCTTCAACATTCAGAAGCTTTATTCAAGAGAGGATAAGGTACCTTTAGGTATTTTATTCTGTGTTTGGTCGTGTACAAAAGACACATCAACAGGTTTGCATTTGCAGGAAGGCCAACAACCTAGAGCGCATTGCTCATCACAAAAGGAGCCTCACTGACTTCATATAAATCCAGACAACAATCCGGAGAAGTGTTGAACTGCAAAAGATAACATCTCCTATGCCAAGCCTCCAACACAGCTGTACCCATGATAGCTTTGATGTATGGGTTAAGGAATGGTATGGTGTATGATTGGGCGTCTGTACTGTTGGATAGGAGTCATGACTTCCTCACACTGAAACATAAAGCCTTCTATATGCCCTTTCATGCCATTGGACTTTTTTTGGAGGTCGTCCGAACACAGGTACCCTCAGACCGACATGTGTGGAAGTCACAGAATCGCGTGGACCCTTCGTGAGCACCTATATTTTATTGGACCTACTTAGATACTTTTACAGGTGGGGGGATGTTCATTCCAGCAGGAAGAGATGGCGGCAGGTGGTTGCTTTTGAGAGTGAGCCAAAGTCAGTAGAAGAGGATAGCAACACAGAGGTAGAGGAAGAGTCAGAGGATACTTCTTCCAGGAGTAGTAGGGGAAGTGATACCTTCCATTTGGTGAGTCGAGGGGAGGTGAGTAGTGGCCTTGCTGAAGGTGCGTTGAACAATGTAGCGGAGGGTACAGTGGGTGTGGCACCATTTGGTGGGGTAGCACCCTCACCATTTGCCACACCCTCTAGTGGTACTAGTACCCTAGGAATTGCAGCACGCACCCATGTCAGGCCCTCAGGTGGTGGTCGTGTCGCATAGGTTGTTTTTTCTCTAGCCTTGCTTCAGGTTGTGATGTCCCCAATATAATTAAATAATAAATTTAAATACTTTATTGTAAGGCCCAAATTTAATAACACATCTTTCGGGCCCTTTATTTAATTAGATTAGTCAAGTCTTAGTTTGGTCGTGTCGACCTATTTGTAACCCTTCGAGAAAGTTCCTGGAGCCCATATTTATGGCTGAGTTTGTCATTTGCGTTGGTATGCGAATTTTGGTATTTTTCTTTATTGTGCGAATTCCTGTTGGAAATCTGTTATCCGCTATTTTGGAGGTGAAAGACCCTCCCTATTTGGTATTTGCAGTTTCGGTGAGATTCACCCCTCAGTCTATTTTGTTCTTTGTACTCGTTCCTGATCTGGCAAATCTTGAATCTCATCATTGTTTACTTTCTCCAGTTGCATATTTGTTAATCTGATATACATGCATAAGGGATTCATAGTATTCAGAATTTATTACTTACGGAAGATCAAACCCTTCACCGCACACCCGCTGAAACCCAACGTACACCTCCACCGTACATCCCCTAACGTACCTTCCCATCGTACATCTCACCTCACCGTACATCTCACCCCACCTTACATCATCACCATACATCTCCACCGTACACCCTCATCTACACCGTACAGTTCCACACCCTCACCGTACGTAGCACCCTCGCTTGCCACTTCACCTCTACCGTACACCCTCACCCACACCGTACGGTCACACCCCGTACATTCACAGTCTTGCCGTACATTAGCAAAGGAACATTACACAGGTTGACAGTGAAATGACTCCACTCCCTACTTCAGGGATGACTCTTGGGGCCATACTTGTGTCAGGGTTCGGGATGTTACAGACGCCACCCACTTTGACACCTCCCAACATGGAGCCTAGACTCCCTTCTCTTGTAGCACCTACAGTTGGGGTAGTAGTGCCAGCAGTTGAGGCAACGAGCGAGCAAGAGATGACCACAGAGCCACTGGACACTCAGGAGAGGCTCACGGAGAAAGCAGTGGAGACTCTTGATACTACCACGAATGCCTGGTTGGACCACTACCAGGTGACCCCCATGGTACCCATCGGACCCCTGCCCCCTTCACCACATCAGCCAGGGTTGGAGTTGGAGATTGTGGATCTGGATGCCAGAAGTTCACATGAGAGGGAATTGGAGAGGGATCCCCCACTGGATATGGCAGTATTGGGAGATGAGTCTAGGGTTATCAGGCCCAATCAGTAGGTGGCATCTGCAATCCAGGGTGAGTTGAGTGCTGTAGAGTAGTTCCTAGCAGATGTGGAGGCAGGTACATGACAGATGGTGGCCTTAGTTTAGGAATTGGCTCTGGGACAAACGGATGAGGCAGTCATGCAGTTGATTGCATTTGTTACAGGGGGATGTGTTGCAGAATTTGAGAGATGTTTTGTTTCCCAGGGATGGCCTGATATGGAGACACCTGCCATGTTGGCGAAGTGGGGGTGTTGGGAGCCAGTTGGAGAGAGCAGGATGCATGCTCTACTATGGCGGGCTGAGTAGGCATTTCGGGACAGCTATTTTGAGCTCTGTTGGGCCTAACATTTAGCAATAGGGGCTGAGGTCGAGCAGGCGGCAGCTATCACTGCTTGGAAAGAGTTGGCCACCCAACTATAGGTAGTTGAGGAGGAGCTAGTCCAGGAGAGGACTTGGGTGATCACCTTAGAGGAGCAGTTGGTCCAGGCCAAGGGTGAGTTAGCCCAGGAGAGGGTTGAGCGAGAAGCAGTGGAGACTCTCCTTGTTTCAGTTTTGGAGGACGTGGACAAGAAGCATAAGGAGGTGATGGAGGTAGTATTCATGGTCAAGACCGCGCGGGAACGACAACTGTTAGCCAAGCGGGACCTCCAGCGACGAACTCAGCAGGTCCACCAGTTGAGGGAGCAGTTGGCTGCATCGACCCCACCTGCACCTTCTTCATCAGGGATGCTCTCTCGGCCCCAACTGCTTAATTTATTTTGTATAGTTTCGTATAGTTTCCCCATTTTTGTTGTATGTCGTCCGGAGACAGCGCTCTTTTTTTTTGGGGGGGGGGATGATGTCAAGAAAATTAGTATTTGTTAGTAAATGTTTAGGGGTCGGCGGTTGGTCGACGGTTGGCACCGACAGTTGGTTGACACCCTGTGTATATATATCCGTGTACCCCAATCGCGGGGGAGGGTTATGCTATGTTATGTGACACTGATGTTATTCTGAAGATACATTGTAATGTTGGTAGTAATGAATATACATTTTTGAGTTCTCTACGTTTCGTGCATGTGTACTATTATGTTTTGCTCACATTCTGTGATGTTCTGAAACATACCCTATGGGGCAAAACAATTAGTACACATCCTCATTGTGCCACTTTTTTTTAACCAAAACCACTAGTGATGCAAAGGGACTAGTGCTCAGTCTAATGTGACCTTGTTCAAGAGTTCCTTGATTGTTTTCTCCATCTCTTGTGTTTTTAGGAATCTGTCATAACCCCTCTTTGGACATTAGATTATTGTGATTAAATAAATACGATAATTAAAACATTTATTAATTAACATTTAATAATATGGGAAAATCGTCTCATTTATGAGACTTCACAATTTTCCTCTAAAGTGAGAGGGTTGTCATAACCCCACATCCTGGTGATGTAATCAATAATAGATTTTGTGATTCTTCATCATAATAATAAATTATCATTTATTATGTAATTAATAATATTAATAGTAATATTAATCATTCATTAATATAAAAATAATATTAATATTATAATAAGACTGTCATATCCCCTCCTTGATCGTTATATATATATATATCTTAAATAAAGTGATTATTAGTAATTAATATGATAATTATGAAACCAAAGATTATTTGTAATGATTAAATATTATTATTTTTTAATTAATATATTTATTATTAAACTTTATAGTTTTATCTTATAATATTACAGTTCTTCAACTAAGTGAAATTGGAGTACATAATTCATCCACTTAGTTATGGATGCGGAGAACGATAAGGATGTGGTCTTTATGCAATCCAATCTTCATCTATTTGTAATATCCCTTATATTCTGAGTATTTACATTTGAAGAGGATCTAAACTATTTATTTATTTGTTCATGTATATTACTATCGACCCTTATTCCCCACTAAAAGGCAAAATAATCCCACGTATAAAGCAGTGGTCAATTCATTCAGTCTGAAATAAAGGTGAATACGAGGCAAATATCAAATCAACATTATAAATTATCAGAAGATGCACACTTGTTGTGATGGCAGCGATCTATTGAAGACAAAATGAAATGAAAATATAGTGGCCAAAGAATTCAATAGTATAAGTAGTCGATATGGTGAAAATGGAAACATTACGCAGCATGGCAAAGTGTATACACAGCAAATAGAGTGACTATGAAATAATTGAAGATGTGGTTCGTATTAAGACAGAGGACATGTCACAAAACAATACATTGGAGAGTTAATAATACAGTTGTGATAGCAGCCACATGTTACGTATTACATGACAGAATGTAAGGCAAGGATGTGAGTTGGTTATTTCAAATCAAATACGTGTTAAAGATTATATCTTAATGAAATGATACGATATGACAAAGAGTTTTATGAAGTCGATTATAATATGATTCGTGTAATAAAAGTCAACTACAAATATTAACGAATCTGATAAATATATGATGAAAGGGTGAGATTGGTAATAAATGGTTAATATGAAAAGTTTCAATTAATTTGTGACATCTCCAAAAAGGAGCAATAAGAGCTGTCCATGTTAAAACGGCTTCTAAGAAAAGTGACTCTTCATTGTGAAAATCACGTCTTGTAAAAGGTTATATTTAAAATCAAGGGACACATCCCTTTGTGAAGGGGCATAACAAAAGATATATATGCCATATTAAATCGGTGTTGAAGGGGGGGAGAGTATTGGAAAAAACAGAAGATCCTTGAGCTGTAAGTGCGTTGAGTGTCGAGTAAAATTATGAGAATATAAAATCAGAAAAAAGAGGGAAAAAGAAGGGGATATATAATCGGTGCTTATAAAAATGAAATTATTATCGATCAATTCAGATCAGAACTGTTATCTAGTTACAGGCATATAACACACACACAGGAAAATAAGATAAGAGACACACGGGAGATAATAAAAGAGAACAGGGAAAAAGAGAGAAAAGAAAGGTAAGACTTTCACCAGCAACCATCACAGTTGCCACGGTAAGTATAAATCTGTGATAATACGTAGGGAACTGTTTAATATTTATTTACTGGTTAGAATATAGCATTTCATTAATATGATAATAGGGGCTGTTCACAGTCTAATACAAGTATTAATATAATAAAATAATGTTAACACACATGATGCTGTTAAATAAAATACTATTAACACACATGATTCTGTTAATAAAATAAAATACTGTTAACACAACATGAGGTTGTTAATATAATAAAAGACTGTTAATACAATTAGTAAAATGAATACAATTTAATAGGTTATTAGCAAATATATAAATTATTGGTAACATTATTTTATATATATATATATATATACTCAAATCACAATAAGGAATAATATAAGGGTTATAAATATGGATACTGATATAATAACAAATATTAATACAATAAATATAATTAATGTAGTATCTTTTAGTAACGACTCTATAATAATATATAATAATTCATAAAACTGGTAATTTAATAAATGTAAATGATTTATAAATGAATCGGAATAAGATTAAATTGTCTAGTACTTGATCGACTAAAGAAAGAATGTCTCAGATTTGTTTTCATGTTAAGATAGCCTTGACTCTTGATCAGGTTAGTTTAAGTTGTAAGCACTTGAAAGTAGATTAATTATGGTTTAGTTAGACCAAATCCTAGTAGGGGACATTACAGAATCTTGGTAGTGAGTAGTAATGAACAGCTTGGAACCTTTCTCAAGGTCAATTATATGTTTAAACCTCAATGTGGTGGAAATCATGAGGGTCTGTCATTGAAAACTGCACTATGCATATCTAAACTAGATTGAATATCAATATTATAAGATTTCTTACCTATAGAGGACTCTGTCATTATCAACAAACATTGTGCTACCCAAGGTACTTGTCCTTTTCAAAATGACCTTTCCATCACCTTAGTTGAGACAATTCTTGGGGTTTCATTTCCAATTCCTTGAAACACTACTTCTTTAGCCTCTAATTTGAATCTTAGCTCCATAGTTTGATGGTTCTATGTGAATTCCTCGAGGGAGTGCAACCATAGCACTTCTAAAACCATGTCTATCTCTTTTAGGCCAACCATATAGAGGGCAGGGAACTTGATTGTCTCTACTTCGAGCAACGGTTTCAATGAGAAGTAGGTCTCCAATTTACCAAGATCTAGTACATTTGCTAGAAAAGGTTTTGGATGTTTTTATGTGGTTGATCTTTTTGAGTTTTCCTTCCCCTCCTTTATCCATTCCTCATTCCTAGATCACAAAATTCCTGCAAGGTCAAACCATTATGAATGTCTTGGCTTAGTGGTGTAGGAGTACCTTGGTCACTTTGATGCCTTGGAAAGGCTTTTGTTATATTTTTTTAAATTTTGTGTTCTGTCAAGATGTAATAAGGTCCTAAGGACCATTTGTGATCAATTCCAATCATTTGTAGTCACTTCAAATCAATTTGGAAGGCCTTTGATGCCAATGGAGTCATATAGACCTATAAGGTCCTGATTGGGTCAACGTTGGTCAAACCACTCCAATGGTGTCCAAAATGGGTGGAAATGATGTAATAGGTGTTCTATTGTCTATTTTAATATGTCTTAGGGGTATATGTGATGTTTTGAGTCCATATGTTGGGTAGGTCAAAAGTTGTCAAAAGATGTAAAAGTTGCTTGCCAACTTTAACATCTTTTTAATGCAAGTTTATGTAGTTTTGCTTTCCAACGGTCACCCCTTTTAAAAATCAGTTGGGATCATTGGAATGGGGCATGAGAAGCATAAATAGCCTCATTTTGGATTGAGGCAGGTTGGTTGTTGGTGAATGTACTGAAAAGGTGAAGAAAACAATAAAATTTGAATCTTTTTCTTTGCAATTTCCTGGAACAGTGCTGCAAAACCGTTCACATCTTTCTTGTATGGTGGATTCATGATCTGAGACTGGTGCCATTTGAAAGCTGACTGAATTACCTTTCTTTTGATACCGCTTTTGTGAGTTTTCATTGAGTACACAGTATTTTGTGAGCGTTTTCCTAAAAACTGTCCTGAAAACCTAGTTTCAAGGGTTTGGACAGAGATGTAAATATCTCGCCATTCCACTGAGATCAAAACCCCAAATCTGGTGATGTATGTGTTCTCCAAATGGGTTTTCTTTCAGTTTTTTAGGGATTGAGTTTTGGGGCATGTTTGAAGTGGTGAATGCCTAACATCTCCATATGTGAGGCCTAAGAATGAGGGTTTGAGTGGACCTGTGTAAAAACTGAGTGTTTGGGTGCCCAAAAATGATAGAATTGGTGGTTTGGAGACATAAGGCAACTGTTGGAACCATTGGTTGAGGATTGGTGTGCATTTATGAGGTACTTGCTTTGGAAAAGAGGGCTAGTTGGGGCTCTAGAGCAGGGGTAAAACTTCAGTTTCGATTGATTTGTTACAAAAGAACGTATTCCAAGTTTCTGATATGCTTTAGAACTCCAAAAAGGGTATGCAAAAATCATTTCAGAGTCTTGATATCCGATCTATATCAAAAGATATTCAGGACAGTTCTAAAAAGGAGGGCTACTAGGATTTTGGGGTGTTTGTGAAGGGTCACACCATTCCTCTTGCTAGAGACCATAACCAATGCTTGGGACATGTTTGTTTGGATGTTATAAGATGCCTTGGAAGTCTGCCCTTGAAGTATGAAAGCATTTGAGTGCCTGCCCCACATTGAGTCTTCTTTGCCTAGGTCTAGGAGATTTGGTTTGGTAGGTGAGTTGGGAGAAAGATCTCCCTAAATGTGTGTCAGCCTTGGTGATTTGTAAACCTGCTTGTAAGTCAGTTTAAGCATCTATTCACAATGAGTGAAGTCATTCCTTATTTGATGACACAAGGGTTCTTCCTTTAGCTATTCTTCTTCCCTTTGAAAGAACTTGTCTTGGAAGATGGTAGAAGGTGGGTTGATTGAAGTTTGGTTGTGACTTGAAGAGCCTCTTTCTACTTGATTTGTCTTACTATGATTAATATTTTGCAATGCTTGTACTAACCCGACCATGGATTCCCTCTTGGATCTTTGGGTTTCTCTGGCTATATCTCTTTGACTTCGACTAATAACTTTGTGTAAAGAGTTCATATTATCTATAGGCATTATCTTATCTTTGCCCCCCATGACCTCTTTGTCTGATTCAAGTGCGTGAAACTTTATTCTTCCCCTTTGATAATTTCTAAGTTCTCTTTCACTAGTTTGCATGTGTCAAAATAAAATGTAGATTTGCATCAAAGTGTTAGCTTTTTACGTTATAGGATGGCAAGATCAAAGCTCTGATACCATTATAATGTCCCCATTTGAGAACCATGGAAAAATATGCAATTTATTTATTTATTTAATTATTATGAAAAATTGAATTTGAATGCTAAAATATGTATCTAAGATACTAAACCCTACACTAATAATGATCAACAATATTAATTTTAAGAGTTTAGTTTAAAGTTTAAACTTTTGTTTATCAAAATAACAGAGATTAATCAGAAGATCCCATGATAAAACATGCCAAAATAATTATGAAAACCTTAAGATTTGCTTTCTAGTAATTATAACTCGAAATGACATCCTTAACAATCAGCAATAAATTACTTGCAACAGCATTAAACCTTGGGAAAGAATGGGTCAGCAATAAATTAGTGTCAGATCACAAATTAAACCCTTAAACAACAACAATAAATCAGTTTTATATTACAAATAACATAGTCCATTTACAATTCACTGTACAGCCTGTACAATAGGTAGAAGCCCTTATAAAATGACCCTTAGGATGCTGTATAGGTATGCACTAGGTGGCATAGGTTGGAAATAAACTTATAATGATAAATCGCCACATTCAGCACCGAAGTTAGGATCCTAGGTTTGGTGATTGGAAAGAGTAGATCTTGATTCTGATAATCCCATCTATGAGGTCTGAGTATACAAGACTAGCTCCAGAGGCTATGGCAAACCCCTCACAGTGGAACTGATGAGAGATTACAATTGCTTCCTTAATCCATCACACAGGAATTGTGATACCGACTTCAATTATCTGATGGTGGCATGACTAGGAAGAAAACCTCAAAATTTATGAAGGGAGGAAAAAGAAAAAGGTGATGACGGCTTATGTCAGCCAAAATATGGCTTATACCAACTCACTCCCAAAGTGAGAAAAACCCATTTGCATTAATAACGAGTATCCCTTAAATTTATTAACTGTCAAAGATTCTTATACGACAGCAAGGTATACACAATCTCCACTTGCTTGCTCAGTCAGGTTATGGCTTTTTTGCTCGTTGGTGTATTCCCTCTTGAACTTTTTGTTTAGGTTTTTTGTTTGTTGTTAGTCTTCAATGCAGAAAAGTAGAGAAATTTTTTCTCATGGTTTCTTACATTGTTGTTTGGATTTCAGTTATGAGAAAAAGAGTTAATTTTTATTATACATTTTATTTTGCCAGTCACTGTGGGAATAGGTTGTCTTGCATTTACATGGTGTATAACATTGTTCTTTACAAAACATAGATGTAGGATTGTTAACTGTAGTTCACTCTGTGCTAATGCAGTGAGATCAGCGCGGCACAAGACAAGCTTACAAATTTGTTACAAAGAATTTTTCAAGATCAACCAGAAAATCGAGAATTTGTGCGACTCATTATGTCAACAGTTGGTCGTGGAGGTGAAGGTGATGTTGGGCAACGCATTCGAGATGAAATCTTGGTGATACAGGTAGTGCTTTAGTGTTTTCTAAATTATTTAGAATAGGTCAGAAAATACTTGATAACTGATATTGTTGAATTATTCAGCGAAATAATGACTGTAAGGGAGGCATGATGGAAGAATGGCACCAAAAACTGCATAATAACACAAGTCCTGATGATGTAATTATTTGCCAGGTTGGTGAAAAAAATCGTCGATTTAGATGAATGAGTTAAAATCTGTATAATGATGGTAAGTGTGGAGAATATATTCGTAACAGTAACAGAGATGTTGCATATTTTCAGGCTCTTCTTGATTATATCAAAAGCGGCTTCAACAGAGATATATATTGGAAAACATTGAACAAAAATGGTGTGACAAAAGAGAGACTTGCTAGCTATGATCGCCCAATTGTGTCTGAGCCATGTCTAAGGAGTGATCAGAAGGAAGGCCTTATCCGTGACTTGACTGCATATTTGAGAACATTGAAGGTTAGTTATAATTTTGAAATACATTAACCCTTAAAATGCTCTGCAGTTATAGAAGTCTTCATCATAATAATCTCCTAGTGAACAATTGAACTAGTGTTATCTCCATTTAGTGGATTAATCTTTAAACCATTGGCATTGGAGATTTTTATTGCCTTCACATGGATTGTCTCTTCAATTATTTCTTGTATTCATTTGGATTTTTTCTTCATTTGAGAATCTTAGTAGTTTACTGTTAGTTCATGGGGTTAAGTTTTGGGACTTTGTTGTATGTCAATCTTATAGAGGTTGTTTTGAATTAGATGCATAATAGGATGATTTTAACTCCATGGGAGTTTTGGGTTGTCCATATAATATTCCTTAGATACATAGGTCTCCTGTTTGGCAATGCTGAATGGATGATTAATAATCTCATAATCCCCTAGTGCTTGAGTAGGTCTCATCTACAATAACTTTAGCACCATTATTTTTTGTTGAAGTCTATGTCCCAAGTTGTGTAAGACTTTAACGATAGCAAATGAATTGAAAATAGAGCAACCATTATTAATCATTAACAATAGCAACCTTTCACCCACCATTACAACACACAAAGAAATAGAGCAACATTTAATACAGGTCCAGAAGAACAAGGAGTTGTAGGAGAGCAAAACATTGATAATATGGGTGAGAGAAGGGATCCAGGTGAGGAGAGATTCTTCAATATGGTGGAACAATTCATGCGGGGGCAGTGACAAGCAGATCAAAGAGCACAGAAACAAAATCAGCGAATGGACCTGTTGTTACAGATGATGGCTAGGTAATTGGGTGTTAATGTTAATGCTTGTGTTGGAGGTGGAAACAATGGTGGGAACGATGAAGGTAATAATGGGGGACAAAATGGAAATGGACAAAACAGAGGAGGAAATGTGGGCGACAACTTTGGACATGCAGCTCAACCCACTAGAACGGTGAGCTCTAGACCTCTTCTACCTACCATCCCACCTAGGGCACTAGCATAGCCTGCGAATGAGCCTCAGATCACCGATTTACAAGATCATTTCATAAGAGATTAGGAGAGTGGAAGACTAGATTTTCAGGCAGCTATATCAGTGCGGGATTATATGGATGTGAGGATGAGACATATGCCTCATGCCAGAGACAGGAATCAAAATTTCGAATTACGGAAGAAAGTAGGGAAGCTTACTCTACCATATTTTGATGCTTCAGGGAAGACCACAACACGAGCTTGGGTTCAAAAGGTGGACACATATCTTCAGCTTAACCCTATGCCAGAAGAAGAAGCCATCAAATATGCAGCTATGCACCTTGACGACATTGCACGAGTGGTGGCAGCATGGCATGGTTACTATGGGGCATGACTAGATTACCTCTTATGTGGAATTTATTGGGAGATTGATAGAGAGATTTGACAAAAAAGGACCCGGAGTTGCACTTTAAGGAACTAGCTCAACTCAAACAATGGGGACCACTGGAGACTTATATTTCAGAGTTTTAGAGACTCTCAGTGTTAGTTATTGACATATCACAGAGAAGGCTCATGGTGCTGTTTATGGATGGTTTAGTTGATCTGTTGAGGGGATGGATTAAGGCTTTCAATCCACCTACATTGCAGGAAGCCATTAAGAAGGCTAGGGACATGGAGGCTTCTAGTTCAAGGAACAGGTTTCACTCAAAGGGTTATCCATAGAAAAAAGACAAAGACAAGAAACATAAACCAAAATGATTCTCACCCACCTTGAAATGATTCGGGTAGACTTGATAGTGATCGGTTGAATGAGCTCAAGAGGAAGAAACTTTGTTTTCACTACAGAGAACTGTGGGACCCTTCACAGAAGTGTACTGTTAAAGCAAAGGCCAAACATATTGAGTGTTTTTCTGTTGAAGAATCAACTTCAAAGAAGTCAGAACAACAATCTGATTCGGAAAGTAGTGATGAAGAGAATATGTCAGAAGGGGAGTTTGGAGATGAAAAGACTATTGCATGATTAACAGGTGCTCAGAAGGCAATCACCTTCAAGGTGCGGGGTACGATACAGGGCCAACGAGTAATTTCACTGATAGACACAGGGGATACAACTAATTTCATTGGTGCACAACTGGTGGCTAAGAAGGGTTTGCAGATAGAGGAGCATGATGGATTCAAAGTGATGGTAGCTAGTGGGCACAAGCTTCTTTGTAGACAAAAGATCACCAATTTGCACATGCGTTTGGGAGATTATGAGCTGGTAGATGATGTCTATGTGGTAGACATGGGTGATTATGATGTGATACTGGGGATGACTTGGATGATATCTTTAGTTTAGTTTACTTTTAACCTGGAGAAATTAGAGATGAGATTTGAGCACTAGGGAAGGAAAGTGGTGCTTCGGGGACTTGTTGATGGAGGACTCAGAGTAGTTTCACTTAAGAGGATGGAACGGTTATTTAGGCATGATCAGGTGGAGTGGGCAGCAAAGTGTTTAGTTATGCCTATAGTTATTGAACAACAAGTTAAGGGTTGCCATCTAGATATTCAGAAGGTAATATCCAGTGACACTAAGCTCTTCGATAGTATTCCTCATGGAGTTCCTCTTGAGAGACAAATAGAATATGTGATAGAATTGGAGGAGGAGGTAAGAGCCCATTTGCCTCAAAGTGGTCCTAGTTAAGGAAAAAGATGGAACGATGAGAATGTGCATTGATTATAGGGCCTTAATAAGGAGACAATTAAGAATAGATACCCCATACCATTGATTGATGAATTGATCGATGAACTACATGGAGCATGTTACTTCTCGAAAATAGATTTGAGATCAGGGTACCATTAGATCGGGATGAGGGTAGAGGACATTGTGATCAGATGCCATTATGGCCATTTTGAGTTCCTCGTTATGCCGTTTGGGCTAACCAATGCTCCTACTACATTCTAGGTTGCATGAATCAGGTATTTGGGAAACAACTGCGGAAGTTTTTATTGATTTTCTTTGATGACATTCTAATTTTCAATAAGACTTGGGAAGAACACTTGCAACACTTAGAATAGGTCTTAAGTATTTTGGAGAGTGAGTCTCTATATGCCAAGGAATCAAAATGTGAATTTGGCATGGTAGAGCTTCTATATCTTGGTCACATAATTAGTGCAAATGCAGTAAGATTGGATCTAGAAAAGATTAGAGCTATCATTGATTGGTTGACTCCTAATCTCACTCAGCTCAAGGGATTCTTTGGTTTGTGTGGTTTTCACAAGAGGTTTGTGAAGGGGTTTTCATAGACAGCAACTCCACTCACAAATCTAACGAAGAAATGGGCCTTTGAATGGTCCGAAGCAACCTAGAAGTGTTTTGAACACTTCAAATAGGTGATGTCTTCCTGTTCAATTCTAGCACTACCTAACTTCACCAAACCATTTGAGTTACAGTGTGATGCATCAGGGGAGGGGATTGGTGCGGTTTTAATGCAGGAAAAGCACCCTATTGCATTTGAGAGCAGGAAATTGAGATGGGTAGAGAAGAGCTACTCCATTTATGATAGAGAGATGTTAGCCATAATGCATGCGTTGGCTAAATTTAGATCCTATCTGGTAGGGGAAGATTTGTGATCAAGATGGACCATAACGGCATCAAATATTCTATGGAGTTAGAGGGATCTTAATGGTAGGCAGCAAAAATGGGTCACCAAGTTATAGGCCTATGATTTTGAAATTATGTCAAAGGTAAGAAAAATGTGGTTGCTGATGTACTTTCACTGAGATCCCACGTATGCTCTTTGGTTGAGATATCAGCTGATTGGAAGGAGAAAATTGCAGTGGAGTATGCAAAGGATCTGTGGGCAATAGGATTGATTGAGGGCACTATCCATGATGATAGGTATTCAGTGATTGATGATTTGATTTTCTATAAGGACATAATTTATTTAGTGCCTTCCTCACACTTTAAGGAGTTGATCCTAAGGACATTCCATGACACACATGACACACTATTGGCTGGTCACTCGAGGTTCTTCAAGACTTATAGGCAGATCCAGGAGAGGCTCACATGGAAGGAGCTTAAGAATGAAGTCCTAAAATATGTTAGGGAGTGTCCAGTTTGCAAACAGAACAAGAATGATCATACCTTTCCAGCTGGTTTACTTCAGCCTTTACCGATTCCAAATAAAAAATGGGAGAGCATATCGATGGATTTCATTACAGGATTGCCCAAGGTTCAGATTAAGGATTGCATTTTTGTGGTGGTTGATAGGTTAACAAAATTCGCACACTTCTTTGCTATTGTAGCCACTTATACAGTAGCTTAGGTGGCTGATTTGTTCTTTAGGGAGGTGTTCAGACTTCATGGGATGCCTAGAAACATTGTGAGTGACAGGGACAAAAAGTTCTTGAGTTTGTTCTGGCAGGAACTTTTCAGACAGAGTGGTACTGAGCTCACCCCTAGCACCAGTTATCACTCACAGACTGATGGCCAAACAAAAATAGTGAACAAGTGGGTTGAGGGTTATCTTAGAAATTGTGTTAGGGCAGCAAAAGGCATGGCTTAGATGGTTGCACTTGGGTGAGTATTGTTACAATACCACCTATCATATGTCCATTAAGATGATTCTGTTCATGGCTTTGTATGGATACAATTCTCCTAACTTCTTGGATTTACTCTTTGGAGATAGCAGGGTACCCAAGTGTAATGTCCCATTTTAGGAACAATGCGATTTAACCACAAAATGTGAAGTTTTCATACCACTTGTAATTTTATAAATGTTAGATTATGCAATTGATCAGATATATATAGATAACAAAAATATTATTCAAAAAAACAAAATATATATATGGGATATTGATCACTGTTGTATCTTATATAACTGATAACAATTGTGCAAGGACGATCTTGCTGTTCAATATTATATTAGCCTTCTCTGATTTGACAATGGAGAGTATGCTATATTGTCTTCCTATCACCTAGCGATGAATTACTTTTTTTATTTCAATCTTTAAATATATGCAATATATATGATGATATTGCTTGTAGTGATATGTTGCTGTTTCAGATATGAATATGTATTCTTCCAACAATGATTAAAATGTTGTTTCTGATATGATCGATCTCTACTTGCAACAATGTTGTTGTCCCTGAATATTGCCTTCAAACTATGCAACCGAAATATGCCAAGAGGCCGATGCTCTACGAGCAGATCTAATAAAGGATACAAAGGAATAAAGGCTCCCAAAATCGATGCCTCTCTTGGAGGAATGCTGGATGTCCCTTAATTTAAGTCTAGAAGAGTCATTAAGGAAGAGGTTGCAACCCAAAGTCAAATCACATCTTTTTAATGAATCGCACGTCCCTAACATTAATCATTATTTACTTAATGAAATCACACCCCTTGATTTATGCGATTAATAACATATCTTCAACTTATTATAAAGTCGCATCTCCTCAAGGTATTAATTTATTAATCGCTCCCTTGAGAGTTGGCCACTTAAACATTGATTAGTTCAGGTCTATGGGTCGCTACTCTCGGATATAACTCTTTTGTTAATCACTGTTCTTTCTTAAACGAGTTATTGTTTTAATGTCATATAATTGCTAGCTAGTATGCTCCTATCCATGATATAACCAACACTTTTATCAAAACAAACTTCTTTGGTAATTGCTGTTTAGTTTGTTATCGCTGCCAATGCCAATTACTGCTCATTAATGATTGATCATTGCATACTATTTTCATCGCTTGGTATGAAATCGCTGCGTACAAGGATTATCTATTGTGGATATCGACTACTGTATACTGCCACACCATCCTGCATCTGAATGAACTTGTGAATAAATTAAGCTAGTACAATCTTCTTCATATCCTTGATGCTTTATTCTCTGATACAGTCACTGCATATGAGTCTGTTTGTTAGTTTATAAACATGGACTGCCACCTTAACATTTTTTATAAACTTATCGACCATCTTTGCTATACAGTCTGTAATGTCCCCTTTTAGGATATCTTGGAATATCGGGACCAAATGTTATATGCTTCTATCTTATGCTGAGATCGATGATCTAATGGAAGGGAAATATCGAACTCATATACTTAACATGATGCCTGTTCCAAACAGCATGTCTCTAACCAACACGTCTCCCCCCACTTAGAACGGTCAAGCATTAACACGTTTAACACGTTTTAACAAAGAGTCAATTCATATCATAACATAGAACTGATTTATATATTAAACAATTCATATATATTAAGCATTACATAGAATCAATTCATATATTAATCGATTCATATTAATTATCTCATAGAATCGAATCATATAATAGTTGATTCATATACATAATACAATGTATATTAATTAGTGAACTAAGTTGACTCGGTCAGTGTAATATATTCAATATATCTATTTTATGTTTTAATGGTAAAACTTCTTAAATAGTTAATATATTATTAATAATTGAAATATGAACGTTACATTAAAATAAAACGATAATAATAAATAATAATCGTAACAAGTAATAAATATTAATAATCATATATTAAAGGAAAATCGTGAAGTCTCATAAATGAGATGATTTTCCAATATTATTAAATGTTAATTAATAAATGTTTTAATTATCGTCTTTATTTAATCCCATGTCCAAAGAGAGGTTATGACACCAAGGCAAGAGATTTATTGTAGGAAAGTTAGGACATCATGAGAGAATTGAAGGAGAACATCTAGCAAGTGCAAAACCAGCATAAATTATATGCTGATCAACACAGGGTTGAATGTAGCTTTGAGGTTGGTGATATGGTTTACCTAAGGCTTTAGCCTTATAGTCAGTCCTCTCTGAAGAGGAGTGGTGTTGAAAGACTTAATCCACAATTCTATGGACCATTTAGAGTCACTCAGCACATTGGGGAGGTGGCCTGGAAGTTAGAATTGCCAGCTAACAGTAAGGTGTATAATGTATTTCATGTCTATAGGCTCAAAAAGGCTCTAGGCCATAATGTAGTTCCATCAGTAGAGTTGCCACCCTTGGATGAGGAGGGGAAACTGATATTGGCTCTAGAGGCTCTCATTGATACCAGGGAGAGGACACTTCGGAGGAGGACGATCAAGGAATATCTGGTTAAATGGAAAAATTTGCCAGTTGAGGATGCCACGTGGGAAAATGAGCAGATTTTGCAGCATCCAGAGATGAAATTGCTTGAGGACAAGCAAGTTTGGGAAGGGCGGACTTTAATGTCCCCTTTCTAGTACACATTTTATGTTGTCGTTAGCCTATTTCTCCATGGTCTCGTAGGCTAACAAGACATTTAAGGGATCTTGAGGATATTTGGTCTAGTCAGTTTCAATTGTGAGTGATTCTGATTTGTTTTTGAGATACTTACTACTTATAGTAAGTTAGTGGCCAGGTCAGTGATTCAGTATTTGTAGTGAATTCTTGGATGACACTTTTGTTAGTGGTAATGATTAAATACTGACTAGAGATATAATAGTTATTTGGTTTTATTTATTATTTAATAATAAAGTTAAAATTAAGTTATTAACTTTATTATTGTTTAATACCTTTAGTGGGACACATAAAGTTGTGTGTTTTAAATATTAAATGTTCCCTTTCACTTAAAGTACATGGGTGTCCATGAAGAGGAGATTAAAATATTTAAATAAAAGGGAACTTCATTTATCCCACATCTGCTAGGCAAGATGAGTCGACCTCTTGAGGAAAGGATATAAGGGCATTTTGTATGCTTTTTCCAGCATGCTTGGTTGATTTGAAGAAATTACTTGTTCAGTTTTGGAGGAGATAATCTTCTTGGGGCTTTGAGGACGAAATACCTTTCAGCTATCAATCTCCATGCTGTTGCAATATATAGTTTGGGGGTTTATTTGGTGCTTGCAAAACAGTAAAGACTATTATGCACAGTGAATGGTGAATAGTGAATTGCTACAGTGGTGTGAATAGTAATTCGCTACAGTAGTGTGAACAGTGAATCGCTACAGTGACGTGGTCATCTCTAGTAGTAGTACTGCGTTTGTTGAGACATGGACTCTGTTGGAATTGCTGCTAAGGGTCAATTTATGAAGTATTAGCAGGTCGTGTGAAGCTGGGTCCATTTCATGCTAAACTGGAGGCACAGGAGGGTGGAAATAGATGAATGTGGTCACATCTGATGGTTACTAACACTCTACAGGCTGTTGTTAACATTTACCAGGTTTGCACGAAGTTTCCAGGTCTGAAATAATTTATATCTGCTATCCACTTAGTTATTAATGGTCATATACTTAGTATCTACTGTTATTTTTTAATCTGAGTGAACTTGTAAGGGCAGAAATATCGTTTTAGATAAAGCTGATTGTTTCCCTCAGTCACTGTTAATTTCTTGAGTGTTAAAGGTTTCATATCAGTCATAAACAGAGCATAATATAATCTTGTATGTCTGAGATAATTATTATCTGAGTATTGTTATTGCTACCATAGTTATATCTTTGTGGGTTATACTGGGTTTGCACAAGTCTTATATTAATTTTTGAACAGTTGCTTAATTGTAAATTAGTCATATTAGAAAGTGGATTTCTAGACCTGTATCTGCATTACATATTGAATGTCAATCAAGCACCTATATGAATATGCTCTGAGTTGATAAATGTTCCATTCATCAAACAAAAGAAAAAAAAAATCGAAAGTATTGCACAACCTTGAAGGGATCTTACATAGTTTTTGTTCATTCAATAGGGCCTCTTCCGTATGGTTTATGCACTTGGTACGAGGGGGATTCTATGTACGCATAGCTCTAGCAGTATCCCCTTTAGATCCTTTACGATCACGCGAAGGTTTCCTTGTGTTCCATGAATATCTTGAACGCAGTCGCCTTTAGTACCGGGTCCCAGTTGTCACCAACCAATATCACCTTTGGGTTGTCTTCATTGCCCCAATTCATCTTCTTCACACTTGGCTCTTTGTACTTTATGATCTTGTCTCTTTCAAAATGGTGCATCAACATGCCATCCACTCATGCCACTCGCTCCTTATACTCTTCATACTTAGGGAAAAAGGTAGCAGTCTCCGTACCCTTGTCAACTTCCTCAATCTCCCCAATCTATAGCATGCTGCACTTGGGGTGGAAGACTTTGTAGTCCTCCATCTGCCAGTGAAATAAACCATTTAGGGAACTTGTTTCATCCTTCGAGCAATCTTCGAGTTCAAGTACTCCTTTGTCATTAGGTTTCATCGCTCTATGTTCTTTATCCATCTTGAGATCTCCATCTTTAGACTATGAGTTGGATGATGCTAGTTCTTCACTAACTGCCTGATTCCTTAGGTCGATGACGTACTTCCTCCCTTCACTCTTTATTGAGAGTGTCTTTCGCTTCTAGTTATGGTTTGCCTTGGCAATGATCAACCAACCCCTCTCAAGTGTTGATGTTTGTAGCTAGGTTGGATTCCTTCTAAGGCCAACCTAGCAAATGAATGACTAATTGGCTTATCGGCCTTAGTCATGATGGATGTGCAAGATTAAAATATAACTTGTATTTGGCCGACCTTATAATGGAATTTCATATTGCTTATAGGGCCGACCCTATTATATTATTGTTATTGTTTTTATTCTATATTGCTTAAGGGCCAACCCGCTATGAAAAGGGTGCCTCTTGCATATATATACAAGGTGTAAATGTCATTCATTAGTATCAATTCATTCAGCGAATTACAATACACTTCCAACAGAGCGAATATACTCAGATCAGTGAATTCATCCAGCATAGCTAATCCTTTCCTTGGCAAGCGAATTTAGTATTCAGTCAAGCGAATACATTTCTCAATCAAGCGAACTCATCCTCACCAGATAGGATCACATCATCATCATGTGCGAATTAGATTGAAGACAGTTTGAATGCCCTAGTGCGGATCAAATGCATATGATGATTTAATTGTTCATATAGCTTCAATAGGCGAAGCAAACTTGTAAAGATTCATTCAGTTTTGGTAAATATAATCAGATATTTGATTGTTTGGTTTATCACCTTCAAGAGGAAGGTTTTCCCATGGTATTTTGGTGTTCTCCTTGTTCATTGTGTTAATTTGTTTAATTGCTATCATTCTGATCTAAAAATCAACATGGTATTAGAGCCAGGTTTAAGAATATTTGATTAGATTGGAATATGTCTGGCGATCTTGCCTGAGATGAAGGAGATGCACTTACTTTGTGGCAACAGGGAAGATATTACTTCCATTGCCTTCTGACTGGAAGGGCAAGTGTGAAGCCGGGACGACATTTAATGCTCCACATTGTAATAAGAAATTGATCTTCGCCAGATACTTGAAAGGAGGTATCGAGTTGGCTATGAATGTTGTCTGTTGAGACATCCAGTAAATATTAGCGATATATGTTCTACCGAATTCAGTTCAAATAAGAAAAGTGTGTGAAATGCTTTAGTATTGATGAAACCCACTATCGGTGTTGAATTATCACTTTCTTTGCACAAGCCTTGCGAGATTTATTATTCCTGTTTGACGTGGATCCCTCTCTACCTGATATAGGGTTTGTTTTGATTATATCGACGGTGTCGTGAATTAAGATAATTTCACTATGATTCTTAAAGATGTGGGAACCGTTTGCCTAGAGTCTGTCTGACATAATGATATTATCACAATATTGGCAGTTTTGTACTATTCTGAAACTCACGACATTTGGTCAAACTATTGGCATCGAGAGTTTCCAGAGACTTTAAGTGCATAGGCATATCTGGAGACAGGGTCCTAGATCCACTTTTCTTATTGGTAGCACATCAGGCATTGGTTCTCATCGAGCGATTTCATTTCTTATTGCTTGGTTGCAGTGAGTCTTTCCTTACTGTCGTGATTGCAAGCACATATTTCCTTTGTGATCATGGGTTATTGGAGATTGTTTTATATATCTCAGTGATTGGCATTTCATTTGATTCGACTAGTGGCCTGCAAACTTGATCCGTCACTGCATTGATTTGTTTGGTTGTGCAATTTCTTTAAGGAGCTACATCTTCGTGGTATTTTTTGGCGACCTCTTGGTGGTCAAATCACAAGGTTTGTGACTTGAGGGAATGAGCTCTAATATTATCATTGCGTAGGCCCTCTTTTTGGGTTGGAGCTATTAATGGCATGGTCAAGGGTTGGCTGCATCTATTTCTTTGAGCTGTATGGATAGTATATAGATCGGCCCATATTTTGGATCATATGCGTGGTTGGCTTATTTCAGAGCATACCATTCCATGTGTTCGGTGCTCTTGATAGTAGTGATATTGTGGTTTCGAGATGCACCATTCCATTTGGCACACAACTTGACCCCTCTCTTTGGCGATTTCTTATTTTCGGCATTAACTTGATCAAGATCCACATGATTGATGTATTGGTTAGCGAACCTATTGTTTGCTCCTTAGTCATGCCGTGTTTCCATTATTAGATGGTTTCCTTTCTTGTTGGTCATACGCATCTGCAACTTGGTTGGCCATCACCAAACTCTACGCAAGGGCATTTGCTATATCCATCTGCTTGTTTGTTTGTTGAATGCGATATCTATACTGGAGGAAATGTTTCTTTTTGCTAGGGCATCATATTTGTTGTAGGCCATAGTTTATTTGTTGCCTTCATGGGATCTCTCTATTCCCTAAAATTATATTGCTAGTGCCGAATTTGTGTGTCGTTGCATTGGCTATCATTGTTTGTTGGCTTGGCTATCATTTTTACATATGCGTGAGTAAGTTTGGAGGCTTATGCATTTTTTGGAGGAGCATATGAAGATTTAGGAGCTGAACGTGAGCTTTCTATAGGGCAGCCTATTCAATCTGTAAGTCGTTAAACATTTTCAGTCTTGGCGCATTGTACCAGGCATGGCAAACTTAGGTCCAAATTTACACATCATTTCTGGAAGCTAATACTTGGGTGTGGGGGTTCATCCTTGGAAGTCGTGTATCATTGAGACCCTTGGCATGATTTCTAAGTTAACACTTAGAAAGGATTGGTGTGTCTCAGACGTGAAGGGCAATGTTCCTGGATTGAGTGTCTCAGTCTCTGTGGATGAAAAGATGAGACACAGTTTCAAGACTAAATCCATGGGTACCAACAATAAAGAGATAAGTATTTTTTATGTTTGTATCATTGAATAATGTTCATCAATCTTCTATGAAGTTATTAATTCATGCATTGGGATAGTGAATCATGTATGCTTCTAGCATTGATATTTCTATTCAAGATAGTTTGATTCTATGAACTATTTGTAATCTCTCTGAAATGCTTTAGGACGGACTAAGGAGCATAAGGATGATGAGAAATTGCATTCAAGGGAGGAAGAACTTGATGCATCTCGTGAGGAAGTCACGCAGGCTGAAGAATGGAGTCACAACTTTCTGCCTTGACTAAGTTGGCAACGCATGACTAGAGACATCTCTCAATGAGGAAGAACCTATTCAGGTTGACCTTTGCAATCATTCTTTGAAGAGGAGGAATTAGCTTTCAAAGGGAGTCTGACAAACCAAATAGAGGTAACCTTGGACGAGGAGGTCAGGAGATTGATGCAAGAACTTGGGTTTCAGAGGGAACCACATCATCATGAAGATTTGGTAGATCCTACCATGTATAGGCAGCAAACTGGATTGTTTATACTAGACCAGATATTTGCTATGTTGGAGTGTAACTGATCAGAGGAGCACCTCTAGCTGTTGCTTTAGTTTGTGGTCTGCTTTGATGACTTGATGTAGCAAGAAGCTGTCTTCAGCGACAGTGAGCACCACAGAGGCAAAATATATTGCAGCCTGTATGGCAGCCCGAGAAGCAGTGTGGCTTCAAAAGATCCTTGGAGGATTGGTTGAGCAATCATTGGAGCTGACTGTTATTCATTGTAATAATCAAGCTGTGTGAAGCTACTTGTCAATCCTGTGTTTCATGATAGATGAAAGCATGAGGAGATCAAATATCACTATATTATAGATATGGTGCAAAGGAATGCTATTCAATTGAGGTACACTTTGTTGATCAAACAGTCGATATTCTCACCAAGCCTCTTGCCAAAGTGAAGTTTGAGCATTTTTGAGACAAGCTTGGAGTTGTGGAGAATGAAGACCTTGCTGAGAGGGAGTCTTAGCATCAGTGATTTCTTGAGATGTACTATAATGCATTCTTCTCTGCGAGAGAAGTTTGAGGTGCAAGCCCTTGTTAATGCATTCTTCTCTACAAGAGAAGTTTGTGGTGCAAGCCCTTGTTAGTGCATTCTTCTCTGCGAGAGAAGCTTGAGGTAAAAGCTCTTGTTCCACCTTCTGGGAGTAGCCATGGTAGATGTCATGTGAGAGATTCCAAAAACTTAGCACTTGTGTTTATTCAGCCTCTGGGAGTAGCCATGGTGAACGTCATGATGAAATGACATCACGTTGAGTGATTCTGTGATGAGCACTTGTGTTTATTTGCATTTTCATACATGGGAGTAGCCATGATGGACCCACCCTCTGGGAGTAGCCATGATGGATGTCACTAGGTGACCCAGATATTGAGGACTCCTCCCTAGCTAAGAGGGAGTGTTGATGTTTGTAGCTAGGTTGGATTCCTTCTAAGGCTGACCTAGCGTATGAATGACTAATTGGCCTAGCGGCCTTAGTCATGATGGATGTGCAAGATTAAAATATAACTTGTATTTGGCCAAACTTATAATGGAATGTCATATTGCTTATAGGGCCGACCCTATTATATTATTGTTATTGTTTTTATCCTATATTGCTTAAGGCCCGACCCACTATGAAAGGGTGTGTCTTGCATATATATACAAGGTGTAAATGTCATTCATTAGTATCAATTCATTCAGCAAATTACAACACACTTCCAGCAGAGTGAATATACTCAGATCAGCGAATTCATCCAGCTTAGCGAATCCTTTCCTTGGCAAGTGAATTCAGTATTCAGTCAAGCGAATACATTTCTCAATCAAGCGAACTCATCCTCAATAGATAGGATCACATCATCAGCATGTGCGAATTAGATTGAAGACAGTTTGAATGCCCTAGTGTAGATCAAATGCATATGATGACTTAATTTGTTCATATAGCTTCAATAGGTGAAGCAAACTTGTAAAGATTCATTCAGATTTACTAAATATAATCAGAGATTTGATTGCTGGCTTTTTCACCTTCAAGAGGAAGGTTTTCCCAAGGTATTTTGGTGTTCTCCTTGTTCATTGTGTTAATTTGTTTAGTTGGTGTCTTCCTTTTGATTTTTGCAGTATGTTAAGTCAGTCTTATATCATCCTTATGCATTTGCACTTGACTTTTACACGTTTTGAAGAGGATTTTTATCCTTTAATCCAAGTTGGCCAGCTCTACTCCTAGGTGAAATTTATATAAGTACAAGGACAGTAGGGCACATTTCTCATCATGCCGAGGACTGCAAGGGCGCAAATCAGAGGTGTAGAGGCACTGCTGTGCAAAATCCCACCTATCCAAGGACATTAAGGTGTAGTTTGAAGGCAGTCCAAGACCAGGGTAGGTGCATTTTGAGGCTATGCAAGGACAAATGTAACCAATCTTTTCTTGAAATGAGAAATAAAATGATTGAAGCACCTCTAGCTGTAGCTAATGATTCCAATGAGCTTTATTCATCTAACAAATAATTATCTAAAACAAATATCTGAAAAAGTCACAAGTCCAGTGCAATCTCTAGACTTTTGCCAGGTAGGATCTCTAGATTTGAGTGCCTTCTCCCCACTAATTTGCTGATGTAGCTCTAGTATGTTGCAATATCATTTGAGTTCCCGTAGGTCAATGGTATGGTTAGGGGATTCATTCTGAGGGTCATGACGCTTTGCAGGGGCTTTGTGAGCCGTTTTGGACCTTCAAACGATTGTTCCTACTTTTTAGGGAAGTCTCCTATTTTTTAGGGAGAATTGGCAATTGATTGGATGACCACTAGAGGGACGAGGGAGTAGAGCAGGATCCTTTTGAGCGGCTACAAGTGTTTGAAGAGAGGTTTCTATTTTTAGGGCGAGTCCCTACTTTTTAGGAGGAATTTGTCAGTTGGCCTGCAGGACTCAGGCAACATCAGTGATCATAGTGCTTCAGACGGAATTCAGATCTGAGTCTCGGATTGCATTTTATGAATAAATAAGGAAATATTTATGGATTTAAATAAATTATATTAAAGTGATATTATAATCACTTTATAATAAAATAACTTATAATAAGTTGGCCCCCTTTTTCCTAGGCGTTTGAGGCATAAAATGTTGTGATAAAGAGGGGAAAACATTATAATAATAAAGTATAATGCCTGAGGGGTCAATTTTTAAAGAAAGACATAGATTTTATTAAAAATAATAAGTTGAAAATAGGGAAACCCTAAAAGTGACGACCTAGGGTTAGGAGCCTTTTAAAAAGCCATTTGGAGGTCATTTTTCATCATTTTTTGATTCATTTTTTATATACTTTCATCCTTGGAGAGGTCTGCAACAACAAGCTTCAGTTGGATTTCAGGTTGGGAACGAAAACTCTCAATCTTCTTCAGTGTTTGGATGAAATCCAACTCAATTGCAGCATTCAAGAATCCTCTTTCAGGCCATTTGGGGTCAAGATTTAGAGGAGATATTATATTTACAGCAGGTTTGAGACATCATCAGCAGATCTGAGCAGTTTGGAGAACATTTCCAGCAAAATAAGTGTTAAATATTGCTGGCCGTACCATCTACAGCAGGGCCATACCATTCATTCATGGCCTGTGAGGTCAAATAAATAATTTGGAGGGTTTTAGCAACACAATTTGGTCTGGAATTCATTGTTGATGAATAACTTCAGCGAATCCAAGGGTTTTTCAAGAGAATTGGAACATATGTGGTGTACATGAGCATTTCATTGAGGAAAATTGTTAGAATTTAGGAATCTAGCTTGGTGACCCTGAAGGATTTGCATTGTACATTTATAATTTGTTTTTGGTAATTATTTTTGAAGTAAATAAAACTCATTGGTGCCATTGGTGGCAAATAAAAGCACATGTATTGGCCAATTCACTAGTTCAAGCAATAAAACCACTCCTACCAGGCTAACGCTGGACACCTGGTATGCCAGTTTGCCCTTGAATGTTAGAATTTGTTCATTCTTTGAATTCATTATTTGTTGCAATTAAATCAGAATTCTGAGTTTTGGTTTCAGTCAATTATTAGTTTGTATTTTGCATTTCTATATCATTTTGCATCGCTCATTGAACAAGCAAACACCTCAAAAACATCAAAACTCATCAAAAACCCAAAATACATTCACTGGTCAAATATTTCAAGTCAAACCAAAACCATCATATTGGGCCCAATTCCTAGTTGGCATATTTCAGTGCATTTTGAGGCTATGCAAGGACAAATGTGGGAGGGTTTTCACCTTATTCAAGGACAACAAAGGGCGCGTTTGAGATGTGATTGAGGACTAACGAAGGCAGGTTTGCAAGATGGTCATGGACAAGGCAGACGGGATCTCACCTTGTGCAAGGACTAGGAAGGCGGCTTTGAGCTTGTGCAAGGATAAACTAGGGTGCAAATTCCACTTTTACAGGGACAATCCAGCATGATTCGAAGGAAAAGGAGGATTTTACATTGTTTCAAGTAGACTTTCCTTGTGCATTTTAGGGATGGAAACGGATTGTTAGGCGTGAATCCAAGCTAGAGATGGATTTTTTAGTGCAATTCCATGTTGGAGCCGGAATTTGAGGTGGAATTCCATGATGAAGATGGACTTTGCATTGGTTTTTCCCATTCTAACTCAAGAATTCCTCATTTCAACTTTGGATCTCTTATTCTGATTTAGGAATTCCATATCTCATCTCTGAATTTCTACACTTCAAACATGGATTCCCACACTTTAACTTAGGAATTTTCCAATAATCCTCATCCCAATTCTGGATTGTGAAGGGGATCGTGACCTAGAGGTGGATTTCTTAAGGGAAATCCACCTCAAACATGGATTTTACATCGTGAAATTCAATCCTTGGAAAATTTGGTCATTCCATTCTCAAACCGTGGAATTCTCATTCCATTCCCTATCCAACCTTAGGACTTCTTCTTTCATCTACATCTAAGTGTTGCAATTTTCATGACATTCAGATTTTTTTTTCTATTTTCCTCAAGGACTAATCATTCATTCCTCATTCGAGACTTGGAATTCCTAACTTGACTCACCTATTCCAGAAGAACTCTTACACTTACTCCATGGATTGCATAATGCATTCCCATCCATATGCACAAGATATTACTACCTCCTTCCAAAGGCTAAAAGATCAAAATTATTTGCTAAAGCTAAAACAAAACTAAGCACAACACTAAGCTAAAAAGCAAAAAAAAAGAGCGGTCCCCATTTGCAATGGGCTGTGTGTGTTTACCACACAACAATAGCAAGATCTGAATTCTCTCAGATTTTGATGTTTGGTTTTCTAGAAATTGCAGATTTTCGTAGGTGAGTCAAGCAGTTCTCATTTTGGGAACTTCCGGGCTCTATTCAGGTTGACACAATATTGTTTTTAGGTGCAATGTTTTTGAAATTGCATAATTTTTTCGTTTAATTTTGATTGTATGTAGTGTGATCATTTAATTTTATATAAAAAAATGGTGTTCAGCTTTGTTGCCTATGTTTTGACATTTGTAATATATTGAGATTGAGACCACTTCATTGATTTGGCAAGTGGAAACTATAATTGCACCAAGTGGAAACTATAAATGCACCAAGTATGAATTTCCATTAGTATAATTTGTTGGAGAGGTTTCTTGATTGTGTTATTTTGGTGGGGTATTTATGCAAATATGCTCGATTTTTAAGTGCTATCATCTCATTTACTTGTCATTTTGGGGCAATTATACATGGGCATTTTTTAATCATGAACTAAAATAAAGTTTCATCCTAGGGGGTTTCATGCATAGGTGTTTCTACACACTAGGAAATAATAAAGGGATGAGAATGTAGTCAAAAGGCTTGCATTGTGATCCTACCTTCATCTTGATGAAAGCTCATATGTCTGTCTAGATCCTCTAGTTTTCTCTTTTTCACATCTTGCTTGTGACTTGACATAGCTTGATTCACTTGAGTTCACATCTCAGATTGAGAGCCTGTTGTAAATAATCATGAATCTTGTGTCTAATTCACAACAACTTACATCTCAAATCGAGAGCCATTCATCATGGTTAATGTTCTTGAAACTTCTTGGCACTTGCTCCTATGGATGAGTTGTAGTCATAGATCCAAATTCATTCATAATACTCTCTTTGTCCTCTCTTGGGGGAGTTTTTCCCTACAGATTTTCTGCTTCTCATCTTTTGAGGGGTATCATCATTGTAAATGGGTACCTGATCAACCCTAGTTGTTGGGATTTATTTCATGTTTCATATTTCTCCCAAGTTGCACTTAAGGAGGGGTGTTGATGTAATTATTTAATTGCCCCTTATTTTTGAAGTTTACATAATACATAAGTACATGTAATTTATTTTTCATATTAATCTCTCCATACTCTCATATTGGATTTTAACTAATTTTTGCATTTTGCATGATTTGTAAATTTGCTTGTAGCTTTTTGTAATCTTCTATAGTCACCTAAATCTAGGTTTGTATTCAAATTTTTATTAAATCCTAAATTATTTTGTTTTGTATTGTCAAGAAGGTGACATCTTAAAACATCAACATTTCATTGGCATACAATGCAAGGAAAACCACATAAATATAAATAGTATCATAGCTTGAAAGAAATTCACCTAGTATTTGCATCTACTAAATAATGAAGATTTATTACAAAAGAAGAATAGGCTGTTCACAAAATTCCCAAGCCAAACCCTATTCAAACCATCCAAAAATTCTGATCGGAATCCCTTTGGATGCACAACTACAAACTTTGTATGAATCTATCCACTGTAATCAAATTGTCACACTCTTTAAATTTGAGTTTTGAATGTTTTTGTCCTCAAATTTGTAAGCTTTTTCTTTTACACAGCTGCCACGAAGAATAGAATAGTTTTTTTTTTTTGAAATGCAAAGATGCCTTACTTTCACCAAAAAAGCTCTTTTAATCTAGCCACTCTTTTTTTTTTACTTTGCTCACAAAAAACCTTTCAATACATTAAATATGCGAAAATTGATCCCCTTTTAAATTTAAATTCATATCCTTAGACGTTAGAATCTTTTTTTTGGTTTTAAGCCAAAATTCTATCATATCTAAAATGACATTAAATTGAATTTGAATTAAATTCACCGAGCTTAGAAATATCCCAAAGGACATATCATTACTTAAGATTGACATCTTGGATACCTAAAGTGTAAAAACCCCAAATTAGAAGACTCGAAGCTGAATTGAATGACTATAGGCATGCTACAATCCAAAGTTTCCATTGTCCTCAAATGTAGCCTAGAAATAGGACTATATCTCTTAGAGTCAAAATTAAATCACAATGAGCTGTTAAAATCTCCAATATGACTCTCAACTACACCAAACAGAAACCAGGGTAGGATGTAACACATCTAGGGGAATCACCAAGGTTACTCAAAGCTTGGTATCACGTTGTAAAAAGTAGGAATATCCTTAAATATAAGAATTTCCCTTTTATTTGTCAGGAAAACAATACAGTACACATATAGTTACTTGTACTTATTCTTCCTATATACAAACATCCATTCACCACTGCATTTTTCACACATAGGTGAGTGGGGCTCACAGCCTTCTATCACCTAGAAAGGGACATTACATGCTTGTGTTGAAAATGTTCACATCTTTAAGTTTGCATGGAAACATGATTGACTTAATTGATATTGATTTTTTCAGGCTGTCCACTCTGGAGCAGACCTTGATTCTGCCATTGCAACATGCATGGGTTATAAGGCACAGGTAATATCTTTGACATACATTTCCATGAAAATTATAATGATCTATTTTTTTGATAAATTTTTATGGAATGTCTAACCACTCACCCATTATTTTACTTTAGGGTCATGATTTTATGGGTGGATTACAAGTTCAACCTGTCAGTGGTTTGTCACCTGAATTGCCTGTAATATTTCTTTCTATTTTTATGTTAGATGAGGCATTTAATTAATGAAAAATATCCTACATTGTAAAATTTGTTGTAGACTACCAGCTGTTTCTAATTTGGTTTTTAGGTAATCAATTCTCTTTCTGTTGATATTTATTTCTGATAGAGCAATAGTTCTAATGTTTAACGGTTAACCACATTATTAGGGACTACTAAAATGTGTTCTAGAGCATGTTGAAGACAATAAGGTGGTTGTGCTCCTTGAGGTGAGTTGTAGGCTTCATGTCCTTTATTCGAATCAGGGTGTTGCTCATGACATGTCTGTAGAAGTTTTTTTTTAATTTATTCAGGTTTTATAATATTATATCTTTCAAGATATTGTAAATTTATCTGATGTGAAGTATTGATACAGGCACTTGTAGAGTCAAGGTTGGAACTTCGTCCTTCTCTACTTAGATCACATGAAAGGCTTAGGGATCTTATTTTCTTGGATCTTGCCCTTGACTCAACAGTTAGAACTGCTATGGAAAGAGGATATGCAGAACTAAACAATGTTTTCCCATTGGTATATCTTTTTATTAGATATTATTTTGCAAGGGTCAAAACAGCTTTTGAATTCATAAATTTTTTTACTATTGAATTGGTTTCGTTGATTTTAATACATGCATATTTTCATGTTATACTTGTCTGATGCATTGTAGTTGTTTTCAAGTGCAGGATATTGTTTATTTTATAGTTTTGGTGCTTGAAAATTTATCATTATCGTCAGATGATAATGAGGAGTTTATTTATTGCCTAAAGGTACTCTTTTTTATTCCATTTATGCAAAATATATAGGTTCTAGCAGTTTGAGATGAATTCTCTTTTTCTATGCTACAATGTTTATTGCTCATCAATTTTGTTTTTTTTGTTTTTAACAAACAAAAGGAGACTTCCACTAATATATAGGAAAATTTACAAAACGGGCAAAAGTGTTGTTTGTTACCACTGCTGCAGTAAAAGGCCATGTTTTTATTTCAAAAGGTTGAGGAGATCAAGCACTAGAGTAACATTTCACAGGATGGGCCCTCCTTCCCAGACATCCTAATTATTCTGGAATTTTCTTATATAGACCAAAAGAAATATTTATACTGTTAAAGATAAACCACAAAAAAATATTTATATAAATTGATCCAGTTGGATTAACTTGTGCTTCCTTTTGAGACTGGGTGTACAGAAAATTTTCATAGTATATGTTACAGAGCCAAAAAAGAAAAAGGAATTGCAAAATCGTCAAGGGTGAAAGTCACCTCTATATTAATTTTTAGGAAAATTTAGCCTGTAAAACAGTGCGAGACACGCAATGGATTTCAAAGAATTGATTAATTTACAGAATGAGCAAGACGCTCATAAATAATACAAGAGTATTTACAAGAATAGCAAGTTTCTAATAAGAAACTGCTGAGAAGATCGTAGAAGATCTTACTAAAATAGAATATACACTATTGAGCATTAATACTAAAATTAACATTATTTTAATATTCTAATAGCCTGCAACTCAGATGAATTTCTGATGTTTGGTCATTGACCTTGTTTTCTTTGGACATCCTCATGTTTCTTAGTTTTCTGATGTTGAAGTTTATTAATCACGTGGGATTCTCAATTACTTCTTGTGTACTTTATCCAAGTGGCAACTCTAAAACTATTACTGGCAGTACTGCAAAATCAATATCATGGTTTTTTACAATGCCCAACCCAATTCCATGGTCTGTGGCAAGGCAAATCCATCTTCTGTGGTCTATAATAACACCAAACCATGTTCAATGTCCTATGGTACCCCAAGCTCGTCATTCTACTCCATCAAGGCCTGTTCAATCCTGGCCTATGGTACCCCAAGCTCGATATTCTACTCCATCGAGGCCTGTTTAATCCTGGCCTATGGCACCCCAAACTCAATATTATACTCCATCAAGGCCTATTTAATCCCGCTGTATATATGCTGCATCAACAATTCCAGTGTCGCAAGACATTGACAGTAGTAGTATGCCTTGATGTTACCTATGTTCCTGTCCTATGTTGGGTGATACCCCCCAAAGGACAGTTATATTTAATGCAGTTCAATAGTAATTGATGGAATGTTATAAGACAAGTGGAACAAAAGTCCTGTCAGCTTCCATAACAGCCCTTTTCCTTTTGCTGCATTGGATATTCATATGTACATATGTAGGTAGTTATAAAACAAGAAAGAGGAGGAAGATAGACAACCATTCACCTCCTTTGAGAGAATAGAAATAATGTATAAATTAATTAAATTTGTATTAGTCATATATCTTTATTATGGATTATTTATGAATGTTATCCCTATTATTGAATCCTTGTTTAACTTTTGCTTCCATTTATACACATTTCAGTTCTAGCAATTTAGAGTGTTGTCCACCAGATCTCTCTTAGATCCACATCAATGTATATGATATTCCATTCAAGAAAATCTAGTGAGATCTCTTAGCCTTTCTCCCATATGAATATGTATCTTTGTTCTAAGAGCCTCTTTGATTCCAAATGTCCTACCGGAGCTATGCTTGGTCATCATGAAATTTGGTGTGGACATCCTGCATGGGTTTTTTTAATGAGTTTTAGATAACTCTTAAATTTTTCAATATCTTATGTTGGAAAATTTTGGACTGCCCCTTCTTTGTGTTTTCCCTTCACTATCAGAATCGAATATGAAAATTCGAATGATGGACCGCTTGAAACATATTTCTCATAGCTTCTGTCATTTGTAAGTCATGGGGAAATTGTAGAGAATCAGTTAGTTCTTGGTTCACCATCATTTGAGATTCTTGTTGAGCAAATGTTGGTCTTGGATAAGTTTTTGGTCCAGGAATGCCCAAGAAACAATCCCTCATTCAATCCAAAGAAGTGATGGTTGATAGGGCATTGGAACTTGTCATTATGGATGATCATGTTCTGTAGGATGAAAGGCATATGTGGCTCAAGCTTTGGAAGGCCTTTCAAGAGTTCGTTGTGTGCTAGTGACAACTAGCTTTGCATGTCCAAAATGATTTTGACAGAAGTAATTTTGGAGTCATTTAAGGCATAATTAGGGTTGTGAAACTCCTCAGCCCTCTTTGTTTGGTTGAGACTTGCATGTGGCCACAATTGATGACTTTAGAACCAAAGCTCTGTCTACTTGTTCCAAGTGACCATCAACTATAGCATTTACAACTTTTTAGAAAAGTTGATTGCTTCCCCAAGTTCCAACAATGGATTTTTTCACCAAAATGTTTGCCGTTCTTTTGGTGAACAAATTCCATCATAGACTAAAATGCCCAAAATTATACGCTTCCTCCATGGATAGAAGGAATTCTAGTATGCAAGGATTGGACCTCAAGTTAGATCTCTCAATGCTCTAACAATGGCCATTTTAGCTTTGCTACAACAACTTATGGATTTAGTATCAATTGTGTATGTTTTTCCAAGCTCTTTTAATTTAGCTTGCTTAGTAATTCAGCCACTTGGTTCAATCTTCTAAGGATGTTTAGTTCTAAATGTGTAGTTGGTGAATAATCAGATAACACAGTATTCCCTGCACGTACCAGGTATTCATGAAACAGAACAATTGTACATCATAACATAAATGACAAATGGCAATAATTAGACCAGAAAGTTATATCTTTATTCCAATGTCCAGAATTGTCCATACATAATCCCCCTGCCGAGGTTCCAACCAAACAATATATAGACCTGACGGTTGGCCAAGTTGCCAACCGTCACCAACTCCCAACTACTTGACGGGAACCTCTCGGCAACAACATAAACATAAACGCAACATAACACACTTATAATTATTATTCATAGTAACATACGTTTTTAGCCCTAACATTAGCTCCCCCAAAAAACGTAGTCGTCTTCCAGACGACTAAGACAATAAGAGCTGAATTATAAAACATAAACTAGGACTGAGAAGACGGAGGAGGCGTCCTTGTAGTGGTTGCGGTAGGAGGTTGCTGTCCGGCCTGGAGTTTCAGGTTCTTTTCTGCCATCAACTGCTGTTCCCGTGCTTTCTTTACCATGTGAGCAGCTTCCAGTAGCTTTTTATCCTTTTGTTCCAGCTGTAAAGTGAGCTCCGCCACCTCGGCTGCTAATGACTGTGCCTCCTTCGCCTGCATGCTGCAACGACCCTCATAGGTGGTCATCTTCATTTCCATCTCCTTCCTCAAGCTCCGCTCCACTGTGGCCAACTCTGCCTGCTTCTCACCTTCCTTTTCTAGGATTGTTATGTACATCCGTTGAGCCTCTTTTTCAACCTGGTGCTGCCGCACCTGTAAGTACATCTCCCGGAAAGCCCCCTCCATCCTGCGGAAGGTGGTGCCTAAGGTGCCCATGCCTCCTATCAAGTGCCTATGGGTCCAGTTCTGAATCATCTCAGGCGCACTATGGTCCGGCCACCCCTGCTGCTCAAAGTGTTATGTGAACTCATCCTTGCACTCCTCGGTCATGAAGTGACACAGCTGTGTAGCGTCGGTTGAATTGTCGGCCTCCATCTGTCCAGTAAGCTGAGCCATGCTGCGTGCAACATCAGAGAGCCCTTGTAGCTCCTCTAGGAATCGTTTGAGTGAGCCTGTTGGGTCATTCAGGTCGGGTGGTGTGATACGGAGTCCTGTGAGAGCGACCTCTGGTCCCCTTCTTTGCTTGTCCCTTCCCTGCTGCTCCTGATCAGTGGATCTCTTTGTGTCCAGGTCTGGGACAGTGATCTCTCTATCTGTGGTCATGCCTGGCCCAATGGCCATGTTATGTGGTGCAAGGGAGGGGGGAAGGTGTGGGGCGAGTGTGAACTACCCTAGCCATCTATCCAGCGAGGCGTCTATATCTTCATCTGTCATAGTATCCAAGGCTGCCTCTAAGTTAGCTGGTATTGTATCGGTTCTTGCTGACACCGTACCAGTTCCTGTTGACACCGTACCAGTTTCTGCTAGCATCGTACCGGTTTCTGCTGGCACTGTACCGGTTCCTGTTTTTGCTGCAAGTACGACCAAGTTGATCTGCGGCAGCGATACCTGTCGCAGTGCTGGCGGTTCCCCTTCTCCAATCTTCTGGAACAGTACCCCCACTGGTCGTACATCTCCCATTGGGCTGGCTACTGCAAGCGCCTCCTGAGGTACGAGGTGTGCCGAGGATAGTTTCAAGGGTGTAAATTTTACCCTCATACTTTTCCATTGAGCCCGCAATCCTCCTTGTTGCTCCTCCCCTTCCTCTTCTTCTTGCTGCCATGACTCTGTTTCCTCTTCCTCCTTTACAGCTGTGTGTCTTGACAGGTGGAACCCCTCATCACCGCTTTCTTGTTCTTCCGTTTCTTCCACCTCCGAATCCTCTGTGCTCCTAACCTCCTCAATTTCTATGGATGTGTCTAGTTTCTTCCTCTTCCGTGTGGGCTGTGTTGTGTCGCCAAGGGTGTCCAAGTGGATATAGTAGTACATGGTGGGTTTATTTGGTTCTACCCTTCTGCGTGGTTCAAATGTCCCCCATACCTCTGGTGGTACCTGTAGGCGTACGACATCTACGAACAAACTAATAGCATGATGGCACATGTAGAATGTTTTGTGTTCCAGTCTCAGGAAGTCATGGATGCGTTCTACCAGGAGTTGTCCCCAATTGTACACCTTCCTGCATCTGATTCCGTTCATTAATCCTATCATCCATATAGCTATGTTAGAGGCGCGGCTGGCTCCCGTAAGGCGACTTTTGACCAGGTCCATTAACATCCTCCATTCGCTAGGTGCGATAAAGGCACGCTTCATTCCTCTGTTGTCGGCCCAGGCGCTCTTCCATTGCTCCTCCGTGAGGTCGTCTCTGCACACCAAATCCATCAACCCTTTCTTTTTTTCTCTGGTGAGTTTTTTGGCTGGCTTGGCAGCAGATGTTCCTTTTTCCGGTATGCCAAATACCCGCTTGAAATCCTCAGGTTTGAACGAAACCCGCACCGTGCATCCTTGGAATTGGATGACTGAAGCTCGTTCTTGCGGATTAGAGCCTGATACCATGGTTCGCAGGACTGGCTCGAACTCTTTAATGTTGAATGTGGGCATTTGCACGGCGTGGTCGACCTGTGCCCTCCCGAGAGATTCCTTCGTCACATGGTCTAGAGGGTTTTCCTCCCACCAAGTACGACATTCACTGCCAGTCGCACTCTCGAATGCTACATTTGTTGCCGTGAGTCCCTCTGAGTCCTTTGTTGCCTTCAGTCTGCTCTTGGTTTTCTTGCTGTTGGCAGCCTCCGTGGCAGTCATGGTTGCACTGCAACTGCCTTTTTCTGTTCTTCTTCCCATACCCCTTCTTGGGTCATTATTATAACTGTCTGATAGATTATCTCGCCAGTTTGTACGGCCCATCGTATCACTCTCAGTTTCCCTGCTGTACGGCTTCTTCCTCGTGTTTTGCCAAACAAGGCCTTTGCCTTTTATACTTGCGTGCTACCTGTACCTGTCGTACGGATATCTCTGACCGCCTTCGTGGAACTGTACGCCGTACGGATATCTTTGTCTGCCTGTCTGATACTGTATGCCGTACAGATTTTGCCTTGCGTGGACTCCTCTGCACGTGCTCATACGGTTATGTCGTATGCCGTCTTCCCCTTGCATTGTTCCATATGGTAATGTCATATGCCGTATAGAAAATTCCTCTCGCCTTGTTCCCTACGGCGATCTCCTCCTTCTAGAATCCGCACGTGACTCGTACAAAACTTGTCTTCTCTAATCCGTACGTCGTACAGTTGTGTTTGTTGCCAATCTGTACGCCGTACGTTGTGATTGCCAAGCAATTCGCACGCCATATGGTGGGGTTTGTTGCCAATCCGTACGCCGTATGGTATCCTTTGATGCGATCCGTACATCGTACGGCAAGACTCCGTCGTATTCTCTCCTTTGTTCAATCCGTACATCGTACAAAATTATCCCCTTCCGCGTGTCTGTACAATTGTTCCAGACTGTATATTGCGTCCGTACATTATGCAACTGGTTCGTATGGTATGTAACTTCCTTTCCTTCGCTCAGTTTTGTCTGGCTGCCAAGTTCATCCTCCCGTGCTGTGTCTAATGGGGTCTCGTGGGGGTTTTTATAAGCCTTTTCTTTTGCCAGGGTTAGGGTTAGGTAAAAATGCTTTATTAACTTAACATAAAATAATTGTTTCCTCAGTAGTCTTACTTTTCCTCTATTGTTTTTACTTGCCTGATATTTTAATTTTTTAATGCCTGCCGATTTGGACTTGCTTTTTTCCAGTATTTCTTGTCTCCCCTTAAGACCCCTTGTTTTTCCAGTCGTCTTACTTCTTTTGTCTGGCACGACTTTTTCAATATTAGCTTCATTGCCTTAGTTTACCTCGGTACCCCTTGGCTTGATTGTGCCCTCTGGCTGGCCTTTTGTAGGCCATTGGCCAGTTTATTGTGTTTGTTTTTGCGGCCAAGGAGTTTCCCTGTCTCCTTTGTTTCCTTCTTACTGGCCCTTTACCTTGTTTTTTCCTCCATTTCTTCCTTGGTTCTTCGTTCCTCGTCTTGTCCTCCTTCCATTTCTTGTTTGGTTCTTGTTCGGAGTCTCCATCCCCATTGTTCCTCCTTTTTACTCCTGAGGTATTGTTGGGCGTCCTCATTCTTATTTCTTAGTCGTGCAACCACGTACACACATGTGGTAGTCTTATCTAGCATTCTTGTGCACAACACGTCCCTACGTATTCCAGGTCCCATATCTTGTCCACCAGTGGGGCAGGTCCCACACCCTTGTAGCGACCGTCAATGTACCGATCCCCGTATTGGTGGTACCATTTTACTCTTTCTCCGTCAATCTCCGGTGGTCCAGCTAGGTTGGGGATCACCCGGTACAATGAGTTAGGTCCGGCCTCTACCTCGCGTGCTTTGGAAGGGATGACGAATAGGTCCTCTGTCTTCAGTACCATTTTTAAACATGGGCCTAAGGTTGCCCCATATTCTTCCAGGTTGAGCTCTTTCTCTAGGTCCACCAGCTCCACCCCTTTAAGTATGTTCTTAGCTTTCCTCCGGGCTTCTGCTTCTTCGTCAATGTTGTATGCAACATATCCCTCCCAAGCTCCTTTGTATGGGGCCCATTTTTTCCAATATCTTGAAACTCGTACCCACAGAGTTGGGTCTCGGAAATACGCATTCGTGAGATGTTTGTGAATTCTAGGAATCGCCACACCCTCAACCCTTTTTGGTACAAGTCGTTCTTCCATGGCTGCCAAGGGCTTCGCCCAGTCGTCATCCCTTCGATAGGGTTCTCCTTTTACTACCGGGTCTTCCTCGACCTCCTTGCTTTGACCAATGGTCCAATGCCCTCTCGTGGCGTATTCTACAATGTTGATCCCAATCACAGGTTTATTTCTTTCCCTGTAGATTTTTAACTTGGAACTGTTCACCGGGTCCCTGATCGGATTGTTATCCAAAGTCGCAAGCTTTATTGCTCCGTTCCTACCGATCTCTCTGATTTTATAGGGTCCGAGCCAACGGACCTTGAACTTCCCTGGTCGAAGTTCGTTCCGACCGTTATACTTCAAAACTAACTGTCCCGGTCGGAAGTTGGCCTTCCGCAGATGCTGGTCGTGCCAATGCTTCCGTCGACGTTGTGCCACCTCAGTTGCCCATTGTGCCATCAGTCTCCGTTTATCCAGCTTTATCAACCCATCAAGCCTTGCATTCATGCTTTCGGTGTCCCCCAGTTGATTTTCCACCGCCACCCGAAGGCTCGACACGGTGTACTCGGTTGGTACCACTGCCTCCTGCCCGTACATGAGCTGAAACGGTGTATACCCGGTAGTGACTTTGTATGTTGTACGGTAGGCCCATAGCACGGCTGGTAGTCTTTCCTCCCAGTCTTCATGTTCCACCCCACACGATTTGTAGATTATTGATACCAACACCTTGTTGGTTCCTTCTGCCAAACCATTAGCGTGGGGATAGTACGGATTGGATAGGTTATGGAATATTTTAAATTCCACGGTCATGGTACGGATTACTTAATTGACAAAGTGCACTCCTCTGTCACTGGTGATTTGGAGTGGTATCCCGTACCTGGTGACAATCTGTTCATACAGGAACCGTGCCGTACTCAGAGCCGTGTTATCTGGCAATGCCCTAGCTTCTCCCCACTTGGTGAGATATTCTGTGGCAACTACAATATATTTGCGCTGGTGTAGGTTACTTGGCTTGAGAGGTCCCACAAAGTCCAAACCCCATCGTTCGAATAGTTCTTGTGGCTGCGAAGGGAAGAGAGGCATGAAGTCCCTTTTGATAGGCTTTCCCGCTCGTTGGCACGTGTCGCATCTGAACACCCATTCTCGGGCGTCGGTGTGTAGGGTTGGCCACCATAGACCTGCCAGAAGCACTTTCTTGGCGGTTGCATTTGGTCCCATATGTTCGCCTGCAAATCCGTCGTGTGCCTCCTTTAGTACACTGCAAATTTCCTCCTCCATGACACACCTCCTCAAGATTTGGTCAGGACCCATCTTATATAAAAGCCCATTAATTAGTTGGAAGGTTTTGCTCTTTAGTGCCAACTTCCTCCGTTCTCCTGAAGGCATCTCGCTTGGAAATGTGGAGGTAGATAGGTACTGGCCTATCTTTTCATACCAGGTTGGTAGTATTGCAATTTGGAACAAGTGTGCGTCTGGAAAGTCTTCGTTTACTCCTTCAGCCAGTTCCCCTGATTTGATCCTCGATAGTTGGTCGGCTATTACATGGGACTTCCCTGGCCATACGACAATGGTGAAGGTGAATTCCTGTAAGAGTAGTAGCCACCGGCTTACCCTCCCTTGAATGATTGGTTTATTCATTAGGTACATTAGTGCCTGATGGTCCACATAAAATGTGAATGGCATAGCCAACAAGTTGTCGGAATTTTTGTACTGCGCACACCATCCCCAGTGCCTCTCGCTCCGTTGTGCTATAGTTCCGTTCGGCCTTTGACAAAAGTTGGCTTGCAAAGAAGACGGAGTGGTCTAGTACTTGCGCCCCTACCTGGGCGACGTTAGTTCCGTTCGGCCTTTGACAAAAGTTGGCTTGCAAAGAAGACGGAGTGGTCTAGTACTTGCGCCCCTACCTGGGCGAGGGTAGCACCAATTGCAAAGTTGGAGGTGTCGACGTGTATGTGAAATTCCTTGTTCCAGTTTGGGTACACCAATATTAGTGCACTCACCAGCCGGTCCTTCGATTCTTTGAAGGCTTCTTTTTGCTCCGTACCCCACACAAACGGTTCTCCCTTCCTTGTCAACTTATCTAAGGGCCAGGACACCTACGCATAGCCTTTCATGAATCTCCGGTAGTAGCCGACATGGCCGAGGAATGATTTCACCCCTGTTACATTCGTTGGGCTCTCCATGTTGACAATTACTCCTATCTTGTCTGGGTTTGTCTTAAACCCTTCCCTACAGATGATGTGGTCCAGGAGTTTCCCTTGTAGTACCATAAACCTGCACTTCTTTGGATTCAGGGCTAACCTAGCCTTCCGACATCTTTCCATGCATTCCCCCAAAGCCTTCAAATGGGTGTCCTGATCGCTAAAAATTGACCAATCATCCAAAAATGCTCTGAAATTCCCTACTGAAATCTTGTCAAAAATGTGCAGAATTATTCGCTGGAAGGCTGCGAGCACGTTGCATAGTCCGAAGGGCATGCGATTATAGGCATACACTCCTTCCTCCACCACGAATGTGGTCTTCAACTTATCCTCTTCCGCAATACTTATCTGATTGTACCCAGAGAATCATCCAGAAATGTGTATATTTCGTGCCCGGCAACTTCTTCCAGGATACTGTTAGTGAATGGAATTGGAAATGGGTCCTTGATGGTTACTGCATTTAGGTACTTGAAATCCACACATATCCTTATCTGATTAGCCTCTTTTTTAAGGGAGATGACTATTGGGGAAACCCAGTCACTTGTTTCCACTTTGAATATAATCCCCGCTTCTAACATTTTATTGATCTCCTCATTTACTTTGGCTGCATAGTTTTTGTTCATCCTGTACGACCTTCATACCGGTTGGGCTCCTGGTATGAGGGTTATGCGATGCACGCATAGCTCTGGCGGTACCCCCTTCAAGTCTTTGTTGGTCCAGGCAAAGACGTCTTTATATTCCAGAAATATCTTGAAGGCTGCTGCCTTGAGCACAGGGTTCCCGTCATCCCCTACCAGTATCACCTGTGGTTCTACCTCATTGCCTAGATTAATCTTCTCCACACCCCGTTCCTAGTGCTTGATGGGTTTATCCCGTTCAAACTTTTGGGCTGGCGCGTCATCCATTCTTGCCATTCCCTCTTGGTATCTACCGTACTCCAGGGGAAAGGATTGTTCTTCCGTCCTGCTGCTTGATTCTCCTATCTCACATATTTTCAACATGTGACACTCCGGGTGGAAGACCTCATAGTCCTCCATTTGCCAATGGAAAAGTCCCGCCAGTGAACTGGCTCCATCCTCAGAACACCCATCCAATTCTAACACTCCTTCCTCATCGGGCTCTTTCCCTCCTCTGTCTCCTTCAGAACCCCACTCCCATCGATTTGAATCTTCTGAGTTAGAGTCCGATGACGCTAGTTCTTCACTAACGGACTGGTTCCTTAGATTAATTACATACTTATGGCCATCACTCTCGATTGAGAGCGTATGCCTTTTCTAGTTATGATTAGCTTTGGCCATGATTAGCCACCCCCTTCCTAGAAGAGCTTCGTACGCTTTCCTTTCCAGTGAAATGACTACAAAATCCAGAAGGAATTGCTGCGTCCCAATTACCACCTTTTGTGCCATGAGGGTACCCAGGGGTTTGATGTCGTGTTGATCGGCACCGACCAGGCGGAAGGTTGGTGGCCAGAGTGTCAGCTTGCCGAGGTTTCGTCAAGTTTCCTCGAGTAGTACGTTGACTCCGGACCCACCATCAACAATGGTGTTTGTAAGATTTTGTCCCAATATATCCATCTCTACCACTGCAGGTTTTCATCCGACGCCCACCGCGAGTAGCATAGGGTTCATAGCATCCGTACCAGATCCCTTCATCGGGTCCATACCAGATTTTGTCATCATTTGGTGTTCTTGACCAAGGGTAGTGTCCCCGGTTACATTTGTCAGAGCCATCCTTAACTGTGGCATGGTCTGTAGAAGGTCAGACACCCGTACAGGTATTGTGGCTTGTAACATTTGCTTGATGATAGTTTTCTCTGGTTCCGACCAGACTAGTGTATCGGCAGCCAGGTGCGAGGCCCTCCGCTCTCCAGCCATCGCCCGCTCGATATCCGCCCTTGCCTCCCGGAGCCTTTCTTTTTCTGTGCGAGGGTTCGAGTACATGGCTTTCTTGTTTTGCAACCTTGTGATTGCCAGTACGTCTTCTCTTGATCCCTCCACATCGAGCATGTTCACCCCTTTTTGCTTTGGACAATCTATGTCCTCGTGATTTCCTGGACTGCACCATCTACACAACAAATTTCCTGCATCATCTCCGTTTTGGCATTCTTGGGCAAAGTGACCCCATTCGTTGCACTTCCTACACTAAATCATGGGTCGACCCTTCCCGTCGTATTGAATTTTGCTCCTTGGTGTGTTATTATTGGATCTGTTGTTCCCTCGCCAATTGTTTCTATACCCTCCAGGTGAGGCGTCAGAGTTTGCTGTTGGCTTTGGTGGTGTCGCCGACGGTGTGGCTTGGTCGGGTTGGGCATAGAGCACTTGTGTGCTCCTTGCTTTTAAGTTGTACGGGCATTCCTTAGTGGAATGTCCCATTACTTGGCAGATGTCACAGAAAACTTTACGGTGACAACTTCCTTTAGTGTGTCCTTCTGTCTTGTAGTCAGTACACCATTGTTCTTTTCCTTCCCTACCACTTTCTTTGTCACCTTTTAACTCCATCATCCTCATCATATCCTTTTGGAGCGCTTGCACGGTTTTGGATCCCCTGTCGCTATCCTCGTCCGTGCTGTCACCATCGTTGGTCTGTCGCTTCCCCCGAGATGTCTTGTTTTCACTTTCAATATCCATGGCGCGGTTGTATGCTTCATCGTACGATGGCGGAGGGACCACTTTCATCATCCTTCTCAGGGATGGTACCAATCCTTCCATGAACCACCGCTTCTTGAGACCATTTGCCGGTTGGTTTTCCATTTTGTTAAGTAGTTCCCTCAGCCTTCTGTCATATGCGCACACACTTTTGTTTTTTCCTTGTTTGGTGTTGTAAATTTCTGCCCCAATTTCGTTGTCATCCCGTAGGAGTTTGAATTCTTCCTCGAAGGCCTTCTTCAGATTGCTCCAGGACGTTTTATGCTGAGCATCGAGGTCTGTGTACCAGTCAATAGCTATTCCTCGCAGAGTGGCCGGAAATGCCTTCACCCAGTAGTCCTAGTTGTCCTGGCCATTTGCCTCGCAGATGGTGACGCATGTCTTGCAATGTCGTACAGGGTTCTCTGACCCGTCGCCCATGAATTTTGGGAGTTTATGCTTCTCCGGGGTGTGTGCCATCGTTCTTTTCTGTGCGGTTTTATGCAGTGCCTGGAAATGGCTATATGCCGGGAAGGTACTATGTGTCCGGGGGGTACCGTACGCTCCTGGCCTGGTTGGGCCCCTGCCAACTGGGCTTTGGTTACCTTCGCTTCTATAGTCCCTCCTTCGCGGGCTTTCTGGATCTGATCTTCCTATTTTGATGCCCTTCGACAAGGACAAATTTTTGATGCCAGACAACATTGCTTCAAAAATAGTGGCGATTTCCTTGCATAGGTCGCGTACTGCCTCCTCTCCTTGTTTGGAAAATTCCAATTGGGTGCTTTGTGATTCGGCTCTGGAGTCTTCTTCACTTGAGGTCGAGTGTGGGGCCTGGTCGGCGAGATCTTCCTCCGCTACGTCTGGAAGTGGCAGGTTCCTGGGGACCTTGGCCAACTCCTTCCACGTACACAGTTTTTGCCTCTCTCGACTACGACTCCGACTCACACTCCGACTTCTGCTGTGTTTCTCTAGACTCCTCGAGTCGGCAACCTCTCTTAGTCGCCATCTCCTGTTGGCTTGTTCTATTATGCGGAGAGATCTCCGTAAAGTTCCCTCGTTTACTCCTTAGGTAGCAGTGGTACGTTTGTCTTTGTTCGGCTGTAGGGGCATCAAGTGCCAAAGGTACGGTGCCGACTAGCCTCCCTCTCCTCTTCCTCCCTACGACTTCGTTCCTCGTACCGTTGGAGAACTTGTTGCCGCCGAAGTTCCTTTGCTGTTCCCTCCCTTTGGTCTTGGAGTGCAATCAAATTCCTGGCGAGTAACCTTGGAATACTCCCGAGTAGGTCAAAGACGGGGGTGCTAACAGTGAGTTCACCATGTACCGTGCCTTCTGAGACGGCTCTCTCTTGAGCCTCTCGCCGCACGTACTGCGTGACCGACACGTCCCACAACTCCGCCAAGTCTACCGTCAACTGATCCTCTCGTTCCTCTTCCGCGGTACTCTCTTCGTGCATGTCGCTGTCCACGACAATTAATTGTTGATTAAATGGTCGGCCCATTAATTGCTTCCGCCTGCCGCCATAGTTATCTCCAGGCAGGTTCAAGCAACGACGCCAAAATGTTTAGTCCTCAATGTATAGTTGGTGAATAATCAGATAACACAGTATTCCCTGCACGTACCAAGTATTCATGAAACAGAACAATTGTACATCATAACATAAATGACAAATGTTAATAATTAGACCATAAAGTTATATCTTTATTCCAATGTCTAGAATTGTCCATACATAATCCCCCTACCGAGGTTCCAACCAAACAATATATAGACCCGACGGTTAGCCAAGTTGCCAACCGTCACCAATTCCCAACTACTCGACGGGAACCTCTCGGCATGTAATGTCCCCACTTTAGCAGTTGACCAAGTGTATGTGCATTAGCCTATCTCTACATGGTTCCGAGGGCTAACGAAGGGTTTAAGGGGATCCTGGAGTGTTTTGGCCTAGTCATTTCCAGTTTGGGCCAAAATGGAGTTGATTTACTTGGTTTCAGGCATACTTAATATTTTTAGTAAGTCAGCAAGACACAACGGAGGCTAGTTTTGGTGATTGGATTCGATACTCCTCGGTGAGAGCTTTTCGACGAGCTATCACTCGCACTATTTGGAGTCCGATTGCTAATATATTTTAATGCCTGAAGTTTTATTAAAGTAACATTTAATTTAATTGTAAAATATTAAAGTGTTACTTTAATATTTATTTTATGGGGATGTGTGCAAATCAAAGGGGCACCCAAGGGAGACATAAGTGAATATTTTAATATGTTTAATATTGCACATCTTTTATCCCACATTGCTCAAGTGAGTTGGGTCGACCCTTGGAGAAAGAATAAAAGGAAGCTTTTGTGGCTTCATTCAGCATGTTGAATATGAGAAGAAATTGATGTGTGAGTTGCAGATCCGTTCTTGGCATTAGAGGACATCTATCCTCTCTTGTGACATTCTAGACGTCATTCCCTTGGGGTTTGGCCTTTGGAATCCATTGCTATCAGCTTCATTAACAGGCAGATTGGGTGCATCTCCAACTACAGGCAGATTTGGTGTTTTGCTCATACCTTCTCCACTTCTTGACCAATGCTTATGCCATTCTGAAGGGATGATTTTATGAAGATATTGGACTGATTGAAGACTAATTAATACTGTAGCAGCACTGTAGCGCAACACTATTCACGTTACTGTAGCATGGCACTATTCACGCTACTTTAGCACGACACTATTCATGTTACTGTAGCACGACACTATTCATGTTACTGTAGCAGCAAGATGGGAAGTCATTGCTGGAATATTATGTCAAAAAGGCTGGAGTATTTAGTGAGTTGAAAAATATGCTATGTATTTGATTTTAATAATTCTGGAAATAATATCATATCAGCAGTAGTTCAATCTTCATGTTGCATATTATTGTAATTTCCTTCTAGTTCATGTTATGTGATTTCAAATCTATGCAAAGACTTAAAAACAAACAAACATTTCATTTTCGAAGCTATAAGGGAATTTAAACATTAAACGGAGAAATAAGGAGTTGGATGCAAACTGTTTGGCTAAATTCCTATCAGCAATTGGTTTAGTTTTTGGGCATTCTATGGTGCCCATTACAGTGGTATCAGAGCTTGTTTTTCCTGCCATCCTGTGAGGGTTTCATGCGTCCAGCACATCAGTATTACTTGAGGAGAAACAAGTCAAACACAAACCTACAAAATTCACCAGAGATTGAAGAGGAGGGTGACCCTTTTTTAGCACCAGCCATGGGTGACAGAGATGGGGAAAGGGGAGAACCTAGCACTAGGGAGATGCTCAATGATCTTGCTAGGGGTCAGAGGGAGCTCCAGGCTACATTGCAGCAGATGGCTATAGCATTTACACAACATTTGACAAGAGCAGATCAAGGCAATAATGCCAACCGAGGTAATAATGGCAACCAAGGTAATAATGGCAACCAAGATAATAATACCAATCAGGGTAATAATGTTAATCAGGGAGGTGGACAAGGTAATGGAGGTAATGGAGACGCATCGGTTAACAGGGGAACCAGGACATATGCTAGAGCAGGTTCTTTTACTACGAGACCACTCATGCCACAGTTTCCTCCGAGACAGAATGACCAAAATAATGTTGGTCCTACACAGCAAGAGATTCAAGATATGATTATGGATGATTGGAGGGACTCTAGTCCTAAGTTACAAGCTGAGATGACATTCAGGGAATATATGGATGTTAGACTCAAGAATATACCCATGAGAGGAAACCGACAACAGAATTATGAGATGAGGAAGAAGTTGGGAAAGTTGTCTATTCCATACTATGATGCTACAGGGAAGGCTTCAGCATGAACATGGGTCCAGAAATTAGATACTTATTTCCAGCTTAATCCCATGCTTGAGGAGGATGCGATTAAGTATGCTGCATTGCACTTGGATGGGAGTGCACACGAGTGGTGGCACCATGGTATGGTCACATTGGGCCATAATCAGATAGACACATACGCAGAGTTCACTGAGAGGTTGATTGACAGGTTTGATACGAAGGATCCAAAACTCCATTTCAAGGAGTTAGCTCAGTTGAGACAGTGGGGTCATACCGACAGTTACATCTCAGATTTCCAGATACCATCAGTGTTGGTTACAGACATTTCGGAGAGGAGGTTGATTGTATTGTTTGTGGATGGATTGTTAGAGCCTCTTCGTGGTTGGGTGAAGGGACATGATCCCCTTACATTGCAGGATGCCATTTGGAAGGCGAGAGATCTTGTACCTTCCGCTTCTAGGAGTAAGTTCACTCCTAAGGATCCACACTTCAAGAAGGATAAGGATAATAAACCTCTACATAGGGATTCTCAGCCTCAAAAAAAAGAATCAAAGAGGTTAGACAATGAGACATTGAACGAGTTGAGGCGGAAAAAACTATGTTTTCAGTGTAGGGAACCGTGGGATTTATCTCACAAGTGTCCTCTGAAGGCTAAGGCCAACCAGATGGAGTACTTCTCTGTTGAGGAGTCACAGTCAGAGGATGAGGAGCAGCAGTCAGAGTTTGATGGTGAGAGCAGTGCCACTAAGGAGGGTTCAGGGAATGAGAAGTCCCTAGCTAGATTGACAGGTGCTCAAAAGGCAATTACTTTTAAGGTGCGTGGCACCATACAGGGACAGAAGGTGGTTGCTTTGCTGGACACTGGGGCCACACATAATTTCATAGATTCACAGTTAGTGGCTAGGAGAGGGTGGCAAACTGAAGAACATTTAGAATTCCGAGTCATGGTAGCTAGTGGTCACAAGTTACTATGCACACAGAAGATTACAAATCTTCGCATCAGATTGGGAGATGGTTATGAGCTTCAGGATGAGTTCTATGTTGTGGACATGGGTGATTATGACGTTATCTTAGGGATGACTTGGATGGCATTGTTGAGAGAGTTTACTCTCAACATGGAGAGAGTAGAGATGAGGTTCCAGCATGAGGGTAGGATCGTGGTACTCAAAGGATTATCAGATGGCAGTTGTAGGGTAGTTTCTTTGAGGAGGACGGAGAGGTTGTTCAGACATGATGATGTTGAGTGGGCAGTGGAGTGCTTGATTATGCCAGCATCACCAGAGCCACAGGTTAAAGAGTCATTCGCCTGATATGCAGGACATCCTTGATAGACATGCCAAGGTATTTGGCAGTATTCCACATGGCGTTCCTCCAGATAGGGGGATAGAGCACGTCATTGAGTTAGAAGAGGGGGCTAAGCCCATTATGATCACGCCCTATCGTCATCCAAAAAAACACAAGGATGAGATAGAGAAAGCCATCAAGGAGTTGTTGGAGATGGGGCACATTAGGCCAAGCAAAAGCCCTTCTGCTTCAGCAGTTGTTTTGGTTAAGAAGAAGGATGGAACAATGCCCATGTGCATTGACTACAGGGCCTTGAACAAGAAAACCATTAAGAATAGGTACCCCATTTCGAGGATAGATGAGCTGATAGATGAGCTACATGGTGCATGCTTCTTCACAAAGATAGATTTGAGATCAGGGTATCATCAGATCAGTATGAGGGTAGAGGACATTGAGAAGACAACTTTTTGGTGTCACTATGGTCATTTCGAGTTTCTGGTTATGCCATTTGGGCTAACCAATGCTCCTGCTACTTTTCAGAGTTGCATGAACTAGGTGTTTAGGGGGCATTTGAGGAGATTTGTTTTGATTTTTTTTGATGATATTTTGGTCTTTAGCACGACATGGGAGGAGCATTTGCAGCATCTTGAGGAGGTGCTATCTATCTTGGAGAGAGAGTCACTGTATGCCAAGGAGTCTAAGTGTGAGTTCGGGATGACAGAGCTTTTGTATCTTGGTCATATTATCAGTACAAAGGGAGTTCGGATGGATCCTGAAAAGATTAGAGCTATCGTTGATTGGCCCACGCCTACGAACCTTACTCAGCTTAAGGGGTTCTTTGGCTTATGTGGTTTTTATAGGAGGTTTGTTAAGGGGTTTTCTTAGACAGCTGCTCCTTTGACAGATCTTACTAAGAAGGGGGCCTTCATGTGGACAGGGGCAACACAGAGTTGTTTTGAGCATTTCAAGCACGTGATGTCTTCATGTCCAGTCCTAGCTCTACCAGACTTCACGAAGCCTTTTGAGCTTCATTGTGATGTATTAGGTGATGGGATTGGAGCAGTATTGATGCAGGAGAAGCACCCCATCGCTTTTGAGAGTAGGAAGCTCCGAGGTGTGGAGAGGAGCTATTCTATTTATGATCGTGAGATGTTGGCCATCATGCATGCCTTGGCCAAATTCCGATCCTACTTGGTTGGAGGGAAGTTTGTGATCAAGACGGATCACAACAGCATAAAGTATTTTATGAGCCAGCGAGATTGAATGAGAGGCAGCAGAAGTGGGTCACTAAATTGCAGGCTTATGACTTTGACATTGAGTTTGTCAAAGGGAAGAAGAATGTAGTAGTTGATGCCTTATCCAGAAGACCTCACATTTGTGCTCTTGCAGAGATTACAGGAGATTGGAGGGATAAGATTTTAGCAGAGTATGTCGGAGATACTTGGGCTTCTGGTATGATTCAGGTACTATACAGGATGATTGCTATGAGGTGATAGATGGATTGATCAGATTTCAGGATAGGGTTTATTTGATTCCGTCATCATAGTTGAGAAAGGCGATACTGAGGGTATTTCATGATGCGCCTACAGCTGGGCATCCAGGGGTCTTCAAGACCTACAGGTAGATCCGAGAGCGGTTCTCATGGAGGGGGCTTAAGGATGATGTTCAAAGGTATGTCAAGGAGTGTGCAGTTTGTTAGCAGAATAAGGGAGAGCACACGTTTCCTACAGGTTTACTACAGCCCATGCCCATTCTGGACAGAAAATGGGAAAGCATTTCTATGAACTTCATCACTGGTTTACCACGAGTGCAGGGAAGAGATTGCATTTATGTGGTGGTAGACAGATTGACGAAGTTTGCTCACTTCTTTCCTATTCCTTCTTCTTACACAGCAGCTCAGGTGGCAGATTTGTTCTTCAGAGAGATTTTTAGGTTGCATGGGCTACCGAGATTTATTGTTAGTGACAGGGATAGCAAGTTCATGAGCGCCTTTTGGCAGGAGTTGTTCAGGCTGTGCGGTATAGATCTTACACCTAGTATGAGCTACCATCTTCAGACAGATGGGCAGACGGAGATAGTAAATAAATGGGTGGAAGGTTATTTACGGAACTATGTGACTGCACAACAGAGAGCTTGGGTCAGGTGGTTTCACATGGGGGAGTATTGTTACAATACCACATATCACATGACCATCAGGATGACTCCATTTATGGCATTGTATGGGTATGAAGCACCAAGCTTCATGGATTTGGCTTTGGGGGACAACAGAGTGCCCAAAGCCAAGGATTTGTTGCAGGATATCCTGAGAGTGCTCAAGGAGAATATACAGCAGGCTCAAAATCAGCAGAAGTTGTATGTTGACCAACATAGGGTAGAGCACAGTTTCGAGGTGGGGGACATGGTGTATTTGAGGCTACAGCCATATAGGCAGTCATCGCTCAAGAGGAGCGGAGCAGAGAAGTTGAAGCCTAGATTTTATGGTCCCTACAGGGTGATTCGCAGAGTGGGCGAAGTCGCCTATGAGCTTGAGCTTCTAGAGGGCAGTCGGATATACAATGTATTTCATGTGTCTAGGCTTGAGAAAGCCATTGGTCAGAGTGTAGTACCTTCTGCAGATTTACCCCCTTTGGATGAGGAGGGGAAGCTCGTGTTAGTACCTGAGGCTATTCTGGACACCAGAGAGAGGAAACTCAGAAACAGGATAGTGAAGGAGTATTTGGTCAGATGGAGAGACCTGCCGAAGGAAGATGCTACATGGGAGAATGAGCAGGTGATACAGCAGGTTGGACTGAGATTGCTTGAGGACAAGCAATTTCAAGGGGGGTGGACTGGAATGTCCCCACTTTAGCAGTTGATCAAGTGTATGTGCGTTAGCCTATTTCTACATGGTCTCGAGGGCTAACAAAGGGTTTAAGAGGATCCTGGAGTGTTTTGGCCTAGTCATTTCCAATTTGGGCCAAAATGGAGTTGATTTACTTAGTTTCAGGCATACTTACTATTTTTAGTAAGTCAGCAAGACACAACGGAGGCTAGTTTTGGTGATTGGATTCGATACTCCTCGGCGAGAGCTTTTCGACGAGCTATCACTCGTGCTATTCAGAGTCCGATTGCTAATATATTTTAATGCCTGAAGTGTTATTAAAGTAACATTTAATTTAATTGTAAAATATTAAAGTGTTACTTTAATATTTATTTTATGGGGATGTGTGCAAATCAAAGGGGCACCCAAGGGAGACATAAGTGAATATTTTAATATGTTTTATATTGCACATCTTTTATCCCACATTGCTCAAGTGAGTTGGGTCGACCCTTGGAGAAAGAATAAAAGGAAGCTTTTGTGGCTTCATTCAACATGTTGAATATGAGAAGAAATTGATGTGTGAGTTGCAGATCCGTTCTTGGCATTAGAGGACATCTATCCTCTCTTGTGACATTCTAGACGTCATTCCCTTGGGGTTTGGCCTTTGGAATCCATTGCTATCAGCTTCATTAACAGGCAGATTGGGTGCATCTCCAGCTACAGGCAGATTTGGTGTTTTGCTCATACCTTCTCCACTTCTTGACCAATGCTTATGCCATTATGAAGGGATGATTTTATGAAGATATTGGACTGATTGAAGACTAATTAATACTGTAGAAGCACTGTAGCGCAGCACTATTCACATTACTGTAGCACGACACTATTCATGCTACTGTAGCACGACACTATTCATGTTACTGTAGCATGGCACTATTCATGTTACTGTAGCAGCAAGATGGGAAGTCATTGCTGGAATATTATGTCAAAAAAGCTGGAGTATTTAGTGAGTTGAAAAATCTGCTATGTGTTTGATTTTAATAATTCTGGAAATAATATCATATCAGCAGTAGTTCAATCTTCATGTTGCATATTATTGTAATTTCCTTCTAGTTCATGTTATGTGATTTCAAATCTATGCAAAGACTTAAAAACAAACAAACATTTCATTTCCGAAGCTATAAGGGAATTTAAACATTAAACGGAGAAATAAGGAGTTGGATGCAAACTGTTTTGCTAAATTCCTATCAGTAGTTGGTTTAGTTTTTGGGCATTCTAGGGTGCCCATTACACGACAACAACATAAATATAAACACAACATAACACACTTATAATTATCATTCATACTAACATACGTTTTTACCCCTAACAAGGACGCTATAAAAATATATAAAATTTTCAAACTTTAATCTATTTTATTAACTATGAAGTTAAGCTTCACGCTATGTTTAATGAAGTCATTTGAAGTTGACATTGTCTTTTGTTTTCCCTAGACACTAATGACTTAGAATTATCTATCATCTATAAAGTTATAAGGTCTGTAATTGTAATGTCCCCAAATTAGTTACACTTTAAATTTAACCTAAATTTGGCCAAATCTATAAATAGGTGATTGGGTTTTATAGGTCTATCTTTGTATACTATTTTCCTGCAACAAAATTAGAGAACATATATGAAATAATACTTAAAACTGAAATATGAATTATATTAAATGATATAAAAACTGCTATATTAATAACTTAGAATTATAATTGTTGGATATAATCAGATTATTATATTTCCTAGATGAGAGCAGATTATTATATAACGTCAATTCCTTAGTCCATTAGTTGGATAGGGTGTCCAAGAAACCATCCCTCCTAGGCCCAAGGGCAGAATACCATATCCCCCTTGGCTCCATATGGCAGGTGTTAGGCATCCATCATGGAGTGGCGTACCCAACGAGGTGTTCTATCATAGTTCCCCCTCATCACAACCACCTTCTGCCTTAAGCCCAAGAGCAGATGCTTCACCCCTCTTGGCTCCATGTGGTAGGTATTAGGCACCCACTATGGAGTGGCGTACGTAAGGAAGAGTCCCTCATTTACAATGAATCATTTATTCAATTCATCACATAATGATAATCCATTATATCTGATATAATTAGCACATTCCATTATATTACATTAGTGCCTTGTATTGTGTTATGGTCAACTTTTTCCTGTTAGTATCTTTGTATTAGTATTAACTATTTATTGCCATTATTCCTTTATACTGAATTTATTATTCCTTATATTATTCGCATCATATGGAGTTACAGCATTACAATATTTTGTGTACTCTGAATTTATTTGTATTATGTATCGCTGGATTGTGTAGGTATTTATTATTTTTTTATGTTTCACAATTCTGTACTCTTAATGCAGCTTAAATAAATATATAAAATTTGTCTTTCAATTTACATTACCTTAATTGTCATTAATCTATGTTCAGAATGTCCATTCTAATTTAGATTCATTAATGCACAGTTTGGGCTTGATACATATGAAACATTGGCTGACATATTTAATATTAAATCAGAGAGACAGAGTATTCATACCTCTCACTGTCCTTATTATTCTTCTTTCCTTTTAGTAGACCCGATCCTTTATTTCTTATCGCAGACTTGGCAACACTTCTCCTTATTCTCCATTGTGCCTCTCCTTTTCTATTTTCTTCCCCCTTCCCTATCCCGTGAGAGGTATCGGGCTTCCCTTAAATATGATAAGAGGGTCCCGTTGACGTGTTTTTTATGACTACGTTGAACACAGAATAAAGTTACCAATGGTCACCTTACTCTCTCTTGATCAAAGTGTGATTGCATGCTAAGATTGCAGGACGTTCAAACAATTGACTCCAAGGTTCCTTTATGCTACGGACGTGACTCAGTTGGCTGATGTGATTGCTGGTAATCAAGGGGCCTTACGTTTGGATCGTTCTGTGGCTGAAACTCCATCATCGGATATGGCAATTCTGCGATGCTTCTGCTTCGAACGAACTAAAATGAACTGAAAATAAAAGGGAAAGGGTTTAGAAGGATTTAAATCCTACTCCTCAGGGCAGTGATATCAATAGATAGTGCTCCAGTGCACAAATTTCAAATAAACCAAGCTCTGCTTCGCCAAGATCAACTACGACTCCGCAAGAACCGTTGCAATCTTCTGAGGATGTTAGAGGATTTTCAAATCGAGAAAGTGCATTTGAATACCCAAAACGATGCAATCCAAACGACTATCCACAATCAAACTTAGCACAAATTTAGGGGTTCAGACTAACTTTACACTGCAACTTACAATCAACAAGATGCAAAAAGTATGAACCATGGAAATTCATCGAACACCATTACATTCTCCATCGAAATCAAAGCACTATACTACTTCTACTTGTTGTGCTCGCAAGCCTCACCCTGTTTATGATAGGGGACCCCCCGTTTTAATCTAGTCTTCCGTCTCTCAAATGAGAATGCCGAAAGAATTTGAAACCAGAAAAGAGAAACTCGGGCTTCAAAGCAAAAAACGAAACATGAAAAGATTGGGCATTTGCCTTCAAATGCAAGCATTGTCTTGCTATCAGGCTTTCAAAAGCCCATAAATGCAGAAGGAAAGGGCTGAGATCCAGTTGCGCCCTAGTTTTGCTATCAAATCCCCACACATCCACCTCCAAATCGTGCAAAATCTCCCGACAGGCCAACAAACCCTTAGAATGCCCGTGTAGTGATGAAGTCGCACCTTAAAGCTCAATAAGCCGAAGATGGCAAAATACGTTAGGTTTGCCAAATTGGCTCAATGGCCGAAAATGATAGAAAGAAGACATATTCGCCCGAAGAAGGTGAAAAGACTGAAAGCGTTAAGCTTGCGAAATAACCTCAAAAGGCCTAAAGGTGAAATAACATCTAAATCGCACAGAACCTCTAATATGGCCGAAAATGTAAAATCACAAGGCAACTTGGTGGGGAATTGCGAATCTAAGCCTAAATGGCCAAAGTTCATTGTGAGAGAGGGCCCGAAGCAAAATCCAATCCTTTTGTTCCCTCCAAATTCTTCCCAAGTTCGCATTTTGGCTTTCAATGCTGAAGTTTTTAACCAAAATCCAAAATCATTCACATAAGGAACAAAACCAAAATCGTGCAACCTGTTTGAAAATCGCGAGTTTGGCAGAAATCGCATATTCCATTCTAAAATGCCGAGTTATACAAGATTTGCAAAAGGTCCTTATAACACCGATTTTGGCAAAAAATGTCCATAGTGTCGAGTTTGGCAAAACTTTAAAACCCCGACTTTGCCAAAATCATAATAATCTCGAGTTGAAAAGTCATGATTTTTGTTATGATTAAAATCGCAAAATTTGCAAACAACAAATCGCGCATTTGGCCCTAAAATCCTGAATTCGGCTTTCAAGACCAAAACGCGAAAATAGGGGAAGTTCGGGCCCCTTTCACTCTGTGCAAATCTGTAGTCTCGCGTTCTACCATGCATATACATCCAAAATCACGAGTTTGCATATAGATAAAATTGCGATATGGGCAGAGGGGGAAAGTCACACATTTCAAGAAGCAAACCTGAGTTTGCCAGTGCAAAGAGGAATCACACAAAACAACTAATTGACCTACAATTCATTCGCAGAAAAGGTAAACCAAAACCCTAGGTCGCATGATTTCAACAAGATGGCCGAATTTCATATTAAAAGGGCATGAAAATCAAGGTCACGTATTCTATCAAAAATGCCCGAGCTTCATAGTAAAACAACTCAAAATCGCACAATATCCTTCAAACGCCCGAAAATCACTAAGTGAGGTAGTGCTAAGGAAGGTCTTGCATTCATGGTGAATCGACTGAACTTCTGCTGCAAAATTAAATCGTGCAAAATCCCCAAATGGCCCGAAAATGAAAAGAACTAAGGCATGGTTAAAATCACGCATTTGGAATAGAGCGCCTAGAATTTCAAGTCATGGCATTTTAACTTAAGTAAAATCGCCCAAAGAGTCTAAAAGGTCCGAATTTCACTTAAAAGGAAAACTCGGGTGAATTGTTTTTAAATTAAAATCACACCTTTTTTAATAAGCCAAAGCTCTCTCATTTTCATTACAATGTCCAAAGTTTGCTAGGGGCATCCAAAAGGTGAAAAAAAAATCTTGCAAAAAGCCTCAACAGTCCGAAAAACTTAGAAAGCAAACATTTCACTTAAAGCGAAATCTCACAAAAGGAGGGTCTAATGTTTGAAATTTATAAAAGAAAAGTGTTTTAAATTTAAAACTCTGAAAACGTCAAAAGGGCCCAAACTTGTTAGCACATGTTGAATAGGAGACGTCAAAAGCTCCCACTTTTAAATCTTGGCTTTAAAACCCTAATTTGGCAGGGGGAAATTTTTAATGCAAACATCTCTCATCTTTGACAGGACAAAGCCCGACATTGCGTAAAATTTGATATTTGTTAAATTTATTTATTTAATTTTTCAAAATGATTAATCCAGACGGAAATTGATTGTTTGCAGATCTACGAAGTCAGGAAGGCTGAGGTGATCATCTAAAGCACAAAGTGAAGATGCAGAAGTCCAGTATCAAAGTGACAATCTTTAAGCAAAAATGTAGAACACACTGTAGAGCATAAAACAATAAGCATGGGGAAGCGCACCACTGCTGAACGACAAGTTGAAGCCCCAACAAGATCAAAGACTAAAAAGCACTGAGAATGCAGCAAGTTTATGCATTCTCAGAAATGTACAGCTGGATTTAATTCCGGAAATTCTGTTTAAAAAACTGAATTGTTTTATTGTAAAGACTGTCGGTGGGCCCCGTCTAATGGATTCAAAGTGAGGGGACACAAGTTATTTATTTCCAACTACCACATAGACCTGAATTGATGTCGAATAGTTGTAGGTAGTTGAGAAAGTGGTTGGGAGGATAGCTGAGGATTGAATGGGCATGCGTTAAAGTTGCAGGCTTCTAGAAGGCAGATCAGGGCCTTTGGATGCAGTCAATCCTGGCCTCTGGTTCAGTTTGCAAAATCTATAAAGGGCAGAGGCCTTTCTTTTGTAAAGGGTTAGATTATTGTTAGATTTCAGTTAAAACAGGTTAGAGTTTTTTAGAATATCAAATTTTAGTAGTAGGATAGAGATGTTGCAGAAATTGTTGTAATAGGCAGCTTGAATCAATATAATGGACATTGATTTGGTGTTTATCATCTTGGTTTTAGTCTGTTTGCATGGTTTCTTTCAGCAATTTAGATAGATCTTTCCTTTTTGGGTATACAGGTATTTGATGGATTCAAGCTCATACCATTGAGGATATTCTGATTGTGTATCCCTGTGTATGGTTAGTCTGAGCCATAAAAATATTGTGTTCAGTTCAATTGCAGGTGTCCCTTTGAGATGGGCCAGAATTGGGTGTTTGGGCATGCACCTGCAGTCTGAAAATCTTCCAAGTCCCCTTGAAGATTGCATCGTTCCTGCGAGGTTGTGAGTTATTCTGGCCAAGCAGGGATTGGTTATTTTGAATTTGTCTACTCGCATACCAGTCTTGTTAATCTTAGGTCTCTTAACCCTTTTCCTTTGCTTTTATTTCTCAATTCTAGAATTAGATGCTGACCAGCCTATTGCCAAACGTAAGTCCCCTTGTGCTCCCAGCAAAAACACATCTACCGTTGAGTTATCCTGCAGTCAAGAACTGACATTTGGAACCTTGAGGTTGTCCCCTTTGATCAACTAAAACAACATTAGGGATTCCTTACACAAGAGGATAGGATACTGTTGTGCGTTGCACACGCTCCCTGTCGCCAACAGGGTCCCCCCTTCCCTTTTTTGAGCCTTTCATCTTCGCCCTGTTGGGTTTCCCGTAGTGTCTCGCGTCCTTTCGAGCGAGCTTGCGACTGGTCCGTGAAGTGATGATATTGAAAGAAAAGAGAGCCGATGATTCTATTAGGCTAGTCTAGCCCTCAGGCACGAATACCAAGAGATTGTTCGAAGTTGTGAAATCGCCTTAGATAGGCGTAAGGTGATGGAAGTTGGCGAAGCCCGCCAAACTAAGAGCAGCGCGTCTGAAGGTCGCATGACGACCCAAAATTGTCATTTTTGCGTAAGAGCAATGAGATGGATTACATGAGGTTTGTTTTGCGGAGTTTACCAGATTTGAATGAAGAACAATTTTCGCCAACTGAGAAAGGAGGAGCAGATTTCGTTGCAAAATGCCAAGGTGGACAAATTCGCCCAAGTGCCCAAGCTCGCGCTTCTCGAGGAGAAAGTTAAAATCGCCAAAATCGCTCTAAGGGCGAATTTCGGACTTTCACGCCAAATTAAGAGAAATTTCAAAATTCGTTAAATTCCCAAAATGGGCCAAGGGTCTGAAAATGCCTTAAAACTCACAAAATCTCCAAAAAGTCCGAAATTGAGAAATTTGGCAAAACTGGCCCAAGGTCCAAAATTTCACTTAAGTTGCCAAAATTGCCCAATGGGCCGAATTTTGGACCCAGGGGCCGAAATTTGAAAATTTGGATAATTTGCAAAAAAGCGTTAAAAACTTCGAATTTGCAAAAAGACCCCCAAGGTCCGAAATTCACTTGAGTCGTCTAAATTCAGACCTTGGGGCCAAAATTTGAAAGTTCAAAAATTCACCAAAAAGCGTAAGACTCCAAAATTCCAAAATGGGCAAAAGGTCCGAAAAACTCCAAAGTGGCAAAATCGCGAAAGCTCCGAAAATTGACAAGACGTTAAATGCTCCGAAGTTCGTTCAAAATCGCAAAAATGTGCCAAGCGTCTGAAGTTTATTTAAGTTGGCAAAAACGATGAATGGTTCGAAGTTCATTTAAGTTGGCAAAAACAATGAATGTTGCGAAGTTTTTTCAAAATCGCAAAAATGCGCCAAGGCATCCGAAGTTCGCGCTTAGGGTTAAAAGCGTGAAGTTTAGAAGTTTTCAAAACCTCCCCAAGCTCCGAAGTTTGCCATAAATCCTCAAAATCGCGATGCATAGGCCAAGTATAAGGAATTCGAAATGGATAAAATCCTCCATTCATCCGAAGTTCGCGATTTGGGAATGAAGCGTGAAGTTTAGAAGTTCGCAAAAACCCCCATAGCTCCGAAGTTCACAATCTGAAGGATGAAGCTGCGCAGAATTTGAAGTTTTTAAAGCTCCCTCATTCCTCCGAAGTTAGGGTAAATCGTGTGTGAAAGGGATCGCGTGAGGGTTAAAGAGAGATACGAAGCCAATTTAGCATAATTTGCATCCAAAGTGAAACGTTGACATAAACCATTCCAAACAGCCAAGTTCAGATTGCCGTTTCGTCCAAGGTAAAAAATCGCTTAGTCTCAAATGACAAATTCTTCTCAAGCAACAATCGCGAAAATTTGAATTGAAGGATAACCATTGAAATTCCAAAATTTGCAGAACTATCCATTCGTCTTTGCACAACAAGTCGGGCAATTTCTCACCGTCCATTTTTGCCAAGTGAGTACGCTTTGTCCCTCTCGATCGTCTGAAATATTGCAAATCGAATAGATGTGTGTGCGAAATCTGATTAAAATGCTTAAATTTTCAAAATTCGCATCTTTTTCCGCTTGTAAAACGTCGTGCAAAGCAGTCAAAATTGGAATTTGCTCCTAAGATTTAACCAGAAATTGCATTTTCAAACTTAGGAGAATTTTTCGAGCTTTGCCCCTTTTGAAAATTAATCCAGAAAATGTTAAGTATAAATTCGCGATCAAAAGCTTCATGAATAAATGTTTTGCTCAATCAAGCTTTTAGCTAGCAATATCACTCTGTTTCCAATCTAATTTTTGAATTAGTCCTTGAAAGCGGGCATATTCTCTATCTAACCCACCTTGCTTCTTCTATATCACCTCGTAATCCGCCTCCGGCTGTGCAGGATAAATGCCTAAATCGATGGTGGAATCATCAAAGACGCTCGCTACAGCCGAGACATCACGAGCATCTAAACCAGATATCCCACTCAAAGTTGAAAGGATGAAGTACTAGTATCAAAGAGGGGGATTGAGGGAGTCAAAAGTTCAGAGCGCCTGAGACAATGTCGGTGATACCGACCTAGGCCATATTGACATCCAGGACTTCAGGAATCGGGTCTTCTCCCCTAACGCATATGGCAAGCCTAGACAGATGGTGGAAAGGGGCATCGCCCAAGCGGCGGGATTTCCCCCAGCAGTACAAAACTATGAGTTAGTGGTAGAGGCTGCTTGACATTATCAGCCAAGTTCCAAATTGGTGCTCCTTGAGAATATGACTCTCGCCAACTTCACTCTTGAGGCCATTGGCGACGCATTCGACATTCCTTTCCCAAATAATCCCATGGCCACGACTATAGATGAAGCACAGGGGCATATGATATGAATCCGGCCAGATGCAGAACACTAATCAACGAAGAGTGGTACAAGGAGAGAAGGCTTCCAAGCGCAAGAATTGGGAAAAAGACCCCATGAAGTGACTTTCATAATAAACATGGGGATATGGTCACATTACTCAGTCGGGTTATGGGACTTCCTAAATCCAGCTACTTTGAAGAGTGGATGTTTTATTTCATAGTGCAAGTCTTCGCTGGGAAGTCCAAGCTTGACTGGGCCCAGATCATAAGCGACAACATCCACACTCAGCTAATTGAACTCGAGAGAAAAAGGTACTTCACTATGACCTCTTATTTGGTCTACATGTTCGCCAAGAACCAACTGCTGCCAGGTTTGATAATGAAAGGTGAAATTGGGAATGGGCCTGGTCAGGTAAAGGTATATGATTGTTACTCGCAGCTGCCCTATCAAGATATAGCTCAGAGAGAAAAGAGCAGCCCAGCTTACACAGTTGGCCAGTATGAGCGCGTCAATGACGCCTTCACAATGCACTTGGTCAGGTTAATGCAGGGAGGATTACACATAAGGCTCTCAGAGCAAGCTACTATTCTAGTACAGAGATACAGAGCCTGGTTCATCCAGTTCCCAAGGTTCTCATATATTCGAATATCGGGCTTTGATGGTACCCCTCTCTGACTTCCACGGTACCCAACCGACAAAATAGTTCTTATGGAGGTCGCAAGGCAGTCACATCTGGCCGACATCTTACTCAGAGAGAGCAAGCAGGTTGGATTCGTGTTCCCCATGATCATAGGCAACCAGGATGTCCATCTAAAGACCCCCACCCTAGCAGAGGAATCCCTCGCAGAGCTGGCCTCTTATGGCCTACAAGAGAACTTTCCGAGAAAATATTTCGATCATGATAATCTGGCAAAGAGAGCCTATGGCAGGCAGTACAGAGCAAAGGAGTCAGTTGAGGATTATTGGAAAAAATGCTCTGATGACTATGAGGTCAGGAGACGTGAATATTCTAGGCTGAGTGTGCAGCAGATGCGACTCTTTGAATACCGCTGGGTCCCGGATCAGCTCACAGATTCAGGGAATTGTTTACAGGTCCAAGAATTTGAGGTGGTGAGGCATCTTCTGCCAGGCGTGGATTGGTCACAGGACCCTATCACTGATTTTGAGGCAGTCATGGCAGCTCCAGAAAGATATACAGACCAATGGTTGCATCAGCAGATTGAGAGACTAATTCATGAGGGAGTCCAATTCACCTACCACTTGATGGGCAGCCTCTATTCTCAGTCCTCCGAAGATGAGGGAACTTCTAGTACGCCCAGAGAAGAAATTGAGAAACCTAAGAAGAGAAAGAAGGCTAAGGCTTGCAGTTGGACTCGGACGTCGAAGAGAACAAGAAGAGAAAAAATCCCCATTAGGAGGCCAGAGGTCACTTCATCATCAAAGGACCCCAGTTCGTCCGATGATGTAGTGGAATTAGATTATATACCTGCTCCGCCTTCTCAGAGTGACATTGATGCATTTGGAGTTGATGACCCTCCCGCACCTGACATGCTAGACGTTGAGCTAAGAGCCATTGAATCAACCGAACCGGGTAACCAAGTAGAGGAAGGAGAGATTCCATCCATTCAAGGGATCGAAGTGCATGAACCCACCCAACAGAGCCGCCATGAACTGCTACTCCATAATACTACCAAAGATGACTCTACCGTTGAAGGAGAGAAAAGGACAGAGGAGACCCGTGAGCTCGAAAGGACTGAAGAGCAACCAACAAACAAAGGCACCAGACAATTGTTCAGTGAAGTGGGAGAAAATTCAGCTGCAAGTAAGGAACTTGGCACCTCCACCCCTCCGGTAACGGAAAAATTGCAAATTTGTGATGAGACGGCTAAGAACATCAAGAAACAAAGTACAGATTTGGCCATAGCATCAGCCCAGATTGTGCCTCAGGAATGGTTGATTGCCCGAGCCCAGCTCAAGGCCGCCACCAAACCACCTATCAATTTGGAGGACATATTCTCACGCATAGACCAAGCTAAAGCTATGGGGAAGAAAAAGCCCAAGGCATATTCTAGAGTGACCAAAGATGAGCAAAGGAACCACACTCTTCACATTGCCACCCCGCTTGTAGACAAGCCAGCAGATCAGATTACACTGACGGATTACAGTATCACAACTGTCCCCATTGGACGAGCCACTAAGGAACAAGAGAAGGAGGAATTCAAGGATTCAGTGCAGAACATACTCAGGCAACTTGAAGAGATAACAGCTGAAAAGGACATGTATCGAGCTTGTGCTCAGCAGGCGGAAGGATATATCGATCAACTCTTGAGGCCACTACACAATGCTTTCGAGTCCCATATTCCCCCAACGGCATTGGCTCAGAGAACCACAACGGAATTTGAAGGAGTATGGGACACCGCAAGTGCCGTCAAGGAATGGATACAAGGCATCAAAAGGAGGGGAGAACGAATCCTTGAGGAAGTGAAGGAATTGGCTCACCACCGAGAGACCACTTTGGTTAAGCTGTTGGAGGTAAAAAGGGAATCCCTTAGAATGCATGAAGTGGCTGTCACTACTCTTCCCCTCATGAGAACTCTTTTCTGGACCCATGCGCAGATTCCTACATTGTCCGCCATCCTTGATTCGTATAACATCAGCACTCTTAAGGAATGGTACTGGACTATCACCATGAAGAATGACACAAGGGAAATCATTGATAAAGAACACGATTCATGTGAGTCAATTCTGAAAGGCATGCAGGAACTTGGTAAAACCATCCTCCGATCAATGGTTTCAGGATGGAAAAATGACCAGTTTGATGACGTGATACAGCTAGACTAGGAAGAAAGATTGGGAACGGAGAGGATTACCTATTCCGCTAGGGACTTGAGTTTTGTTGGTCAGTTCCATTCAGATATGTTGTACTTTGAGCGTAATCGTTCCAGTTGGTGAGATGGTTTGAAGCACGTAGACCAGTACCTCGAGGGCATGCAATATAAAATTCGCCATCCTCCTATGCCTCCATTCAGTCTACTATTCTAATTGTGCTGCAAGTTCCAAGAATATGCTCGCGGAGAGCGTGCCGCAGGTTGGGATCTTTGGCAGGAGTATCTGCATGGTGAAGATGAGTTCCTAGAAAAAGAATGTGAATCTGAAAAAGAAAAAGTGCTCTCCTAAAGTGCTTTTCCTTTTTAAAATTTTGAAAAGTGCGTTTTCTTTTAAATTCTGAAAAGTGCACCTTTTTGACCAAAGGGTCATATTTGACTTTCAAGTCAATTAAATGTAAAACTTTATGTATGCACCTTTTGGATTATTTTTGGATAAGTCTTAATTATCCTTTTTGGGTAGTTATTACTCCCTTTGGGGTGGTTGTTGATATTTGCCTCCCATTTATGGGTATGGGCAGCTATGTTTTATGGATGAATTTGGGCCACTTGTTTAGAGTAAATCCTGGCCATTCATCCATTTTGAAGCCTATAAAAGGGATTGGTTTTCCCTCTTTTTTGTAAGAAGTTCTTGGATTGTTGCAAAAGCTCTGGCGAAATTTACAGGAATTAATGCAAAGTTAAAACTGTTTCATGTTTCCTTGTGAGTGCATGGTCTCCTTCTTCATTAATCTAGAAATTTTTTCAGCTATGTTTATTTCCTTTATATAGAATTTTCAAGTAAACATCTGATAGAATCCTCGCTGTTCATACCATTAGGGAATGGCTGATTGTCTTTCCTTCCACATGGTTAATCTGAACTTTTCACATGCTTAGTTCGGTTGTTGAATGCTTACTGAATGAATGTCAAAGTTCTGATGTTGTGTTTAATAACATGAGAATCCAATTTTCCTTTGAAGATCGCACTAGATTGATGCAAGTATTGTGCTTAAATAGCTGGTGATGCTTAGTCTAGTTATTTGGAGGTGTCCGTCTGTTTACTGAATCTACTATCTTAGTTAAAATTTATATTTTATGCATCTCTCTCTCCCTATCCTTTCCTCTTCTTTTTTTTTACCAAGAGAATCCGCCGTCCTATTGAAGAAAGTATCAACCTGTTGTGACGTTTTCACACATCGCCCCATTGCAAATGGGGACCCATGTTTTTTGCTTTTTAGGGTTTGTTCTTTAGGTTTTTTAGGGTTTTGTTAGCTAGCCTTTGCATTTTGAATGTCGCCCAGGGGATCACATGGATAGCAAGTCCGGCTTGAGTAAGGTCCTGATCCTGAAATTTGGCTAAGTCTGGAATGTCCTGATCCTGAATTTGACTAAGTCTGGAAACTGAAAAAACCTCCAAAAACTAGATTTTGCAATATAACTCCTGGAGGTCTGAAACCACTCTCAAACATCCTGAAAGTATATATGGAATATAACTTAAAGTATAAGAAAGAAGAAACATAGAAGGAAACCTATACTTAAATGTTATATTCCATAAAATTTATCCTGATAGAGAGTTCGAAAAGTCAAATTTCGCTCGTGTCCTTCTTCAAGGGTCCAGAGCGAAAAGCGCTCCTGTCCCTCTCCAAGGGACCAAGGCGAATCGCTCGTGTCCCTCACCAAGGGTCCAGAGCGAAAATGCTTAGTTGAGCCATTCCTGACCTTGTTTGGACGAATCGAGACATCATAGGCATGGTGAAGGACGAAATGAGCTTGATAGGGCATCCAGACTTGATCAAAAACAATGAAATGATGAAGTTTTGCCTAGAGGGTCAAATTCTCTCCTGTCCCTCACTGAAGGACCAGAGCGAAATTCTTCATAAGGTACGATCTGGGCAAAGATCAAGCAAGTTTTATGTTTGAAGGCAAGAAAGAAGATGAATTGAGCCCGTTGAAGACAAATTGAAGATTATCAAACGTCAACAAGGGACCCAAATGCCCAAGTTCGCTCCTGTCCCTCTCCAAGGGACCAGAGCGATTTTTGTCTTAGACAAATTTCTTGCCAAGTTACAATGAATTCCAAGGCATGGATGAATGAAAGGGGACATTACGAGACCGTTGAAGATAATTTTAGAGGTTAGCAATATGATGTGGAGCCTACAAGAGCAAGATCGCTCCTGTCCCTCTCCAAGGGACCAGGGCGATATGATGGTTATATGGTCGTTCCTCCAAATTCAAGGCACTCCAAGATGAAGAACGAGGTGGCAAAGACATTTTAAGGCGTCCTAATCAAGCACAAAGCATCCAAAATTGCCAAAGATGAAGGATTTGCACCAAATATCCTAATTCGCTCTTGTCCCTCAGGAAGGGACCAGAGCGAATTTTGCATAAAGGCATAAAATTTGAAAGTTTATCAAGCATCAAGTGATCACGAAGGATCAAGGAACTTTATTTTGCACGATGATAGCGATGACAAGTTGAACGAGGCAATGACAAGCTCAAAATCATGAAGTTCGCTCCTGTCCCTCAGGAAGGGACCAGAGCGATATTAGATATATTGGCCAACTCGTGCAAGGTTCACGTAAGGTCAAAGTTTTGCAAGGTCTTAGAGGGTCTATGGTGTCTTTTGAAGACGATACACAAAGATTTTGAACGTAAAATGATCATCAAATTGAACATGGAGACCATATCGCTCCTGTCCCTCTCCAAGGGACTAGGGCGATTTGCTTTGGACTCTTCGTTTTGCTTCAAGTTCATACCAAGTCAAGACTTCAAAAGGTTATACAAGGTCCAAGGCGTTTTTTGAAGATCACATGCCAAAGTTTCGAACGTCCAAACATTGTCAAACATGCTAAGAAGCTCATATCGCTCCTGTCCTTTGGACAAGGACCAAAGCGATTTCTATTAAAACACTTATGCTCCTTCAAAATCAAGACAATGCAAGGGTGGGCAAGATCGAGGACGCCATTTGAAAGATAATGAACGAGGAACAAAGGTTGAAAGATGGCAAATTCTTGCTAGAACACATGGATCGCTCCTGTCCCTCTTCAAGGGACCAGGGCGATATCACCACAAAAGGACATTCAATCGCAAGGATAAGTCAATCAAGCTTGAAGGACCTAGCGAAAATGACAAAATCAACGTGGAGATCAAGACTTTGAACGTTAAAAGTGCAAGTATCGAGACAAGGTTGATGGATCGCTCCTGTCCCTCAGTCAGGGACCAGGGCGATGAGGTACGCAATTTTCATCTTCAAAATTTGGCGCTCAAACACATTTCTTTAAATTTATTTTAAATGCTAAAATCGATGGATTGAAAATTTAATTAAAAATGGCATTTAAAATTTGCGCTTGATATTTATTAATTATTTTTGCCTTTATAAAAATCGAATTTGACAATTTAAATAATAAAGGCATTTAATAATTAATTATTAATTTAATAAAAAATCAAAAGGAGCGCTTGGTTTATGAGAGTCGGCCTTGTTATTTATTAAAAATCATTTAAATTGCCTTATTTTTACACAAGTCGGCCTTAAGGTAATTGTGAGATGAGCGCTATAAAGGGAGGGTGGTGAAGATTGTTATTTTCACATTACCATTTTGTCATCTTACATGCGATCTTGGAAGGAGAAGTGCGAGTTGTGTGTTAGAGATGCGAATTTCATTTCAAGCAAAGGAAGGCGCTAATATCATCAAAGGAGTGCGAACTTAGTTTCACTTGGGCGAACTTGCCAAGGACATTGAAGAACACATCAAAGACTCCAAGGGTGGCGAAATTGCTATTTTGAAGGCAGATCATGTTGAAGACCATCTTATTTCAAATTTTGCCTAGGCAATTTTTCTCATTTTGCATTCTAGAGTTAGCTCTCAAGCGAGGTATGACGATATGGATTTATTGTTTTAAATTTTGTATGTTGATCGTCATAGCCTCAAATTTTGAATTTTGAAATTTTGTTTTACCTTAGCTCAATCGTTTTTAGGAAATAATAACTTAAGGATTTATTATGAAGTTTCCTAAAAATTAATCTAATCTATGCTATTCATTGCAAAATCATGTCACTAATTTTGAAATGTTGTGTAGGCATCAAATGGAGATCTCTTCAAGGAAAATCAAGCCAGGACGGTCTTCGCCAGGACGATCAAGTAAGGACATGGGCAACCCCTTTCAATCCAGCGTTCCAAGGCGAGGTACATCATCATCCTGCACATCAAGGACACAAGGAGTTAGAACAAGGGCTCGTTGAAGAAGCAAATAATTCCAGATGAATTAATTAAAGCAAGCTTCTCAACAACATCAAGTTGAATATTTACCAAAGTTACAGGTGTCAGATGAGGTGGCATCCTAGTCATCACGTCTCCAATCAGTGAGGTCCATCTCAGCATGTCCAGATTCAATGTACTTAACTCATGGAAGGTGGCACAAACTCCAATGTACCTACCCTGGCTATCCATTGGTCGATTTTTCTAGAGAGGACATGTGTCCAAGCAATACAATTTTATCATTGGTCAAGCATTAAATGTTATGTAATGGTTGTAACAAACCCTAATTAGGGTTTTCATTGTTGAATCTTGGCCATTGATCTTGAATTGATCTAAGCCATCAAATTGTATTGTGGGCACTATATAAGCCCAGGCATTTCATCTGTAAAGGGCTAATTAGCAATAAATTAGAAATAATTAGCAATTGTTAGAGATAGTTTGTAAATAGTTAGAATAGTTAGAGAATAGTTGGAAGCAATTAGAGTAGAATAGGAGGACAAGGCAAGAAATTGTTGCCATTGATTGTAAACAAACTCCATTTTCATTGAAGTAATGGTGAAGTGTGTCGTTTCTTGCAATTTGCATGGTTTCTTGTTGACTCTTCAATCTTAGATGGTAGATGATTAGATGAATGGAGGAAATGTGATTGATTAATGGTGGAATTCGTATATCCATACTACTAGCAGTTTGTTGATTGCAGACTTGCCTTGTGTAGTCAACTGGAATCGTTCAGCTTAAGCTCAATTTCAATTTGTTGCCTCTTCATTGATATGCATCAACTTGGATGGTATCTATGCCTGCGGTGATGATTTGAACATCATAAAGCTCCCTTAGAAGATCGCACTAGTCTTGTGTAGATGTTCCATTGATGTCAAAACAAGACCTAGTTAGAGTTTCATCAAAAAATCAAGTCATTGCTCCTACATTCTTAGTAGTAGGATTAGATCCTCTCTTCGCCCTTATCCTTTTTTCATTTTTCAAATCCAAGTTAGTCAGAGCCTGTGTCCAGCAAAGCAGATCGGAAGTTCAATCATCATATGTAAGTCCCCTTGTGATCCCAGCAAATCACATCATACCACTGGAGCTTGTCCACACTTAGAGACCCTACCAAAAGAACCTTGGAGTCTTCCTAACTGATCCTTTATGCGAATCTTCAGCAGTTAGAGACTATTTTCTCAAGAGAGGATAAGATGCCTTTAGGTATTTTATTCTGTGTATGATGGTGTACAAAATACACGTCAACACAACCCAACTCAAATCATTTGATAAGCAAGACCATTAAAGTTTTGGGGAACTCGTCCAGCAATCGCCTATCTCACCGTAAGTCCCCCTTGTGTTTCCAGCATAAACACATCAAACCACAGAGCAATCCTGCAGTCAAGACCTGACAAACGAAACCTTGAGGTTGTCCCCTTTGATCAAAATAGAAAATAGCATTAGGGATTTCCTTATCTCAAGAGAGGATAGGATGCTCAGCGAGTTTATTCTATTTTGTGTTGGCCATATGGAGTTTGCAGCAATGCGATTTCAAACACGTCAACAGATACTCAACAAGAACATTCTATTCTGCGTTGGTCGGATAGAGTTGTAGCAATGTGCTTTTAGACACGACAACACTACTCTAAGTGAGGAAGGTGAAACCATGCAAGTTTTGAAAAAATAACTTAAGTGGACACCATCAGAGAACAATGTTTCACTGTTATTATCTCAAAAACTTATTGCAACAATTTCATAAAAGTCTCCCTCCTCTTCCACAAATGAGGGGGGTCACCCCTTTATATAGGCTTCATGCCTTGGTACATGCAAAAACCATAATTAGGGTTTTTCGATAAAATATTCTCCACACATGGTGCAACAAGGTGGGAATCAACAATCAATACCCATTAAGCCCATATACAATTAATTCAAATGTGCCCAAAAATGGCCTCCATTCGTGCATTAAATGCACTTCTTCATCAAGTTTGACCCTCATGCAATGAATATTCCCCATGCAAAATGCTCATAAATGCCCACCATTCCATGCGACGACAACATGCAGAAGGAATCCATCATAAAACCATAAATGTGGCGGCTACATGCAATGGATGCTTCATAAATTCGCCATGCATTGACCAGTCCACCACTTGGTCAAAATATTCCAGCAATAAATGTGTCGTGATTTTGCCATGCTTTCAATAGATTCTTCCCATGCAAGTGGACCTTGCCATTGTATATCCACTCCTGCATATTTGGAAGTGTTGGAGAGAGAAAATTTGATGTAGGAATTTTTTTTTTGAAGCTTTTGAACTTTCCTTGCCGTGGGGAAGATTTTCCATGAATTTTGCACCTTTCCTATGTTGGCATTTTTGATGTTGTTATGATTGTCATTGATGGACACACACTTGCTTTGTGTTCACTTTCTTGATGAATGAGTTATGCTCAATCGGTAATTGTTCCAACCGGTGTTATGTATTATAGTCTTTAGACTACCAGTGTTTTGCAGAAGATGATTACCGGTCTCAGATTGATTGAAGACCCAAGCGGTATGAAGACCCCAAGCGGTTCGAGGACCTCAAGCGGTATGAAGGAACAAAGCGGTAGTTAACACTTTGATTTACCAGTCTTCATTTTGACAATCGGTAATCAGTAAATTGTATAAACCGGTATTACTTTGTGATGAGTTACCAACCGGTATTACTCTGTGATGAGTTACCAACCGGTATTTCTGTGATGAGTTATCTTCCACCGACACTTTGGCGGTGATTTTGTGCCGTGTTACCAAATGTGTCTAGATTCATTGAACCTAGGAACTTGTAGTCAAATCCTATTGGACCGACATGAAATCAGATTCCTTTATAAGGACATCATGTCTAGGGTTTGCATGTGTGATGTATGAGTAATTGTTGAGGGTTTTTTGTATGTGCGAATATAGAAGAGAAAGGTCTGTATGAAGAGTTAGAGTGTGGAGATATTGAAGACTGAAATAATGTTGAAATGCATTAACAATGAGCTGTGAAGGATCTAACCAAGCATTCTGTGCTAGTAACTAGATCACTCTACTTGTTGATTACTCATATCTTCGACAAGTCTGAAACCCTTAACTGGGTAGGCTTAGCATAGTCTTTGTAAATCCTCTAACAAGGTGGTTCACAACTGTGAATCTGAAATCCTCTCACAAGGTAGTCTTTAATAGGACTTATCTCCTAACAGAGATCTAGATTCCTAACAGGATCTGTTCTGGTGAAGAACATTGTATGACCTTAACCGGTCTGGTTTCTATTCTGCAGATAGTTACTTGTGAGTTTTTGCTCACCGTGGTTTTTCCCATTTGGGTTTCCACGTCAAAACATCTTGTGTTATGGTGATTGTGCTCGTGTGGGTGAATGCTTTATTTGTTGTTTGGTTTGCATTTATCTTAACCGGTTTGTTAGTAAAACTGTTATACCGGTGAACTGCTAAACTGTTTAAAAGTTTGAGTTCAATATTTTTTGGTATACTAATTCACCCCCCCTCTTAGTATTCATCAATTTGTATCAGAGCCTCCCTTTCTCTAAGTCTAACCACTTGGAAGGAGATATGGGAGAATACACTGTGAGGGAGCTTACTCATCGTCTCACTCAGATTGAGAGAGCCTATGATGAACTCAAAGTCAAATATAAAGCTTCTCTAGCCAAAAGAAGAGAGCATGCTGAGAAACTGATGGAACTTACTGAAAACAGCTCTTTTGATGAAGCGGACATGGAATCCCTAGTTGAAGAAGTTGAAAAACTGAATGAATCCAATGCCAACTTGAGAAAAGAGTTGGAAGGACTGACTATCAGAATGTGTCAAGACCTTGAGAACAGAAGGAAAGTTGAAGATCTGGTAAAAGACAAAGATCATGAGATCTCCAAGATGAAACAAGAAATCAGTACCCTCACCACTCATCTCCAAGAGAGCAAAGTGGAAAAAGAAGAAATACAAGGTGAACTAAACATGGCTATTTCTGAGAATACAACCCTGAAGGAATCCAATGCTTCTATCTCCAAAGAACTTACTGATACAAAGGAGATACTTGCCAAATTCAATAAGAGTGTTGCTAAGCTAGAACAAAAGCTTGAATCGGCAAAACCGGTCAAGAATACCACTGGACTTGGCTTCTCCGGTTATGAGGAAGGTGAGACCTCTGGAACAAAAGATGTAGCATCAAAGAAGCAACCGACATCAAAGGATAAAGGTAAGCAAAAGTTCAAACCTGTTTGCTTTAATTGTCTCAAAGAAGGACATACTGCTAATGTGTGTAGAAGCAAGGCCTACAACAATTTTCCTTATTTTCTAAACAATAAGCCTAGATCCAATGGATTCAATGGAAACTGTTATGCATGCAACAAGTTTGGGCATAGAGCATTTGAATGCAGGTCAGTTGTGCACAACATTGGAAGATATCCTCAAAGGACCCAAGAAGTTTTTCCGGAACCCTTTGTGAATCGGAATCCCAACCGGTACAATACCTACAACCATCGGTCAGGTGGTTATCAAGCGGTAACCAGTTGGAGAACAACCTGTATGATCTGTCATGGTGGCGGTCACACAGCTGCAACATGCAGAAGGAAGAATGGTAGTATGAATAATGGACCATGGAGAACACCTGGAATGGTATGCTACCACTGCAACAGACCGAGACACACTGCTAGAACTTGTAGAATGGGAAAGAACCTAATGGATGATATACCAGTCACTCCGGAAGGAAAGATTGATGTTGAAACCGTTTAAGCGGGAATGCATAAAACTTGGAAAAAGAAAGAAGTGTCACAGGATGAACCGGTCTCTGCACTTCGTGTGGAAGTCTTTGAACCGGCAAACTGAGCTTCAGAAAAGCTTAGGGGGAACAAATCGGTGAAATGTTTCAAACCCTCGGTTTATATCAGTAAAAGACCTTAACCGGTATGTGTTACCTGTCAGTTGGCAGAAGACTGGAAGCGGTAAAAGGCAAAATTAGGGTTTATGCCCTAACAGTGATGCATTTATTATGCTAGGTGAGAATTTGTTTAAAAAGGATTTTTCAAAGTCATTTTCACTTATCAGTTTATGAGCGAAGAAATTTCCAAAGAGCAGAGCGACAAAAGGCGATTCGACTTGCGATTTAGAGAGATGTCAAATCTTGCAGAAGAATCTGGAGATATTTGCAATCAATCAAGTGAAGAACACCAAGCGGTAATCAAGCAACCGAAGTGGTGTGGTGGGAGCTGCATTTGTTAAACCCTAAATTTTGAAATTGTGAAGGTATTTCTCGAAATTCTTGTTTATCAGTTAATCATGGCTTCTGCATCGCACTCCAGTTCTAGTGCACCTATGGATTCAGCTGAATTTATCCAAAAGAAAATGAATTACAACGCCCTGTCTCAAATACCCACCGGAGTCATTGTTGAAGGGGATATTTTAGGGTACATTGACTGCAAACTGGAAGACCTAGGATCTCTAGTGATTCACTCCCAGCTAGGTCTATTTTGTGGAGATGACAAGAAGATAAAACCGGAATACAGCATCTTGGAGAGGAAGAAACTACATAATGCGGTTTATTTGCTTGAAGAATTCACTGAAGAACACATCCGCATCATTCTGAGCAGAGTGCATGGCGATAAGATGTATCTCGAAAGGACGCATGACATTACTCCTGAAGCAGTTCATGCCGTCACTGGTTTCTGCAAGAGAGGTGAGGTGCCGGCCCTAAGGAAGGTCATAAAAAATGAAATGACTAAGCTCACCGGTTCTTTGAGCGACCAATGAGGAATGACCGTCAACACCATCAAAGACGACTTGGCTAAGTATGCTTGCATGGTGATTGGATACCGGACATTCTATGCCAGCAGGATAAACTCTGTCTCTGCTGTTGTGGTGAATGCCGCCTACAGAATGATCAAGGAAGATGCTTCATTTGATCTATGCACTTGTATGTAGAAGCAACTTCTACAAAATTTGAAGTCCATCAAATAGGACAATGCCCTAAGGTTCAAATTTGGACAACTTTTGGTCGGCCTATTTTTCTACTTTCAAGGCTATTTCCCGGGAGTCGGTGATATTCAATGGTCTGCTGACCAACCGGTCACCAAACAAATTAGGGAAAGTCTCCAAGCAGTGGGAATCGGATACCCTGAGGTCTTGAATAAATATTTTGATGAATTCAAGCCGAAGATGAGCCGAAGGATGAGGATATCTGGGGATATTGTCAAGAAATATGAAGAGGACATTTGCTTTACCATTAAAGTAGATGAGTGCATAATGGAGGCAGTAGAGCCAAGACAGGAAGAAGTAGAGCTTATGGGATGAGGTGATGTATGACATGTTAGACGGGTATGCCTCTACCCTGCTTGCCTCGCCGCTAGATGCCAAGAAAAAGCGGACTGGTATCTACTTAGAGAGGATAACACCTCCGGTTGAAAATCCTAAAGAGAAAACGGGCAAGGCAACACCGGCGGTATCAACACCAATTACCTCAGCTAGCCCTAAAGTGACCAAGCGGTCACCAGCCAAAAAGAAACCTGAAGTTGCTCCCGCTAAAGTTTTTGAAAGGAAGCAGAAGACCAAGAGCAACTCACCGGAGTTTGAGGATATAGAACCGGAAGTACAACCTAAGAAGACTAGCCAGACAAGCAAGAAAGCAAAAACTACTGGTAATACACCTGCCTCATCAGCACCGGTAAATATTGACATGTCTTCTTATAAGCCGATGACACATTGTCAGAGGACTATTAAAAACATTAAAAGAAAATTGCTTAGTGATTTGAAGGAATATTTTGATGATTTTAGCGATAGTGAGAGAGAAGAAATACATCGGGAAATCATCAATTATTTATGTGTTGTGATCGGTCGCCTTCAGACATTAGATCTGAGACACATGTTTCTTTATACAATTCGTTAGATAATAAATGGCACATTGCCATCGAGAAAGAATAGGAGATCAGAGAGAAGATTTTTGTAGAATACTTCCCTGATGCTTCTAACTCTGAATTGTTTGAGATTGTGAACCGATACAAAGGCCTCTTCTTCATGAGAAGAAGAAGACTCTTGCTACTGGAAGGAAAAGTCTCTGAAGTGGTGAAAGATACACACTTCCATGCCAAAGCTGCTCTGGAAATGCACCTAGTAGCTGAAGCCAATAGAAAGGTTGAACAGGAACCGGAAACCGGAAACCCGGTTGAGGCATTTGACGATGAGGGAGATCAAGCTACAGAACAGGTGGACACTATTGATGTGGACGCACTGGATGGTGATGATATTACTCCGGATACAGATAAGGAGAAACAGGACGAGGAAAAGGTTGTCAAAGAGAAAGAGGAAAAGAAGAGGAAACAGGAGGAAAAGAAGAGGAAACAGGAGGAAGAGAAGAGGAGACAAGAAGAAGAGAAGAAAAAAGGAGAGGAGAAGGAGAAAGAGGAAGAGAAAAGGAAAGAGGAAGAGAAAAAGAAAGAAGAAGAGAAGAGGAAACAAGAAGAGGAGAAGTGGAAAGAAGAGGAAAAGAGGAAACAAGAAGAGGAGAAGCGGAGAAGAAGAGGAAAAGAGGAAACAAGAAGAGGAGAAGCGGAAGGAAGAAGAAAGGAAGGAGGAAGAGAAGAAAAAGAAAGAAGAGGAGCAAAAGAAAGCAAAAGAGGAAAAGCAAACAGCCGAAGAGAAGAAGGAAGCAGAAAAGAGCACACAAGTGGAGACCCCAAAGACAACCAGTGGTCAAGCCAAACCGGCTGACATCACGAGCCCTATTGACCTCCAATCTGCAGATGAATCGGAGCTGCTGCAAAGCATAAAGCTAGCTGAGGAGAGACTGGAAACATTAAGGAGGAAAAAGGAACAAGATGTCATTCAAACTGCGATTGACACTCTTACCAGTTTGATTCCTAGTACCAACCTCCCCGGTACCGATTCCTCTCTGGGCAAATTAAAACTTCTATGTACAGTCGTAGAGGACTAGGTACAATGTCTAGAAGAGGTTGCTGAAGCTAATGCACTAAAGAAGCATCAAAAGGCACTAAACACTGCCTTAGTAAAGAAACTGAATGAGCTCCGGTCTGAACTTCAGAAATAGCAGAAGAACATAAGAGATGCTATGGATGAGGGCAAGCTACTGTTAAGCAAAATCAGCCAACCCCATCTATTTTGTGATGATGTGGTTGCACAAAAGGATAAACTGCAATCTGATTTGCAGGCATAAATAAGCATCTTTAAGACGCCCTATGATTCTTTTACTACATATGGGCAAACTGTTCACCGGTATCAGCTTCAGTCTACCAGAATAGAAGTGGAGATTAGCAACCAGGCAAGAGATCTGTAGGAGTTTCAATTGGTTTTATTACCCAGACTGCAAATTCTTCAGAAGTGCTTTCTTAATCTGGAAGCATTAACAACCACTCAAGAGATGAGCACAATTGATGCCATGCAAGAACAGATCTCTCAAATGCAGATGGAAAGTGAGGTTGCTACCTCATTAATTGAGTCATGGTCATTAGCCATGAAGACTTTTATGCAGGACTTTAAATCTGTTTTTGATAAATTTCATTCCTTACTGTCATAAACATTTACTCTTTTTAATGATAAAGAGAAACAGGTTATTCTGCCGTGCTTTGTCATTGTTGGCAAAGGGGGAGTAGTACTTAAAATTTTGGTGAATGTTATGTATACTTTCATGTTACTTTTTTTAAGAAAGTAGTATACATTGTCATTTCTACAAAAGGGATAGTGTATAGTCTCAGGGGGAGTAATTTTGATTATGACAATTTTTGTTGTAAAACACTTAGATGTCAAAATTTTCCTAAGTTTTGCCATCAATGCCAAAGGGGGAGATTGTTGACATTTTTGATGTTGTTATGATTGTCATTGATGGAGACACACTTGCTTTGTGTTCACTTTCTTGATGTATGAGTTATGCTCAACCGGTAATTGTTCCAATCGGTATTATGTATTATAGTCTTTAGACTATCGATGTTTTGCAGAAGATGATTACCGGTCTCAGATTGACTGAAGACCCAAGCGGTATGAAGACCCCAAGCGATATGAAGGAACAAAGCGGTAGTTAACACTTTGATTTACTAGTCTTCATTTTGACAATCGGTAATCGGTAAATTGTATGAACCGGTATTACTCTGTGATGAGTTACCAACCGGTATTTCTGTGATGAGTTATCTTCCTCCGACACTTTGGTGGTGATTTTGTGTCATGTTACCAAATGTGTCCAGATGCACTGAACCTAGGAACTCGTAGTCAAATCCTATTGGACCGACAGGAAATCAGATTCCTTTATAAGGACATCATGTCTAGGGTTTGCATGTGTGATGTATGAGTAATTGTTGAGGGTTTTTTGTATGTGCGAATATAGAAGAGAAAGGTCTGTATGAAGAGTTAGAGTGTGGAGATATTGAAGACTGAAGTAATGCTGAAATGCATTAATAGTGAGCTGTCAAGGATCTAACCAAGCATTCTGTGCTAGTAACTAGATCACTCTACTTGTTGATTACTGATATCTTCAACAAGTCTGAAACCCTTAACTGGATAGGCTTAGCAAAGTCTTTGTAAATCCTCTAACAAGGTGGTTCACAACTGTGAATCTGAAATCCTCTCACAAGGTAGTCTTTAACAGGACTTATCTCCTAACAGAGATCTAGATTCCTAACAGGATCTGTTCTGGTGAAGAACATTGTATGACCTTAACCGGTTTGGTTTCTATTCTGCAGATAGTTACTTGTGAGTTGTTGCTCACTGTGGTTTTTCCCATTTGGGTTTCCACGTCAAAACATCTTGTGTTATGGTGATTGTGCTTTTGTGGGTGAATGCTTTATTTGCTATTTGGTTTGCATTTATCTTAACCGGTTTGTTAGTAAAACTGTTATACCGGTTAACTGCTAAACTGTTTAAAAGTTTGAGTTCATTATTTTTTGGTATACTAATTCACCCCCCCTCTTAGTATTCATCATCCTATTTTTTAGGAACTTTTCAAAAATAGAGTTCCAGGATTCTGGAGAGAGAAAATTATCTCACGAATCCAAATCCATCAACATTTTGAAATTTGGACGACTTTTGATGCCTGAAAATGGATTTTTCAAAAAATTTCTTGGAGGAAAATTCCCTGTTCAATTCATCCTTGATTCCTTCCTTGCCTTAGAAATTTTATCTTCAATTCAGCCTTGATTCCTTCCTTGCCTTAGAAATTTTATCTTCAATTCATCCTTGGGTGTGATTTCTTCCTTGCTTGGAATTTTGTCTTGAAGGAAGAAATTTCCAACACATCCAAATTTTCACCTTTTCCAATGAAGGAAGGAATTTCCAAGATGTTGTGATGTATTCACACATCGCCCCATTGTAAATGGGGACCCCTACTTTTTGCTTTCTGGGGTTTGTTTTTCTAGGTATTTTAGGGTTTTGTCTATTAGCCTTTGCATGCTGAGTGTTGCTAGAGGGATCATTAAGATAGCAGGCTTTGTTTTAGCTAATAAAGGGTGAGTCGATGGATGCTCCGGGTTAGGGTCATCTTTGAAAGTCTTCCTTAGGACAAAGTTTTGCTCTTGTTGCTAATTGTGTCTTGTTTGAGTTTCAGGAGGTCAATGAAGCTTGGTGAGTGAATATCATCTTTGAAGAGCTGAGTTGGGTCAAATTGGTGAGTGATGAAGTCTGGAATGTCATCCTGATCTTCAAATGTCCTGAAATTTGGCTGTCTGGAATGTCATCTTGATCCGGAAATTTGACTGTCTGGAAAATTGAAGAATCCTCCAAAAACTAGATTTTGCATTTTAACTCTTGGAGGTCCAAAAGCACTCTCAAACATCCTGACAGTATATATGGAATATAACTTAAAGTATAAGTTTCTTATACTTAAATGTTATATTCCATATATGAATCCTGACGGAGAGACCAAAATGTCAAATTTTGCTTCTGACCCTTCCAAAGGGTCTAGAGCAAATTCCTCTATAGGACATTCTACTTTGATCCAAACTTAGAACTAACTCATTCCCAGGCATTATAGAGGGCAAAACACTTATTTGGAGTAAAGAAATATCAAAATGAAGTCAAGATTTGAGCATAAGGAGGAATTTCACTCCTGACCCTTCCAAAGGGTCCAGAGCGAAATTCATATGAGACCCTTTTTCTTCACAAAACCTTGAAGTGAATGCTAACTTGGACTGGAGGATGATCGGGAGAGGCCTAATAAGCTATATCCAAGCCAAAGAAGGGAGGAAAAAGGTGAAAATGAGCTAAAATGAGAATTTCGCTCCTGACCCTTCCAAAGGGTCTAGAGCGAAATTCACTGTTCCTCTATTTTGCTCTTTAATATGGTCAAGTTTTGGATTTTTGAGGCATGGTTGAGGAGGCTTTGATGCATATTTTCCTTTGAGAAGAGGTTTGAGGCAATGAAGTGGTAGAAATCAACCCAAAAGGAGAATTTTGCTCCTGACCCTTCCAAAGGGTCTAGAGCGAAATTCCCTATAGGTCATGAGTGAAATCCTCAGTTTGACCCCCTATCTTGCCTAAAATGATGAAAACGACCTTGTTTTGAGCTAAAAGGATGGCAGATGGATTTGATTATTGTGAGGAGAAGTGAGTTTGAACAAGCTTGAAGGCAAAGAGAAGCAATGGAGTGTGAAATCAACCTTAGTCAAGAAGTTCGCTCCTGACCCTTCCAAAGGGTCCAAAGTGAAATTCCAAGAAGACACCCATTTCTTCCTTGTTTGGGCCAAGATCTTAGTCCTTTGGGCGTATTTGGAAGTAAATCAACATGTTTTTGCCTTAGGAAGTGAATGAGGGTGAAGGGAATGAAGAATCAAGCCTAAATCTTGAATTTCGCTCCTGACCCTTCCAAAGGGTTCAGAGCAAAATTCTTGCAAACACCTATTTTTCCCTTGGAGAAGGTCAAATCCTTGGTTTTTATGGCATGGATGAAAGTGAGATGATGTTTCCTTGCCTTTTGAGGTGGTTTGGAGTTGAAGAAATGAAGAGCCAAGCGTAGAACAAGAATTTCGCTCCTGACCCTTCCAAAGGGTCCAGAGCGAAATTCCCAAAATCTCTCTTTTCCTTCCATTTTGTGTGAAGCCAAGTGTGGATCAGGGTGGATTGAACTTGGAGAGACCCTTAGACATGCATTTGAATGGCTTGTGGCCACCAATGATCAAGATTTTGAGCTAGAACAAAGATTTCGCTCCTGACCCTTCCAAAGGGTCCAGAGCGAAAACCTAAATAGGTCCTGTCCTTGGCCATGATTTTTAGCGAATTTCTCCTAGCAAGCCATTTTGAGGTCAAACAAAGTGTTGCAAGCATGAGAGAAGGATCCAAAGGGAGAGTCAAGGTAGAACAAAGTGAGAAGAATGGAGCTAAGTAAGAGAAAACAAGCAAAGAAAGAATTTTGCTCTTGACTCTTCCAAAGGGTCCAGAGCAAAATCCCTCAAACCACCTATTTTCTCCTTGTGTGAAGCCAAAACATTGATTCCTATGGCGTGGTTGAAGGTGGAGTAATGTATTTTTGCATTGTAAGATGAATTGAAGTGAAGGAAATGAAGAATCAAGTCTAAAACTTGAATTTCGCTCCTGACCCTTCCAAAGGGTCCGAAGCGAAATTCTCAATTCCACTTAATTTGCTCATGATGAAGGTCAAGTTGTGAATTCCTAAGCTTTGGTGGAGAGAAGGCTAGCATGTGCTTGTCTTAGGGGGCATTTTGGAGTAGAAAAATGATAGAATTTGAGCCTAATCAAGAATTTCGCTTGTGACCCTTCCAAAGTGTCCAAAGCGAAATCCTTAAAAACTCTATTTTGCTCCAATTTTGCATCAAACATAGTGTTGATTGAGATTAAGGGCATCCTTAGGCATGCATTTGAGCAAGTATGGTCACAAAATGAGAAGAATTTGAGCCAAGAATGCAAATTTCGCTTCTGACACTTCCAAAGGGTTAAGAGCGAAATTCTAAATAGGTCATGTCCTTGGCCTAGATCCAAGGTGAAATCCTCTTTTGGTTGTTTTGGGGTCAAATCAATGATATCTCAGGAGAAAGCAATTCAAAGGTCAAGAAAAGTTCAAGGGAAGGAGATGGTGAAATTTGAGCTAAAATGCAAATTTCACTCCTGACTCTTCCAAAGGGTCTAGAGCGAAATTTTTATAGGGCCTATCCTTGGGAAGGGTTTTGAGCAAGCTTCATCTTGTTGTCTTCTTGTTGATGTTTTAAGGTAGAAAATGCTATGTTGAATGAATTTATTATGTGTCCTTAATCACCTTTTGGTTTGTTTTGCAAATGGAAGAAGATCAGGACAAGGACGACCTGTTCTAGTCCATCATCATCAAGGACATTACAAAGGCATAAAGGTGGACTACATGTGTTCTAGGAGTTGCCAGCTACCTCCAAAACCTTCACTTCGCCACACTAAGGAACCACAAGATGACAAAGAAAGGCTTCGCTAGCACTTCAAGGCAAGGTATGCTACCAGAGAGAAGACTTGACAGTAAGGAAGCCTCATCAAGCACATAGAAAATCAAGGAATACACCATTCATCAAATTGAGACAGAAAATAGATCAACTAAGACACAGACATCAAACAAGGTGGCATCCCAGTCACTTTTCTTCCAGTCGGATTGGTCCATCTCAGCATGTCCAGATTCAATGTACCTGACTCATCGAAGGCGGCACAAACTTGTGTGTACCTACCCATGCTTCTTATTGGTCCTCACTCCTGGAATGTAATTTTCTCATTGGCTAAGTAAGTTTGTTATAACAAACCCTAATTAGGGTTTCTATCCTTTAATCGTAGCCATTGATTCTAAGTCAATCAGAGCCATCAATCTGTAAAGGGCTCTCTATATAAAGCCCTGGCTCCTCATTTGTAAAGTTTAATAGTTAATAGTTAGAGAATAGGAACTAGTTAGAGATATAGTCAATAATTAGTAGCTCAATAGTAGATAGCATTTTAGAGCAGGGTAGAAAGAGAAGGCAAAGATTGTTGCCAAGATATTGTTGCAAAAGACTTGTAAACTTCATTGAAGAAATGGTGAATTCTATGTGTCGATTCAACAATTTGCATGGTCTCCCTACTTCTCAAATTTAATTTCATGTTATTAGATGAATGGAAGAAATTTGTATGATCACTGGTGAAATTTGTATATCCATACTACTGGTGGTTTGTTGATTGCAGACTTGCCTTGTGTAGTCAACTGGAATCATTCAGCTTAAGCTTAACTTCGATTATTGCTTCTTCATTGATATGCATCAACCTGATGGTGTCTATGCTTGTAGTGGTGATCTGAACATCATAAAGCCATCCTTAGAAGATCGCACTAACCTTGTGGAGATGATCCTAGCATGTCAAAGAAAGACTTAGTTAGAGTTTCATCAACGATCATCCATTGCTCCTACATTCTTAGTGTTAGGATTAGATCCTCTCTAACCCTTATCCTTTTTTCATTTTTCAAAATCAAGGACCAGTAAAGTCCCACGTTCCAGTGATATCCAAAGCAAATTAGACGTTCAGATCGTCAAAAGTAAGTCCCCTTGTGATTCCAGCAAAATCAAATCATACTGCAAAGAGCTTATCCACACGTAGAGACCCTACATATCAGAACCTTGGAGTTACTCCGATTGATCCTTCGGCGAGATCTTCAGTAGTCGGGAAACTTTGTTCAAGAGAGGATAAGATATCTTGGTATTTTATTCTGTGCTCGCATGTGCATAAAAAACACATCAACACAACACTTAGCCAAATTTTCACCTTTCTTGGAATTTTTTCGTGAAGTAAGTAATTTCCATTACTTAGCCAAATTTTCACCTTTCTTGGAAGTTTGTCATGAAGGAAGAAATTTTTAACTGTTAGTCAACTTTTCAAAATTCCCTATTTTTTAGGAACTTTCTAAACATAGAATTCCGGGTCTTGGAAGAGAGAGCTCTCTCACGAATCTAGATCTAGAAAAGTTTTCGAATTCTGACGAGTTTTGATGCCTAAAAATAGGATTTTAAAATTTTTTATCAAGGGGAATTTTCTGCTTTTTCATTTCATTCCTAACCTCCAAATTCCCCTTTGCCTTGGAAAATTTCCACTCTTGGGCATGGAATTCTCCTGGTGATGGATTTTACGTTGTTTTCACGAATTCCATGGCACATGGATTTTGGCACCCTCTAGACTCCGTGGGCGGAATTTTGACCTGGTCCTGGATTTCCTTCGTCTTTCTTGAATTCCTGACTACTCAGTTTTGGCGCCCCAGCTGCTTCCTTGAGTGGAATTTTGACCCAGTCTTGGATTTTACCTAATTTCACGAATTCCACGACACATGGATTTTGGCGCCCTCACGACTCCTTGGGCTGAATTTTGACCTGGTCTTGGATTTTACGTAATTTCATGAATTCCAGGAGACATGGATTTTGGCGACCTACTGGGGAACTGGGCACCATTTCACAGTGGTCAAGGATTTTACGTCCTTTTCATGAATTCTTGACCACAAATCAGGATGACATGCTTGGATTTTGACGTGATTTCCGGACTTAGGTGTTTTTCAAGCTTTCAATTCTTGGGCTGAATATCCACACAGCCAAATTTTGATCACTCTGCTTGCTCTTTGACTTTCCGGATTTAGAAATGATCGTTCATATCTGGTCTTCAGTGTCAGCCTGCAAGGACCCACCACAAGTAGACTTTCCGAAAATAGAAACTTTTTCAAACTATCAGTGTTAGAGAAAAATAGGAAGCAGGGACACTTTCTAAAAATAGAAACTTACTAAAAGTAGAAACTGCTAAAAGTAGTAAGTTTGATTTTTGGTGAAATGAAGACATTCTAGAAGGTAGTGAAATCCCTAATAAATAGGAACTTTCTAAAAATAGAAAGTTACTCAGAATTTGCTCAAATTTCATTGGGAGGTTCCTCAGAGGGTTCTGATTCCAGTGCAACGTTCAGTTTTTCAAAAACCCTAAAAGAAACCCCTAAAATCTAGGACTAAAAGATGAAACCCTAAAACTGACGAAACAAGCCCTAGACTTGGCCAAAATTGCTCAAACGAAAAGCAGGAGATCAAAATAGCTGCTAAACACTTTCAAAGCGAAGAGACAAGAGAGACTGCTACCAAAAGACCCCCAAAAAAACGAAACCAAAAGACCGAGAGGGCCTAAAAGTAGGGGTCCCCATTTGCAATGGGGCGATGTGTGAAAACATCACAACAAGTCCCTTGGGAAGAGATGTGGCTATAATGAGAGTCACGTCCTCCTCCCCTCAATCCCTGCTTATCCCTCTTTTTATCGTGACTTGAGATTGTCTTTTGATTAGCATTCATTTTGTTTTGGTTAATATTCTTTTATCATAGGAGACTCATATAAATGTTTATTTATTATTTTTTAATTAGTGTATGACGTAATCAACTACTGATTAGTAATCAGTAAATATAATCATGAATTAGTAATTAGTACACAATTAGTAATTAGTAATTAGCAATTAGTAATTAGTAATTAGTAAATAGTAATCAGTAATTAGTACTGATAAATTATGTATGACCAAACGTGAATGTACACAAAAAGGATTATGGATTAGAATTTGAGCCATTGTATTTACAATTTATGATTCTATTATATTTGGTTTTCATTATACATAGATTAGGCATGGCATTCATTATTTGTTTTTTCCCTTTTATATTACATATTTGAGGGAGTTACAACTTTCCATTCCATGTCTTTTAACCATTCATTAATTTAATTAAATTTTAATTATATTCTTTTATATTTTAATTTTAATTTAATTTTTATTCTTTTGCATTATAATTTTATTATTATTATTTACCATTAAATTCCACTTCAAAGTGGGGACTTTATAGTAATGTTGAGTTGTTGGGCAAGGAATATCCCTTGAGGGATTGTTTGGTCCATCTTTTGCTTTACTTATCAATGAGGGGTTGTTTAAGCAAAATTTTGCCCAATCTTTTGCTGAACAAATTTGGTTTGCATAAAGGTTTGATATTTGATACTTTTTCCTTGGATAGTGGATATTCTATGATGCAAGTGATTAGGTATAGTTTGATCCATCCGTGCTTGTTTTGCAACAACCTTAATAGAATACTGTGATGGCTTTTGGATTTGAGAGTATTGTGTTTTTTTTAAGATATAGTTTAAGGAAGCTTGCTTAGTAAGTCAGCCACCTGGTTCAAGTGTCCAAGGATATTGGCCATGCAATATGAGGGAATTTTTGTCAAAACTTTCATCTATTTTATTAACATTGATTATGTGTAATGAGTTATTATGAGGTTATATGTTGTCATTTTCCTTAGACACTAGGGATACCAATAACTTAGATTTGTTTTGGATTTTAAATTGTGTATTCTTTAGTAGGTTAGCAAGGACATCCTTGAAGGAAAGCAAGGCTCTCATCGACATTATTCATTGTACTATATTCTTTTTATAAGATGACCTTTGTGGTTTTGTAGGATGTTTCAGATGGCCACTATGTCACCATTGTCATGACTAGCCTCATTGGAATGCAACGTTTTCGAAGGATGTGGTGGTGTTATCCATTCCGACTAGGGAGCGAATATTGGGCTAGGAAATTCCAGAATTTTCGTTGAGAGTTGAGATGTTAATGCCTAGGGTGGTGCATTGACAAAATAGACAAGAAATGTTATGTCTCCTTTCCAATATTTTAAGTTGAGCCTTCTATATCCTCATTTTTGGGTGGCTAAAACCTAAAGCAACAAAAATAATAATAATGATATTTTAAGTTGGGCCTTCTGAAGAGCACATGGTTATACTGAGAGGGGGGCGGTGAATCAGTATAACAACAAATTTTACCAATTTAAACTCTTTCAACTTCAATCACAATTATATAGCTTATCTCATTAACATATTCATTGCATACCAACATTCATATGTGATCTAACTAATATGAACACAAGTAGAACACAAGATATATACGTGGAAACCCTTACGGGAGAAAACCATGGCAATAAATGCTTTTATATAAATCTTCTTTTACAATTCGTAGGCACCAACCTACTAGAGGCACCAACCCCTCACAACTCTGAATTCGTGAGCAACAACCCACTGGAAGCACCAACTCCCACTTCTGAATTCGTGAGCACCAACCCACTCGAAGCACCAACTCCCCAATCCAGAATTAGTGAGCACCAACCCACTGGATATAAATCTGATTTTCCATCTTGACAATGTTGCTATAACAACGGACGATGGATATAATTTTGTTCCACAAACTCTCTTATTCAAGCTGCCATTATGGTGACAATAAATCTGCCACAAAACTGATCACAGTTCCCTGATAAAATCCTTTCAATCTGTTCTGCAATCTGCACTTATAATTCTGACATAAGCTCTACAAATTCAACTTTAAATCTGCATCATCTGCTTCATTAATCTGCTCAAACTCCTCTATTCAAATCTGCGTAAGTTATTACCTTTTTTACTTCATTGATATATTCTTTAATAATAAGTTCCCTCAATAAATCTTCAGTTTGCTTCCTTCTCAAATCTGCATATGAATGATGAGAAATTTACATACAATGTTCCTTCAAATATTTTTCTCAAGATCTGCTTCAGAGTTCTTAATGATATATCCTGTAAACCCACTTATACAGCATACTCTCCTTTAAATTATTTTTACAGTATTTCTATCATACTTCATGCACAGACTCTTTTCATAAACCGATCACAAGTATTGATATGGTTTCATTCAAAATTCTGCTGATAATTTCTTCATACATCTGTCCATAAAGTCTTCATAGATTTGCCCTTACGTTTTTCATAATTCTACCCTTATACTTTCTCCAGTTTACACATACATTCCACTCATATTCCACACACCCGACTCTTCCATCATTCAACATATATATCCTTATCTAAAAGACAGGTCTTTTCACAAATGAGGAGTCACACATCTTCAAAATACTTTAACACAATTAAGTTAAATGTATCTCTATTATATTCTTCATCGCACCCTTTCAAAGTTTATCAAGAATGTAACTTTAAGTCTACGTCTTTTGTGTATGGATCGTATTATTGTTTTTAATTGAACATCTCATCTTAAAATATCCGCACCTTTCTCATTCATATTCTTCCTCTATTATCACGTGTCTTCTTCCATGGTCAAGTGGCTTATATTCACACTACTTCATTACGTAGATGTTTGTATTTCTTTACTCATCATTAATAATAGTTAACATTAATCAACTTCCTTCATATTATTTTATTCAAATGAAATCACCGACAAAGTGTAATGTTGTGATGAAATCGTGCTTATAGAACCTTTCCTTGATTTCATCTGCTACTTAATAATTAATTCCTCTTTAATGAATCGCACCTTTTTGTCTTACGTAAATAAGACAAAAACATTACTTTTTTGAATAAGACAAATCATATTTCCCCCTGGACATATCTTCCCTTCTACTATAGGGTCACACCTTCAACAAAGAAGAATGATAATATCGCACCACTTCTTATGAGAATAGGACAAAATAGGAATAGGACAGAAATACTTCACTTTTTGAATAAGACAAATTTGTCTTATTATAGGGAGTGTTGTTTATGTAAAATAATCACTTCCTTATCAAATGATTTTCTCCTTAAATAGAATTGTTGCTCATATAAATTATTGATAAACGCTTCTTACTCCTCCATTTTTTCACTGTAGTTTATTAATATTAGTTGCTCGTAAACTTATCACTGTTATTTCAATATTAATTTTTGTATATATTTACTGCTCTCTGTCGCCTTAATCTGCTATCGTAATGATTTGATCTTCTGTGTTTGTATTCTATATACCTGTGTAGATGTCCATCATCAACGTTTTCACTAAGCACAATGATATGTTCGAAGATTTTTATTTATTCTTTGTATCACTGCATTCTGAATATCTGTATAATTGCATTCTAACTTTATTGTCGCCTTTAGCCACGACAAATACCTTTAGTGATTTTTCGGTTCTCTATCTTAATCATTGTCATGTTTATACATATGATGTTTGTATGGATTAACACATATGATGAATGTCTTTTTGTACTGCATTCCTCCATCACATCCTTCTTTGAAGGAAATTTTGAAATTGTAATACATGTTGTTAAATAAATCATTGTATGTATTGTATGCTAATATATGTATATATATCAGTGCATGTGTATCTGAGTCTTATGTATGTTGTTACTATACTGTGACATATCATTGTATACAGAGTCTTCAGTATATGTTTGCATACTGTAGAATATACTGCAGTTTTCTGTATTCTACTGTCATTCTCTACATTGGCATGCTGTCATTTTGTATCTGTCTTAGTCTCTTCCACAACTTTGATTACTGCACCAATATTTTTCCTTCTATGGTTTGGTCATTTGTTGTTGTAGTCATGTCTTTCTGTTTATGTACAGCATTATATATCAGAATATACAGTATATATTCTCAGTCACTGTGCTCTGTAGCTATTTACTGAGACAATATATATATATATATATATATATATATATATATCAGTTTGTTGCTTAGTGGTTCATTGTCTTTGTAAGAAGATCGCTGCATTGATCATTGTATACCCACATCTTGTATATGGAGTTCATCTTCAAAATTGATCACTAATCTGATTATGGAGATGTCTTCATACAATTCACAGCTATCCAATTCCTTAACCATCACCTTTGACATTGATGATAGTCTTCTTGCATCTTTGACATCAATGACAATATTTCCATCACCTTCTATATCTATATTATGATATTTCCTAGAAATAAATGTGAAAAACAGAAATATAGTAGACCACTTTGAGGGGGTGACCAATAATTAGATAATAATATATGAATTTAATATTTGATGATATGATGGTTTGGGAAAAACATCTCCTCTCTATAGGCTTAACTATGTACAAACACACCCACTCATCTTAATTAGGAGGGATTAGTGTATTAACTATAATTAATGTTAAGGTTAAGCATGCTACAGGTTTTTAACCTTATTATATTTAGAATATATAATATTAGGGTTATAATGATCTATTTTTTATTTTATAGACTATTAAGTAAGTTTGATGCATTATACCTGTAATATGATGTATTTGCACAGGTCAATTCTTCAGTGTTTTCTTTCATTGTTTCCCTTTCTATTATCGGTCTTGGTCCCTTTTGACTAAGCTCAATTCATCAAAAAAATCAAAACATTAATCAGTAGCTTCACATCATCAAAACAAAACAAAACATTAATCAGTAGCTTAGAGATAGGACCGTCTGTTGTGCATTCATGATCTTGTATTACAACTAGGGAATCAATTTTGAGGGAGCCTTGAATGTAACATATACCCCTGATATTTTTTTCTTTTTGCTGTTTGTTTAAGGCCACAACATATATTGACACAAAGTCTCTTTGCTGATATGAAATCTCACCAATGACATATAATGATTATGCAATGAGATTAATCTGATATCGCTAGTTCTGATGTAATTTTCTGATATTAAGTTTTTTTTAAATCAAGAGCTCTGCTGTTCATTAAATTCATTTGATATTGAAACACTCCAGATATCATCTTCCAATACCACTCAACATGGAAATGACCAACATGAGTACAAGAATAATGAAGGGAAAATTAATCAACATGCTGTTCAATATCTGCTGCAAACAACTCCAGAAGGCTGCATTATGGTAATGGCAGACGTTCATAGCATAGGAATAAGCTCCATCATTTCTGGGTGTTTTCTTATCAACAAGGCAATTCTTCTTGATCATCCCAAGTCATACAAACCATCCCCAACCCTCACTGAATGCCAATATTATGGAAGTGAAATTAAAGACTGTCATAACCCTTCTGGAATGGCGCTACAGAACAGGGTGACTTCGTTATAAAATTCATAGATGGTTCTCATAACCTCTTTTTGTTCTGCAATCTTCAGGAAATACTCCCAATACTTAAGTGTACGGTTTGACTATGAAATCTGCTGGAAAAAACTGAATATAAACCCTTCAAAGATTCACAAATCATGCCCTACTAAACCTGAGTGGCTGCTGGAACAGTTCAGCCCTTATTAGAAATTCCAAATCAGCTTTAAACACTTGAAATTAACCTGAATGGGGTCGCCTAGGAATGAAGATGGATAGAATCAATAGAATCAATACACAGAACCATTCTCAATCAAAATGAATCCATATCAGCACTGTATGGGTGGACAGCTTGCACCAAGAATAGGGTAGACCAGTCACTAGAATCCCTGCAACTTTGCAATTCAAACAACACAAAAATATCTGCAAACCTTTCAAACCAAACCTCCAAAATTGTCCTCGAAGACCATGAGAAAATAATTCCATTTTTCAAACCCTAAATTTTAGATCTCGTTAAGACCCATGTATTTCTTGAGTGAAAATACCAAACTGTCGTGACGTATTCACACATCGCCCCATTGCAAATGGGGACCCCTACTTTTTTTTTTGTTTTCTGGGGTTTGCTTTCTAGGTTTTTAGGGTTTTGTCTGTTAGCCTTTGCATTTTGAGTGTCGCCAGAGGGATTACTAGGATGGCAGGCTCTGCTTGAGCCAGAGGGGTCAGCATGTGCTCCAGGTTAGGGTTTCTTTGAAAGTCTCCCTTAGGCCTAGTCTTGCTGTTGTTGCTAATAGTGTCTTGTTTGAGTTTCAGGAGGTCAATAAAGCTTGGTGAGTGAATAAAATCTTTGAAGGTTTGAGTTAGGTCAAATTGGTGAGTGATGAAGTTTGGAATGTCATCCTGATCTTCAAATGTCCTGAAATTTGACTAAGTCTGGAAAATTGAAGAATCCTCCAAAAACTAGATTTTGCATTATAACTTCTGGAGGTCCGAAACCACTCTCAAACATCCTGACAGTATATATGGAATCTAACTTAAAGTATAAGTGGAAATGTCACTTATACTTAAATGTTATATTCCATATATGAATCCTGACGGAGAGACCAAAATGTCAAATTTCGCTCCTGACCCTTCCAAAGGGTCCAGAGCGAAATTCTCCATAAGACATTCTACTTTGACCCAAACTTAGAACTAACTCATTCCCAGGCATTATTGAGGGCAAAACACCTGTTTGGATGAAGAAATGTGTGAAATGAAGTCAAAATTTTAGTCTAAATGTGAATTTCGCTCCTAACCCTTCCAAAGGGTCTAGAGCGAAATTCTCCCTAGACACTATTTTCTCCCTTGTTTGGGCTAACATCCTTGTTCCTTGGACATGGTGGGGGTAGATTGATATGTTCTTGCCTTAGGAAGTGATTGAGAGCATTGAGGAATGAAGATTTTGACCTAAGACATGGATTCGCTCCTGACGCTTCCAAAGGCTCCAGAGCGAAATTCATATTTCCTCTATTTTGCTCTTTAACTTGACCAAGTTTGGAACTTCTAAGGCATGGTTTGGAAGACTTGGATGCATATTTGCCTTAGAGAGGAGGTTTGAGGCGATGAAATGATGGAAATCAACCTGGAAGGAGAATTTCGCTTCTGACCCTTCCAAAGGGTCTAGAGCAAAATCCTCCATTTGACCTTCTTTTTAGCCTTGTTTGAAGCTAGTTTGATGGTGGATTTTCCTTGATTCTATTGAAAGGACCTTGAAATTGATCAAGTTTGAGAGAGAATTGGATAAATGAAGTGGAAAATCAACCAAGTATGAGGATTTCGCTCCTGACCCTTCCAAACGGTCCAGAGCGAAAATCCCCATAACTCTCATTTCCTTCCTAGTTTTGGCCAAGTGTTGGTTTCTAAGGCATGTTGGAAGGTGGATTGATGTGTTCTTTCCTTGAGAGGTGGTTGAAAGCATTGGAAGATGAAGATTTTGCCTAAAGGATGAAATTCGCTCCTAACCCTTCCAAAGGGTCCAGAGCGAAATTCATTATAAACCTCATTTGCTCCCTTTCTTAGGCTACAAACCTTGTTCCTTGGGTGGAGAGATGTATTTTTGCCTTCTAGAGAAGATTGGAGTTGAAGAGATGAAGAGTCAAGCCTAGAGTAGGAATTTCGCTCCTGACCCTTCCAAAGGGTCCAGATCGAAATTCCACAAAACCACTCCTTTTTCTCAGTTTTGTGCCAAGTCAAGTGTGGGTCAGGGTGAGATAGGATTGGATATGTCCTTAGGAATGACTTTGAGTTGCTAGTGATCAATAAAGTTGAAGGAATTGAGCAAAAACTAAGATTTCGCTCTTGACCCTTCCAAAGGGTTCAAAGCAAAATTCCTAAAATCACCTATTTCCCTTGCAAATCAAGTCAAAATTTTGGTTTTTATGGCTTAGGGAAGAATGGAGCAAAGTTTCCTTGACCTTTGAGGTGAGTTGAAGTGAGAGACATGATAGAATTTGTCCTAAAATGCAAATTTCGCTCTTGACCCTTCCAAAGGGTCCAAAGCAAAATTCCAAGAAGGCACCCATTTCTTCCTTGTTTGGACCAAGATCTTAGTCCCTTTGGCGTATTTGGAAGTAAATCAACATGTTTTTGCCTTAGGAAGTGAATGAGGGCGAAGGGAATGAAGAATCAAGCCTAAATCTTGAATTTCGCTCCTGACCCTTCCAAAGGGTCTAGAGCGAAATTCTCGCAAACACCTATTTTTCCCTTGGAGAAGGTCAAATCCTTGGTTTTTATGGCGTGGATGGAAGTGAGATGATGTGTCCTTGCCGTTTGAGGTGGATTGGGGTGGAAAAAATGAAGAAATGTGCTCAAAACTAGAATTTTGCTCCTGATCCTTCCAAAGTGTCCAGAATGAAGTTCCTAAAATCCACCTTTTCCTTTCATATTTGTGTCAAGCTAAGTGTGGATCAAGGTAGATTGAGCTTGGAAGTACCCCTAGGCATGCCTTGGAATGGATTGTGGCCACCAATGGCCAAGATTTTGAGCTAGGACAAGGATTTCGCTCTTGACCCTTCCAAAGGGTCTAGGGCGAAATCCTAAATAGGACTTGTCCCTGGCCATGATTCTTAGCAAAATTCTCCTTTCTAGCCATTTTGAGGGTCAAGCAAGTTTTGTCATGTTGAGAGAAGGGATCCAAAAATGAAAGTCTTGGTATGAAAAGTGGAAAGAGTAGACTTAGGTGAAGGAAAACAAGCAAGTTAAGAATTTCACTCTTGACCTTTCCAAAGGGTCCAGAGCGAAATTCTGAATTTCACCTAATTTGCTCATGATGAAGGTCAAGAGATGGATTCCCAGGCCTTGGTGGAGAGAAGACTGGTGTATGCTTGCCTTGGAAGACATTTTGAAGTGGAGAAGTGATAGAACTTGAGCCTAAACAAGAATTTCCCTCCTGACCCTTCCAGAGGGTCCTGAGCGAAATTCCTAAGTGGTTTAATATTTTGCCTAGGTCCTTGAGCAAAACCTATTCGTTGGCAATTTTGGAGGTGAATGACTTGATCTTGGTGAAGTAATGATGAAAATGAGGTTTGATTGAGCAACTTTGTCAAAATTCGCTCTTGACCCTTCCAAAGGGTCCAAAGCAAAATTTTTATAGGGCCTGTCCCTGGAGAGGATATTGAATGAAATTCCATTTTGATGTCTTCTCATTAATGATTTAAGGTGGAAAATGCTATGTTGAAATGAATATGTCATATGTGCTTAATCATCCTTTGGTTTATTTTGCAGATGGGAGGAGACCAAGCCAGGACAAGGACGACCTCTTCCAGTCCATCATCATCAAGGACATTCCACATGCAAAAAGGGAAGACTCAAGGTGCTTTGAATCGTTGGAAGACTAGGGGTGTTCAAGGAGTTCAAGTTAGCCTCAAGACCTCATTCTACCACAAGATGACAAAGAAAGGCTTTGCCAACACTTCAAGGTGAGATATGCTACTGGAGAAGGAAGACTTGACAATAAGGAAGCCTGGTCAAGAAAAGGAAGTACATCATTCATCATATCAAAGACAGAGGAGGATCAACCAAGTCACAAGCATTAGGCAAGGTGGCATCCCAGTCATCATTCCTTCGGTCGGATTGGTCCACCTCGGCAGGACCAGATTCAATGTATCGAATCTATCGGAGGCAGCACAAACTTCGGTGTACCTACCCATGCTTCCTATTGGTCCTCACTCTTGGAATGTAATTTTCTCATTGGCTAGATGAAGTTTGTTGTAACAAACCCTAATTAGGGTTTCTATCCTGTTATCCTAGCCATTGATTCTAAGACAATCAAAGCCATCTGTTTGTAAAGGGTTCTCTATATAAAGCCCTGGCTCCTCTTTTGTAAGGGTTAATAGTTAATAGTTAGCTAATAGTGAATAGTTAGAGTAGAGTAGAAAGAGAAGGCAAAGATTGTTGCCAAGATATTGTTGCAAGAGACTTGTAAACTTCATTGAAGAAATGGTGAATTCTATGGGTCGATTCAACAATTTGCATGGTCTTTATACTTCTCAAATTTGATTTCATGTTATTAGGTGAATGGAAGAAATTTGTATGATCAATGGTTAAATTTGTATATCCATACTACTAGTGGTTTGTTGATTGCAGACTTGCTTTGCGTAGTCAACTGGAATCATTCAGCTTAAGCTTAACTTCAATTATCGCTTCTTCATTGATATGCATCAACTTGACGGTGTCCATGCTTGTAGTGGTAATCTAAACATCATAAAGCTTTCCTCAGAAGATCGCACTAATCTTGTGGAGATGATCCTAGCATGTCAAAGAAAGACTTAGTTAGAGTTTCATCAACAATCATCCATTGCTCCTACATTCTTAGTGTTAGGATTAGATCCTTTTTTTCTTTTTTCAAAATCTAGGGCCGGTGAAATTCCACGTTCCAGTAATATCCAAAGCAAATCAGAGGTTCATGTCGTCGAAAGTAAGTCCCCTTGTGATTCCAGCAAAATCACATCGTACCGCAAAGAGCTTATCCACACGTAGAGAACCTACATATCAGAACCTTGGAGTTACTCTGACTGATCCTTCATCGAGATCTTCAGCAGTTGAGAAACTTTGTTTCAAGAGAGGATAAGGTACCTTTAGGTATTTTATTCTATGTTTTGTCATGTACAAAAGACACATCAACACAAACTAGATAGGGTGGGGCTCTCATCACCAAAACCAGCAAGACTAAAGAGAGTTTTTCATCCTCAACAACTCCAAGAAGAACTCCAAAGCTCATTCTGACAACATTTCTACATGTATGCAAACTATCCATCAAAAAATGAGAGCCCAAACTCTAATTTATAGAGTTTGGAAGGAAATTAGGGCATTCAAATTTAAAATATTTTATTTCCCTCAAAAAGGCCACCCTTGACAACTTTAGTTCCCACAACCTAGGTGTCCAACTTGGGGACATTCACTTTATAGAATATTTAACACTTAAGTTAATATTAAAATGTTACTTTAATAAATCAATACTTATGTGTAAATATTAAAATAAATCCCATCACCTGAAAATTTGCCAAGGCACTGAAAATGAAACCAGTTCGTATTTAAGAAGAATTGAAGAAGCGGATGACAGGAGCCAGAAATAGCAGATACTAAAAGTAGCACTTCTCTTGAAAACTAATGAAATCGAAACCTTGAGCTCTCTAGGGAAAGATGAGTCCCCTAACCATCACTGAATAGCCTAGGGGAACCTAGGAACAAGCTAATAGAAAGCAAAGCTAACTAGGTGCGAGAAGGGGACATTACATTGGATGGACTCATTTCATGCGGTTATGTTTGCACAATCATATCAGCTATATAGAGGTTATTGCAACTGCCCTTTCTTGATCTAGTGACAATATTTGGGGTCAAGAATGCAATTGGGTTTAGTTGTGGTTATTTTTGGTTGTCCATTTTTTTGATTTAATACTTATTCAAGTATACCTCTAGGAACATCCTCCTGAGTCTAAGTTGAGCTCGAAGCATAGGAGATATAATTCATTGTTGTAGAGTTGACCCTTAATCCTCCATGTTTTGTGGATGAATAGGTTTCACCTTCATGATGACAATCCTGGCCTTGAAAGTGGGATTTCGTCCTAGGAAGTGGAGTAGCAGTTTTGGGACCTGTTGGTGTCTATTTTATCATCTACCAAACATTAGAATAAAGTACCCAAAGATAATTTATCCTCTCTTGAAAAATCACCGTGTATGCTAAGATTGCTAGAAGATCATATGGCGATTCCAAGGTTTCTTTAGTTAGGCCTTGACGTGTGGATAAGCTCAATGGGCGTTGTGATTTGCTGGTAATACACAAAGGGACTTACGCTTGGACGAATTGTCAACAATTTTGGGATTTAAATGGATTTATCAATTAAAGCTCTCTCTCTGTCTTTTGGGATTTTTCGGGATTTAAGACTTCAAAAAAGGTAAAAGAGATAAGGGTTGAGAGATCTACTCTAATCCTAGGAATTCAAGAGACGGTATTGATTTGGTGAACTCAGTAACCACACTTTGCTTCGCCTCACTTAGGACAACTACACAAAGTAGATGCAATCTTCAAGGGATGTGCTTATGATTGGAAGTTTAAGCATACACAAAATGAAAAGCTCAAATTTTTTTTGCACAGTAAATGAAAATCATCCATTCACCAAAAGTATGAGCGGAGATACACCATAAACCAATACTTATTAGATCTTTTATTCAATCTAATAACATGAAATAAATCTTAACTATTTGGTGGAAGAAATTGAAAACCTTCCTTAATCACTCAAACAATAGGGATTACAAAGCCTTAAGAGAAAGCACACATATAATATATTATCTGAAAATGACCTTCATGCAACAATATTTCAAAAACCTCATACTCTCCAAATGAGAGGAGGCAACCTTATATAGTAGTCCAAAAATTTTGAACGATCGAGATCGAACAATGATCAAGGGCTCAGATTAAAAGTTCAAAACCCTAATTAGAGTTTCCCCATACTCTAACAGTTAAAATGGACAAGAAGAAGACAAGTGGTGCAACTTCTATTCTCACTGAGGTGAGTGTCCAATTTACTTCTTTGTAGATTCAATGTACCTGTTGTAACATATTCACACACCGCCCCATTGCAAATGGGGACCCTTGCTTTTTGCTCTCTAGGGTTTGTTTTCTAGGTCTTTTAGGGTTTAGTCTGCTAGCTTTTGCATGGTGAGTGCTGTCAGGAGGATCACTGGATAGCAGGCTTTGCTTGAGCCGAGGTGAGTCTTTGGGGCCCCAGAATTAGGGTTTCTTTGAAAGTCTTCCTTAGGGCCCCAGAATTAGGGTTTTGCTTTTGTTGCTAATTGTGTCTTGCTTGGTGAGTGAGTATCATTCTTGAAGGTTTGAGCTAGGTCAAGTTGGTTAGTGATGAAGTCTGGAATGTCATCCTGATCTTCAAATGCCCTGAAATTTGGCTAAGTCTGGAATGTTCCATACATGAATCCTGACGGAGAGACCAAAATGTCAAATTTCGCTCCTGACCCTTCCAAAGGGTCTAGAGCAAAATTCATGTAAAACCCTATTTTCCACAAAAATTGGAGCTATATGTCAACCTAAAGGAGAAATTTGCATGATCATGAAGAAAGGAGGCCTAGTAAAGTTTGTCCAAGGTGTGAGGAGGAGAAAATATGTGAGAAATTGGCTCTAAAGGTGAATTTCGCTCCTGACCCTTCCAAAGGGTCTAGAGTGAAATTCATATTTCCTCTATTGTGCTTCTTAGCTTGATCAAGTTAGGAGCTTCTAAGGCATGGTTTGGTAGGTTTTGGTGCATATTTGCCTTGAAAAGGAATTTTTGGACCTCAAGATGATGAAAGCTAGCCTCAAATGAGGATTTTGCTCCTGACCCTTCCAAAGGTCCAGAGTGAAATCTTCCCTTTTTGCCTTCCTTTGGCCTTAAAACCTAGTTTGACCCTGCCTGGACCCAGTTGGGTGATGGAATATCTTGATAGTGAAATGAGGAAGTTGATTTGATCAAATTTGGAGGAGAATGAGATAAACCAAGGTGAGAAACTAGCCAAGAATAGGGATTTCACTCCTGACCCTTCCAAAGGGTCCAGAGCGAAAATCCCTTTTAACATCAAATTTTCACTTATCATGGCCAAATTCCTAGTTCCTAAGGCATGATTGGAGGTATTTTTGAGTATTCTGGCCTTAGGGAGTGAATGAAGGTGGAAAAATGAAGGATTCTAGCGCAAAAGGAGAATTTTGCTCCTGACCCTTCCAAAGGGTCCAGAGCAAAATTCTTGAAAACACTCATTTTTCCTTTAGCAAGAGTCAAGACCAAGGTGGAGATGCATGAGGAAGGATCTTTGTTTGCCTCCCAAAGAGGGTGAGAGTCGGAAAAGTCAAGGATCAAACCCAAAACATGATTTTCGCTCTTGACCCTTCCAAAGGGTCGAGAGCAAAAATCTTTGTAGCTCTCATTTCCTTCTCAATTTTGGCTAAGTGTTGGTTTCTAAGGCATTTTTGAGGATGAATTGATATGTTCTTTCCTGTAGATGGAGTTGATTGATTTTGAAGAGCAAGATTGTGGCCTAAAGGAGAATTTCGCTCCTGACCCTTCCAAAGGGTCCAGAGCGAAATTCATCATAAACCTCATTTGTTGCCTTGAATGGACTTGAAACCTTGTTCCTTAGGTGGAAAATGATCTAAGTTTGCTTCTTGAAGTGGTTTGAAGTTTGAAAAGTGAGCAATCTAGCCTAGAATGAGATTTTCGCTCCTGACCCTTCCGAAGGGTCCAGAGCGAAAATCTTCTTAAAGCTCATTTCCTCCTAAGTTTGACTAAATTTTGATTTGCAGGGTATCTTGAAAGGAAGGATGGACATCTTATAGCCCTTAGAATGTTTGAAAGCATTGAAGTATGAAGGATTTTGGACCAAAATGAGAATTTCGCTCCTGACCCTTCCAAAGGGTCCAGAGCGAAATTCCTAAAAACTCTTATTTTTGCATTGAAGAAGGTCAAGTTCTTGGTCTTTTATGGCATGGATGGAAGGGAGATAACTTGTATTTGCCTCTTGAAGATGTTTTGAATTGGAAAAATGAAGAATCTAGCCCAAGTCAAGAAATTCGCGCCTGACCCTTCCAAAGGGTCGAGAGCGAAAATATCTCTAAGAGGCATTTCTTTCCTTGTTTGGCCAAATCTTGATGTCCAAGGCATGTTGAAAGAGAGAATTGACATGTTGAAATCCTTGGGGATGTTTGGAAGTTATGAAAATGAAGGATTTTAGCCAGGAAAGGAAATTTCGCTCCTGACCCTTCCAAAGGGTCCAGAGCGAAATTCCTTATAAGCCTACTTTTTGACCTTTCTTGGACATGAAACCTTGTTCCTAGGGCAATGAAGGATGAGATTCTACCTTGCAATGAAGTTTCAAGTTGAAAAAATGATGATTTTTGGTCAAGAATGAGAATTTCGCTCCTGACCCTTCCAAAGGGTCTAGAGCAAATTTTCTCAAAACCTCTCTTTGCTATTAATTTTTTGCTAGATCAAGTGTGGGATAAGGTAAAATCAAGGAGAAGTTGCCCCTGAGAGTGACTTTAAGTTGCTAGAAACCATGAAAGATGAAGGAATTGAGCCTAAAAGTGATTTTCGCTCCTGATCCTTCCAAAGGGTCCAGAGCGAAAATCCTTAAAACCATCTTTTCTTCCAAAATTTGAGCAAAGTTAAACTTGGACAAAGGTGCGAGAAGTCATTTGGATTGCCTTAGAGTGGATTTTGGTCGCCAAGAATGCAAATTTTGAAGCCAAATGAGAATTTCGCTCTTGACCCTTGCAAAGGGTCCAGAGGGAAATTCTTAAGATTACCCTTTTTCCTTGCAAATCAAGTCAAGATTTTGGTTTTTATACCTTGGAGGGGAGTGAGGCAAGGTGTTCTAAGTCTTGAAGGTAATTTGAAGTTGAAAGGATGGCGAAATAGCCCTAAAACAAGATTTTCGCTCTTGACCCTTCCAAAGGGTCCAGAGCGAAAATCCCAAAATCTACCTATTCCTTTCAAATTTATGCTAAGCTATGCCTAGACCAAGGTAAACGATGCCCTTGAGATTGCCCTTGAGTTGATGGTTGTCTCCAAAAATGATGATTTTAGGCCAGAGGAGGAAAATTGCTCCTGACCCTTCCAAAGGGTCCAGGGCGAAAATCCTTCAATCACCTATTTTGCCTTGCAAAATCAAGTTAAACTTAGGTTGGATGAAAGAAGAGAAGTGTTTCCTTGCCTTGTGAGGTGGATTGAAGTTGAAATGATGGAGGAATGAGCCTAAAACAAGAAATTCACTCCTAACGCTTCCAAAGGGTCCACAGCGAAAATCCTAAAACTCATCTTTTCTCCAAATTTTGTGCTAAGTCAGGTCTAGACTAGGGTGAGAGAAGCTATTTGGAATGCCTTGGAAAGATGTTTGACCTTCAAAAGTGTGAATTTTGAGCTAAAAGGTGAATTTCGCTCCTGACCCTTCCAAAGTGTCCAGAGCGAAATTCTTCATCTACCTATTTCCTCCTTGTGTCAAGTCAAGACTTGGAGTCCTAAGGCGTAGTTGAGGTTGAAATGATGTTACTTTGCCTTGCAGGATGAATTGAAGTGAAGAAAATGAAGAGTTGTGACCTAAAAGGTGAATTTCGCTCTTGACCCTTCAAGAGGGTCCAGAGCGAAATTCCCAATTTCACTCAAATTGCTCATGATAGAGGTCAAGGCGTGAATCCCTAGGCTCTAGAGGAAGGAAAACTAGTGTGTGCTCGCCTTGGAAGGTATTTTGAAGAGGAAACATGATAGATTTTGTCCTAAAAAGTGAATTTCGCTCCTAACCCTTCCAAAGGGTCCAGAGCGAAATTCTTAAAACCTCCATTTTTGCCCCAAATTTACATCAAGCTTGGTGTTGGTTGAGAATGAGGACGTCCTTGGGCATGTATATAAGCAAGTATGATCACAAGGTGAGAAGAATTTGAGCCAAGAATGCAAAATTCGCTTCTAACCCTTCCAAAGGGTCCAGGGCGAAATTCTTATGGAGCCTGTCCTTGGAAAGAATTTTAAGCAAACTTCATTTTGATATCTTCTTGTTGATGATTTAAGGTAGGAAATGCTATGTTGAAATAAATTCATTACGTGTCCTTAATAATCTCTTGATTTGTTTTGGTAGATGAAAGAAGACCAGGCCAGGACAAGGACGACCTTCTCCATCCCAGCATCATCAAGGATGACCTCTTCTAGTCCAACATTTGAAAGAAAAGTACACCATCCATCCTGCACACCAAAGACAAACGAGGTTAAAGCAAGGGTCCGTTGAAGAAGCCAATAATTTCAAAAGAGTTAATTAAAGTTAGCTTCTAAACATCACCAAATTGAACATCAACCAAGTGTCAAACAAGGTGGCATCCCAGTCATCACTCCTCCAGTCGGGTTGGTCCACTTCAGCATGTCCAAATTCAATGTACCTGACTCATCAAAGATGGCACAAACTTTGATGTACCTACCTCGGCTATCCATTGGTCGAATATTCCAGAGAAGACGTGTCCAAATAATGCAATTATTTCATTGGTCAGAATTAAGTTTGTTGTAACAAACCCTAATTAGGGTTTTCATTGTAAAATCTCGGCCATTGATCTCAAATTGATCTAAGCCATTGAATTGTATTGGGGGCACTATATAAGCCCTGGCTCCTCATTTGTAAAGGCTGATAGTTAGTCAGTAGTTAGAAGGTGAATAGTTAGCTAATAGTGAATAGTCAGTTGATAGAATAGCAATTAGAGTAGAATAGAAAGAGAAGGCAAAGATTGTTGCCAAGATGTTGTTGTAAAAGACTTGTAAAATTTTATTGAAGAAATGGTGAAATCTATGGGTCGATTCAACAATTTGCATGGTCTCTATACTTCTCAGATTTGATTTCATGTTATTAGATGAATGGAAGAAATGTGTTTGATTGATGGTGAAATTCGTATATCCATACTACTAGCAGTTTGTTGATTGCAGACTTGCCTTGTGTAGTCAACTGGAATCATTCAGCTTAAGCTTAACTTCAATCGTCACTTCTTCACTAATATGCATCTGCCTGATGGTGTCTATGCCTGTAGCGATGATCTGAACATCACAAAACTTTCCTCCGAAGATTGCACTAACCTTGTGGAGATGGTCTTGGGATGTCAAAACAAGACTTAGTTAGAATTTCATCAAAGGTTATTCATTGCTCCTACATTCTTAGTGTCATAATCAGATCCTTTCCTCGCCCTCATCTTTTTTCCTTTTTTTTTCAAAATCTAGAATAGTGAAATCCTGTGTTCTAGCAATATTCAAAGCAAATCATACATTTAGTCATCAAGTGTAAGTCCCCTTGTGATTCCAGCAAAATCACATCATACCACAGAGAGCTTATCCATGAGTAGAGATCCTATAAAGCAGAACCTTGAAGTCCTTCCGATTGATCCTTTTTGCGATATCTTGAGCATTCATAGACTTTACTCAAGAGAGGATAAGATGCCTCTAGGTATTTTATTTTGTGTTTGGTCGTGTACAAAATACACATCAACAGTACCTGGACACAAGAAGTTGTACCTCCTCTATGGTGACACTTGGCAAGTTGCTAATTTGGAAGTCAACCATATCCACATCATTAGTATAGGTGGCGAGAGCGTCTTCCCAACCAATTGCTTGTGTTAGGAAATTCTCGTCTATGCGTATGAAGCTTGAAACTCTGGAGAGATCCTCCCTGAGAATTGGCCCTTAAACTTTGAAGAAGTTTCCTTGAACTTTGGCCCTTAAATTCTCTGCACGCAGATGCTTCTCTCGCACCTCATCCTGTTGCAATATCTCAACTAACACAAAGAAGACCTTGTCTTGAATATCTTTAATGGTCTTTTCAATTTCTGAACACTTAGCCTCGAATTTTCTCAAAGATTTGACCCTTGTAACCAAGGCAAAGTACCAAGAACTGAAATCATATAGGTCACCGGGCTGGATGAATTTTCTATTTATAAGATCCTGTTGAGAAAGTCCTCTGATTACTTTCAGACATGGAATGATTCTTCTCTGAATATCCTCAATATCTTCCCAAGCTTCGGCTGTGTCTTGAATTCTACTCAATAAGGAAGATGTGGAGTCATGTGCTGATATCAGGTTCTCAATAAGTATGTCAGCACGTTCTAAGGCATTAGCCGTCCATTCCCTAGCTTCTCTGAAAGTTGCCTTCATGTCCTCATAATCCTTTAATGATTCTTGTGGAAGAGGTATGGGTGGAGTAACAGGTACCTCCTCTCGATCTATAGGTTTTGTCAAATGTTGAACATATCTCTTCCATTGCTCATTTTCATCTTCAACCTTCTTTCTTTTTTCTTTTTCCTTGGCTAGTCTTGCCTTGAGGGCATTGCAAGAATCATCAAAATCTTGGATCTCTTGGGCTTGAGTAGGCTTACCCAAATTCATAGTAGTGATTTTATAATCCTCAGGAGTGATGTTATCTTGAGTAGTACCCGAACTGTCCTGCATCTTGCACTATCTCTTTGAATTAAAGAGAACCTCTTAGCTAGTTTGGGTGGTCTCTTTTCAACTGGTTTACTCACCATAGCTAGGAATGCCACTGTGTTCTCTTTTGAATAAGCTTCCTCAGGAGCCTTAGCCTTTATTCTTTCCCTCAACCAATCTGGAATGGTTGACTGCTCCGATACCACTTTCATTAAACTTATCCTCTGTTCCTTTTGGTCCTGTAACTATACCATCTAGGAATTCCCTTGGCGGCTCAGGTTCTTCAACTTCTACATTCCTAGCAGAATTTGGCTCTTGAGCTGGTTCTTCCATTATCTCTTCCACTAAAGGGGAAGGAGCTCTTAATTCATTACCCCCTATATCAACTTTCATGCTTTTTTCATTAGTTGTAGCCCTGACTGGAGCAATGGATGCAGCACTTAAGGTCGAATGATCCTCATCAAATTTATACTTTTTGCTTGCATCTCCAACTATTTTCTTTCCTTTACCCCTCAAAGAATCTTCAGTGGTTTCTTTCCTTTTTCTGGATCCAACACTTGATGAAACACCATGGTTTGAAGACATCGATTCGTTGGTTCCCATGAGATCATATGTGAGATTGATACCTTTGGGATTTAAGACCCTTTGTCTTCTCTGTTGCCCACCATTTTGAATATTCAATCACTGGTTTCATGAGGTCGCTCAAATCAGACCTCTCAGAATCTGACCAATCGACCAAGGCAAGTGGCTCATTTCTCAGTTTATCAAAGTGAGGCTGCTCAAACTCATGATCATCTTCAAGCTGATCTGCCACTCGAAACACTTTTGTTACTCTAATCAAATTTAGGGGAAGTCTGGACCACAATCTCCTTCTGATTTCAAAACTATCCGCTGCATTAGCCCAATAGTCTTTGAGATCAGGTCTATGCTCGAATATCTCTCCATCAACCTTTTTCATCTGGTGAAAAGGGTCAAAATGTTTTCCGGCCTTATATTGGAAGAATGGGTACCAAGCAAGCTCCTTTTCAACACTAGCGACAACCTCTGATGATGGACATGTCTCCAATCGATTTCCAATAGTGAGAGAAGATGTTCCGGCCTTCTTTTGCTTCTCTCTCTGAACAATCATATAATTTTCAAGCTGCCTAACAACTTCGAGCAACACTACCCTATTGGTGGGATACATAGGTAACTTGTAAGGAGCTCCAAAGAATCCTTGAATTTTGAGATAAGTATATCTAGGGTATTGGATGTACCAATGCCCGAATCTACTGATAAAATCCTTAGATTCCTAAGAGAGCCTTTGATGAAGACCACCTTGGAGAGTCCTAGTAATATGCATCAAGAATGTATCGTTGACTCTCTTGAAGTGAAATTTTTCCTCCCAGTGCAGTTGTGGGTAGCAATCATAAACAACAAACTGATTCTCCTTATTTCCCTCTTCTTCTCTACAGCTGAGTCCTCTATATCTGTAAGTTCGAGCAAGAGAGTACACCAAATTTGAACTCATATAAAATGTCCTGTTCTCCTCTAAATTCTTTAGTTCGTCGTCAAGATTATTACTTATAATCTTTTCCCAATCAATCATCTTTGCTCCGGTAGTTATCTCGTTGATGAAGTAGTACATCCAAGGCTCCAATGGCGTGCCTTGTGGACTACCCATGACTCTGTTTAATAAAACTATCATTTCTCCAATATCTTCCTTGAAATAGGCTCTCATAAGATCCTTGGGTACCTTGGAAGCACCCTTCCTTGGCTTATCCAACCATGAATGGTTGATATTGGCCTCATATTCTTCAATATTATCTTGGTATAGCCGTGTTGCTTCCTCCTTGGTCATGTAAATAGGGTTATGATACTCAGGGATGCAGAAAGCTTCCCTGATAGCAACATCACTAATGTTTGCCAAGACTCTCTCGTCAGGTGCTACGATCTCTCGGTCTATATGATTGTAGTGTTTAAAGCATTCGACCACCAACTCAGTACACTGTATTGCTGGAAGGAAACCAACAGCCTGTACGATTCCATTTCTCATCATCTTTCTGGCAGTCGCTGTAGGCATCAAGTTGTCTAGGCCATACATTTGCTTCTTGAATTCCCTCAGGTTGATATGTCCCAAGTTTGTGTCTCCAACCAGCTTCCACTTAGACCCCATCTTGGATTCCGGAGGGGAATCTTTATCCACCTGAAACTTCATCCTGGCTGTGAGATATCTGCAAAACAATCAAACAAACTTAAGTCAAATTCTATATTTTTAGGTGTAGTTTGTGAGTTTGGTGGCTAAGTAATATGTGGTTTTTACTTTCTTTTCAACACTTAGTCACAAAATGGGATTTTCCATACTTGATTATTCTGAAAATCTCTTGAAAATCGCAATACTTAGGAAACTTAAGGTCTGATTTTGACTTCAAAATCAGAACTTGGGAAAATTTAAGTCCAAGAATATTTCATTAAATCCATTCAAACTCTTTTGAAAAGCAGAAAATAAGAAAGAGAAGAAGGGAAATTTGTTTCTTTTTATTCCTTCTCTTTAGAACTTTGAAGAAAAATTAGGTTGAAACCTTAATATTCTGCCTATGAAATCAACTTTCACTTTCGAAGAATGAAGAAGAATGGGAAAATCAGAAGTTAATCACAGAAAATCAATGAGTTTATTCTCCAAACAGTCAAAACTCTTCAACAATTTGAGTTGAAATTTGTTGAAAAATAGTTGATAACTCAGAAATATACTTGAAATCTTCTTCAAAACACTTCCAACCTGCAAAAAATTCTTCAAAATTTACTCTCAACCTGCAGAAGCCTTTCAAATTCACTCTCAACTTGCTCAGAAAGTTCGAACTTTATGTGTAAAAATGAGAGAATGAATAAGGTATTTGTATAAGAGTTCGAATTTCATATTTGGAAACACAATATCTTCTCCACAAATTTGTTTCTAATCTCATTTCAGTCTTTGCGTGTTTCTATTTTCATGCTTAGTTGCTTGGTCATCATTCCTAAACTCGAAATCTTATCTTGCAACTTCATATGCAACTTTCTAATTTGATTTTCAGTCTCAAACTCGAACTGATCTGCAGCATATCCTTCAAAGAAACTTTCTATTTTTGGCTCAAGTTCAAACTTCATGAAGATTGTGATGACATCGTTGAGGAATATTCTGTAACTTTCAAATTCTGGCAAGCATCTCCCTTGGGGGGACTTTGTTTGACTTGTTTTAACCTCCATCAAAGATAGGACGGACTTGGAGAGAGTTGGGAACCTTTCCCAAGGCGGACTTGAACAAACTTGTGCTTCGACACCAAGGCAGACTTCTTCTCATTCAAGGCAAGGCGGACTTTCTTTGACTTGTTTCAACCTCCAACTCATGATAGGGCGGACTTTCTTTGACTTGGGCACCATTCATGTTGATCAAGGGCAGACTTCACTTGACTTAGGCATCATCTTCATACCCTTGGGCGGACTTGAATTGCTCCTTTCCTTCTTCTCCTTGCACATGGCGGACTTTGTGAGTTTCTTTCTCCATCACGGGGCAGACTTTTCTCTTCATGTGACCAAGGTAAGGGCAGACTTCATTAAGTTTATGCACCATACATCAAGGTGGACTTCATCTCACTCAAAGAAAGGCGGACTTTGTCTCATGCAAGGAGGACTTCATTTCTTGCTTGCACTTCAAAACCTTTCCATTTAGGGTGGACTTTATCATCTTTGCACCATGTCTCATGATAGGGCGGGGTTGCTTGACGTTGTACACCAAGAAGGCAAACTTTACAAACTTTAGGAACCATAGTCCTTGGCCAAGGGCGGACCTTTTTACTTCCTCGCACCTCAACTCTCCACTCATGGTGGGCTTTGTTCAACTTGGGAACCTTGGAGGGTGGACTTCATGGAGCTTACCTTTCTTCATGAGCGGGGAAGACCTTATCAACTTCTTGTACTTCAGCTTATAGGGGAAAGACGGACTTTGCTGAAGTTAGGCACCATAGACTTGCAGGTTAGGCAGACTTTCTTGATGTCATGCACATTGATTTGAAGGAGGGCGGACTTCATGAAGATCAAGAAAAACTTGAAATCTCCATAACTAGTGCAAATTTTACCGGATCGCCTTGAAATCATTCACTGAATTCCTCGGGATTCCTAAAATTTAGGATGTTAGCTTTTTGGGTCAAAACTTGGATTTTAGAAGGAATTTGTCGATCATTTTGGTGTATCTTAGTGTGAACAATGCAAACCCTAGATCCACTTTCTAAAAATAGAAAAAGCAAGGTTCCCTAAAAAATAGGAAAAACTTTCTAAAAATAGCCATTTTGGGGATTGTTCTTAAAGTGCCAAAAATGAAACTTCCTAAAAAATAGGAAAAAACAAAAAGAAAAACTTTCCAAATATAGAAAGTTGTCCAAATTAGCACAAATCAATTGTGATCTTCGTCCTTTGGGCTTTCTAGACACAATGATGATGTCTAGACTCTGTTCCATCCATGGCTTGCACACAGTGACTCATAATGCTCAAAACTCAGGCCGCTCAAAACTAACAAACTTGACAATACAGAAGCAGGAAGGTCACAAGGCTCTAACAAAACCACTAGAAAGCAGGAAAAAGGGAGGGTCCCCATTTGCAATGGGGTGATGTGTGAAAAAGGTCACAATAGGACCCAATAAACATCATTGCAAGGAACTTGTTCCAAAAAATTTCCATTAATATTGCATTAGGGAATAATAGAATAGATATCCATGTCTCACTTCATGGTCTTCCAAAAATTCTAGATTCCAAGAATATGGTGTAGGCCAATCAACAAAAGTGTATCAATCTTCTCATCAACAATACACAAGGAATCAAAGACAACTGAAAGATGATTATTTGTAATTTGGGTAAGCAAGAGGAATCTATTGATCCTAAGACAATGCTATCAAAGTGCTTTCGATTGAGCAGAGGCTATTGAGCAACCATTCAACAATGAAAGGGCCAAAATGGAACTCACTGTTGCACCACAGAATAACTAGTATCAAAGAACCTCCAAGAGAGCTACCAATGCAAATAATTTCCAGATTCTTGAGCATAATATTCCTATATATCATTGGAATACAATGCAAGATGGACATGTGGAAGTAGTGACTGGTTGGCATTGGAATGCTGAGGAACAGTTTGGAGCCACCTTCTACAGCACTAAGTGCTACTGTGCTCTTACTTGCCCCAACTTATGAAGATACACATTTCTATGCATCTCTTGTCAAAATGACTTAGCCATATTGGTCAATACAACCGTATTAAGCTTTGCTTTGGGATGTTTGTTTATGGGTTTAGTTCATGATTTTTCTCTCTTCATATCACTCGTTTGGACATTTGCAAATTGTTTGAAACTTGATCCATGAGATCTTTTCATGGGACTTTATATTCTTTATCAAGACAATCACTTAAATGCTATCAGAAAAGAAAAAGAGGACAAGTCATGGTCCTATTTATCTATGTATTCCTTGCTTCTATCTTGAAATTCACAAAATTTATAATGTACAAAACTGAAATGAAAATAGTTTATGGCTAAAACCAAGCTTCAACATTTGAGGGATTGTTTGGTTGTAGATGATTGAGAACCTAACAAGGGATGCTAATTTTATTTCACAACACCTAGAACTTGTTGATGGGTGTTTTGTGACCACACCAACACAAAATAAAAATGCCAAAGACACTTTATCCTCTCTTGAGAAAAATCTTCTTTTATGCTAAGATTGCAAAAGTTCATAAAAGTGATTCCAACGTTCATACGCGAACTTGCAACTTTATGATGGATATAGCTCATTTGGTATGATGTGAGTTGGTAATCCAAGGGGGGACTTATGCTTTTGTTGTTTTTCACTTCTCTTGATGCTATGGACGGAACTTTATCATTGGATATTGTAGGATTGTGATGCTTCTTCCTTAAACGGACTTAACTGGAACTTAAAAAATAGGAGTAAAGGGAAAAGGTTAAGAAGTTCTAATCTACTCCTAGGGACAATGAGGGTAATGGATCATGCTCCAATGAACGAATTCCTAGTAACCAAGTCTTGCTTTGCCATGCTTAGCAACAACTCCATGAGAACAAGTGCAATCTTCTAGGGATTATGCAAAGAGTTTTCATATCACAATGAACACCATCATAACGAACAATGTACATTCCATGATAGAAGTTAAGCATCCATATAAAAAAAGGTTCAAGCTAACTTTACACTGCAAATATAAATCCAAGTGCAAAAAGTATGAACCATTGAAATTCATCAAACATTGTCACATTCTCCATTAATGTCAATGTACTTCTAACAATTTGAGAATTTGGAAGAACACCATGCAACAAGTTGAAATAAACATGAATCCACCATATCTTCAATGAAATCAAATTTTATTTCTCTAAGTCTTACAACAATATCTTCTCCTTCTCCTACTCTACTACTCTAAGGAGCAAGGGCTCTCTATTTCTAATGAGCTATCTAATAAATTACAAATGAGAAGGGATGGGCCTTTTATAGAGATCCTCCCACAAATGAACGACCAAGATTGATTTGAAATCAAGGGCCGAGATAACAAGATGGAACCCTAATTAGGGTTTTACTAACAAGAGCTTCTATGGCACATAAAAGTAGGGCCAAATCGACCAATGAGAAAATTACATTTGGGGACACATGTCCTTTCCAATAAAAACCAATAATAAAATATTATCAACACATTCTAGAAGCTCTCTTGGATAAGTCAGGTTCATTGAATCTGGTCACGTCAACTTGGAGACATTCAATTGGCCAGAGAAGGTGATGGGGCACCACCTCAGCATGTTGGACGCCATGTGGATCCGATAACTCATCACAAAGAATTTTCCATTTTGATTGATTGTGATGGAGTATTTTCCGAAATTGCATCTTCTGGACCAAGGTTCTAACTCTAATCAATTCTTCTGAAATTATCCTTGATTATTTTCTTCTTTCCACTTACTTGGATTCGGGAATTCACCTTCTTGGAATGGTTTGGACTCCCTTGTCGACAATTCTATCATTCTTGAAATCTTTCACACTTGATCTTTTTGACCTTTGATTTTGGATTTCCGGAGGAAATTCTTCCTTCTACATTTGTACTTGAACTTTGATCTTTGAGGTCTTCAACCTTGAATGCCTTGAATTGGATTGGTGAAACTGTGATGCCCCTTTTCGCCCTTTGACTTGTCAAATGCCACATTTTATCAAAGGCATTAAATTCCATGCCTCGTGTCATTTCTCCACCTTGGGCACATATGAGACAAGTGGAAGGATTATGAGTTTGGGCGCCAATTTTCATGATGATGGACTCTCTTTCCTAGAGTGCACATGAGATGAGTAGGAGGATCTTTTCCTTGCCTTAGTTAAATTTCCATGTCCCGAGTGCTTGAGCGCATATTAGGCATGGATGAGGATTTCTTTCATACTTGGCCAAATTTGTTCATTCCATGCCATCTGGAGGTTGGGCGCATATTGGACTTGAAGGAGGAATTTTCCCATAAGTGAAATTTCTATCATTCCTTGCCATCCTGACGCTGGGCGCATTCTAGAGGGATAAGATGAATTTCCAATGCCTTAGCCAATTTCTCGAGTCTCCATATCTGCAGAATCTTTGAGCCCACTTGGAGAGGGGAGGAATTTCATCAATACCTTAGCCAATTTCTTGAGTCTCCATATTTGAGGAATGCTTGGGTGCATATCAAGCATGGGGGAGGATTTTCTAAATGCTTAGCCATTTTTGCCATTTCCAAGACTTGGGTGCATTTGGGGTCTGGAGAAGGAATTTCCAACATTTAGTCATTTTCACAGTTGCCTAGATTCCTGGCATGCTTGGTGCACTTGGGAGGGAGAGAACTTTTGGAATTTTGGAAAATTCCTCCTTGGAGGAGTTTGCACACCTAGGTGCACTTTGATGCTTGTGGAGAATTTTTGCTCTCACGGGAAATTCCTCCTCGGAGTGGATTTTCCACTCTTGGCGCACTTTTGCTAGGGAGAAGGATTTTTGTCCTTGCGGAAAATTTCTTCTTGGAGTGGATTTTCCACTCTTGGGCGCACTTTTGGGCTAGAGGAGGATTTTTCCTTCTCGCCAAATTCTTCCTTAAGGAGAATTTCCACTCTTGGGCGCACTTTTGGGCTGGAGGAGGATTTTTCCTTTTCGCCAAATTCCTCCTTTGAGGAGAATTTCCATTCCTGGGTACACTTTTGGCCTGGAGAAGGTTTTTCCCTTTTTGCCAAATTCCTCCTTCGAGGAGAATTTCCACTCCTATGCACACTTTTGGCCTGGAGGAGGATCTTTTCTTTTGCACTTACTTCTTTTATGCTCTGCATTTCATCTTCGTTCTACTAGACTTGAATTTGGATACCTACACCATTTACAATCAATGTTCTCATGTTTCTAAAAATAGAAACTACTAAACATAGAAAGTTTTGTCCAAACACGAAATTTTGTCAATCAGGGCAACAATGAAACTTTCTAAAAATAGACATTGCTAAAAATTGAAAGTTTTCAGAAAATGCTCAAATTTTATTGGTAGGCCCTTTGAAACAGAAAGTTTTTTCCAAATCAAATACGAAATTAGGCCAATCAGGGCCATAGTGAAACTTTCTAAAAATAGACACTGCTAAAAATAGAAAGTTTGTCAGAAACACTCAAAAACGTCACTGTTAGAACTTTGAAAACATTTTCCCACACTTAGTCAAATTTCACCAAAGATCAAGACCCAGCTTGACAAGACCTCAAAGCTCACTCCTTAGGTTCGGAAGATAACACAAACTGCAAAAGACTTAGTTTGTTCAGCAAAAAGAGGGGGTCCCCATTTGCGATGGGCCGATGTTCGAAAACGTTAGAACAAATCTTAATAAAAAAACTCCAAGAGAAGCTCCATCATACTTGCAATTAATTTGTCCTTATAAATAATGGATTCATTGTGTTTGTAAATAATAAATATAATAATATTAACACTAATGTCAGCTATGACTTTTGGTTTCTTATTCTTGTTTTGTCAGGCATGTGCATCCTTGACTTTTGGTTTCTTATGCCTATTTTTGTTGGTCATCTTGTCATCTATCGACTTTAGTATAGTTTCATTTCTTATACATTCACAAAGACCAACAATCTAAATATGCTTTTAAAGTTTTCTAGTTCTTGATTTCTTGTTCAATAGATTCAGGATTTGAATGTGTTTCTGATTCCAGGATTGGTACCGTACACATGATATGTGCAAAACAAATACTGATCAGTGGGCATTGTATGCAAAAGCTGTGCTTGACCGAACTCGACTTGCACTGACTGACAAAGCTGAACACTACCAGGAACTGTTGCAGCCAAGTGCAGAGTACCTTGGCACTTTGCTTGGAGTACAGCAGTGGGCAGTAAGTGTTGACACGCACTTCCCATATCTGTGCATTTACTAGATCATTAATATCCTGGGCTTAAAGTGTTAGTTTGGGGGGAAAACATATTTTGATGTTTTGATTTGTTGCCTCTGGAGAGAAATAATTCTTAAGAGCAAGTCTCTTCTTGCAGATCAATATTTTCACAGAAGAAATAATACGGGCTGGCTCTGCTGCCTCACTTTCATTGCTTCTAAATCGTCTTGATCCAGTTCTTCGGAATATTGCCAACCTTGGATGGTCACTTTCTAATACTTGCAAACGAATATGATAATATAATACCTTATTTGTTTTCATTATTTCAGTTATCTCACTGTTTTAAGAAAGCTCTGCTCATAATATTCTAGGCCGTAGCATATGCATGACCATAGTTGGCTCTATCTGTGTATTTGATTGGAAACTGTAAAATATGCAATGCAGATGTAAACAAATATTTTCTTTCAAAATTCTGATGGTTAATATGTCTGAACAGCTGGCAGATAATCAGTCCAGTTGAAGTGTGTGGGTATATTGCAACTGTAGATGAGTTACTCAAGGTTCAAAATAAGGTTTACAATCGTCCAACAATCTTAGTAGCAAGAAGAGTAAAAGGTGAAGAAGAAATCCCAGATGGTGTAGTTGCTGTACTGACGACTGACATGCCAGATGTTTTATCCCACGTTTCAGTGAGAGCAAGAAACTGCAAGGTGCTTTTTTAAATTCATTGAAATGACCATTCTGTTCACTACCATAGTATCTGATAGGACATGATAGGATATATTTACATTTTATAGAACTTCCTGGCATTGGAGAATGTAAGTGCATTTTACACCGATATTAGCTCTTAGTGTCTTATGCTGTAGGAAATCTACATGCAGGTATGTTTTGCAACATGTTTTGATCAAAATATTCTCAATGAATTACAAGCAAAAGAAGGAAAGCCTTTTTTGATAAGACCCACTTCGTCAAACCTGATTTATACGTGAGTTTTTTCAATTTACATCCTTTATTAGATTTTGATCCTGAAAAATTACTCTTTTGTCTAATTGACTTTAAAAAAATTGGTGACAGTGAAATCAAGGGCACTGATATTCTCAGTGCTCCCGAGATGATGTTCTCTCAAAGTGGGATGTCTCCGAGAATCACCTTAAAGAAGAAATGCTTTGGTGGAGCATATGCAATATCAGCTGATGAATTTAGTAGTGAACTGGTGTGCATTGCAAATTTTTTGTTAGTTCCATATTTAATATATTGTTGATTTTTTTAATGCATTTAAGATTTTAACTGCATAAATGTTACTAAGAATTTTGGAGTAATGATCATTTTGGTGAGAAGAACATTTTAATGCTACAATATGATGTTCAGCTCACCAGCCAGATGAGTGTACAAAAAGAAAAAATGTAAAATATTGCTTTTGTCTTTATGGCATATACTCATTTATCCTGTTATCTGTAAATGTCCGTTTATCTTCTTTCACTCTCCAGGTTGGTTCAAAATCTTGTAATATTGCTTACTTAAGAGGGAAGCTACCTTTGTGGGTTAATGTTCCTGTGTCAGTTGCTCTACCATTTGGAGTGTTTGAGAAGGTCCTATCAGAGAACATGAATAAGGTACGATAGCTGTTGAGATAAAATTACAAATATAATATTTTAGTTATTATTGTTTGTAACTTGTAATATTAATTTGTGAATTTTAAAATCATTAGAATCATCACAAAAGAAATAAGCATGATTACTGACATAGTGGTTATTTGTATTTCTTATTAAATATTTATTTTTAATTTCGTGTAATGCTCAATATATTACTATAGAGGATGATGCAACTAGAAGTGTATTTATACTTTTTGTAATTCCATCTTATTGCTCTAGCACACAATTTTCTAGGTTTTGTCACACACATGCACACAGGCACACACACGTGCACAGACACACATGCACGCACACACACGCGTGTGCACACACACATGCGTGTGCACACACACAGAGGAATATATTCTTATAATATTGTTAGACACTTAATGCTCTCATGAAGATTTTCCTTCCATTTTATACTCTACTCTTAATGATAGTGATCCAAATACTCAATGTACTAATCTCATATAGAGAATATGCATGGGTGACAGATTTGACCGCAGTAGAATTTTCTTATGGGTGCAACCCAGTTGAACTCATCCTATATGGAAACTGTTGGCAAAGACAGGTCCCATTGCAGCCAAAACTATTCAAGAAAGGACCAAAAAATAGAGTCTCCTACATTTTTGTGAAGCTGAAGCATTGCAAATTCCTTGGTTTCAGTTACAGAAGGCTGTGGATTTCCCTTTAGATACTAATGCATGGGCTTTTCAAAAAATAGTTGCAGAATAATAATGCACTAAATTCTATGTCAACCAAAATACCTTTTCTTTAAGTCCTTCAAACTGGCATATTTATATGAAGCAATAAAAACAAACTTTTTGATAGGATTGATTTACAGGTTAAGTAGTTTGAAATCATATTTGAATGTAGCTTTTTCAAAAAGTAATAAAGTAATGGGCTGTTCCCTGTTACTGATAACTTAGACATACATTGCTGATCATATACACAAATCCATAAACACACACATCCAGGATCCAGAAGAAAAGAGATTAGAATCATGCATTACGATCACTTAATAGTTAATTGTAAAAGTCAAGATACTGAATTGTTCTGGGGGTTCTTCTAAAAGTCTATTGCACACATGCAGGATGTTGCTGATAAAATAACAGCTTTGAAGAATCTTGTAGCTAAAGGAGACTTGAGCAAACTTTGTGATATTCGACAAACTGTTTTACAGCTCAAAGCACCTCTTCATTTGGTATGTTTTGAAGCTATATATGAATAAAGTTGTCTTTCATATGAAAGTACAGATTTTTTGAAATTCAAATTAATATGATGATAGCTCCAACCATAACAGTAGAATTGGAGGATAAAGCTATTATATAATGCCACGATCAGATAACCATGAACTCAAGTAATTTAATATTGAAAGTTTTACTTTGAGGTGTTTTGATGATTATATGTAATGTTTGGAAGGCATGAAATTGTATGCATCACATATTTGGAGTTGAAATATTTCAGGTCGCATCACTACCCAACCTACATCATATTTCTTTTTGGTTCTTTTAGCTTGCAGCTTGTAGTCTTTTCACTTTTGTGTCTTTAGGGTTGGCAATTTGAGTGATAGGGCTCTTTACTTGGGTTGCGATAACCCATTGTTTAAAATTCAAATTTGATAGTACTACATGTTGGTAACCCTCCAAAAGTCAGTTTCGTACCACTTTTTGTCAAGATTGCTTTCAGTGGATCCTTGAATTTGCTTCAAGACCAAGTCAATTGTTGTCCTTGTAGTTAGTCTATAAATTTCTTGTCTTGGTTTTTTCTACTAACTATTTTTGTAGGGTAAAGATGATCATCTCGAGATTAATAAGGAGTAGACAATCATGATGTTCAAGGGCAAAAAAAGATAGAGGATGATGGAACAGATCGGAAGAGCAAGTAGTGTGGAAATCACTAAGGCACGGACCTTTGAAGAAAGCGATGAAAGTAAATAGCATTTTTTTTTGTCAAACCTCTAACAACTGGATCAAATATGGCCAGGACATAAGCAAGTTCTATCAAGGAAGTCAGGAAAACTTCTTCATTGGCTTTAGAATTGGTTTTCTCCACCTAAGGACTTGTAAAATTGTAAGAAGCTTAGCACTTTTCCACCTAGGTGAGTGAAGTGCACATTGTTTATGGAAAAACCACTCTAAAACTCTGCCATCATGTGGAAAAATAGGCAAATATTTAAGTGATGTGCACCCAGCTGGACTTATGAAAACAGTCATAGGAACACATTTAAGTGAATTAAGCCACATGAAATCTGTATCTTATATGTGGTGAACTGACCTCAAAAGTGCACCAGCCAGTGAAGGGGAAATTGAAAGTCATCAATAAAACACTTTCAACCGGCAATTGCCAAGTAAAACCCCTCCTAAAACTTGACAATGACGTGTGTTAAACATTCCTAAGGGAGGAAACAGTAGTAAAGTAGCACACATTTTGATGACAAAGGCCTTATAAAGTTCTGCTCAATATGTTGAAAAGATGGTAAAAGGTTAAGTAAAAAGCACCCAAAGAAAGAATGAAAACATTGCATAATCACATTGCAATAATGATCCAAAATCATTAGCATAATCAAGACAGTGCGCTACGTATGATCAAATCAAATTTAGTCATCTACAATCAATAATATTGAAACTATAGTTGGTAGAATCGGATTCGACAAAAGCTCAGCAAACCTAAAATTTTTGACTCAGGAAAAAATATGCAATATATGATATTCTGAAGAGATGCTTCCCTGAATATATGAAGAGATGCTTCCCTTCAAGAAGGCCGCCAAGATATATAAGGAGGAAAAAGAGAATATCAATCAAGGATGGGGGGGGAGGGGAGATATCAATCAAATTTGAGCAGATCTAGGGCACAAATAAATACACAGCAGATATAAGAAAAGCGATCACTGTCTGTAGCAGTGATCTTTATCAATGTCAGTAGCAGCGATTAATATTAGAGCATATAACAGTGAATTGTATTGATGTTTTAGTATAACCAAGGAATTAATGAGTACTCAGAAATAAATAAAGAATAATATTAAAAGAAGGCAGCAAAAGGTTATGTCCATGCATGGAAAGACAGTGGTTTCCAAAGGACAGACTCCTTCATAAATGATTAAGATGTATCAATCAAACAATCAGACAAGAAAACACCATCAGATTGAATAGAAAAAAGAAGACTACAGCCCCCAGAACACCGTAATAATCAGATCAGAGTATAAACTGTGAATACTTCATTCCACTCTGGTAATGTAGAAATTGTTGTATGGTTTATGTATGAATTGATTGCACATCTGTTATTTATTAATAAGTGTTAAAAATATGCATTTGATATTAGAACAGTCTGTCTAAAAGGGAAGGAAGAGAATCTGCAATTGGGGAGAACAGCTATAGGGCACCCTGCCACAGTGACAAGTAGGGAGAAGTGCTACGAGGACATCCTATTGCACCATCAAGGGGGAGAACGGCTAAGGGAACCCTATTGAAACTACCCTTCCGACCCCTACATTGAGAGACTGTTGTTAAACTCAGAGATCCCCGATCATAGAAGAATGCAGGAGGATTGCATGGAGGGAGAACTGCTGTCTTAGGCACCCTACCATGCCTCCTCATTCCATATCATCTATGACTGAGATTCGCATACAATGAACTTGCTATATAATGATGAATATATGATTTCCTACAATATTAATACATTTATTTCATAAACTGTGACTGCAATGTTACCTAATGGATTGCAGGTTCCCAGGACAGAATTAGTTTATCTTATTCCTAAGTAAAGAAATGTACCCGACTATATTATATGCTTTGTTCCAATTGTTTTTTGTGAATTTAGGGCAAATTAAAAGAGTGATCCAACTAGATGACATTACAGCAAAGAGAATGTGGTACAAATTATAACTAACAATGTAGCAGCATATGTGGTGGCTGGAAGATTGGTCCAAGACAAGCATCGATCACTCTTTTGGACCCCTTTCATAGCACATTGCAATTGACCTTCTTTTGGAGGACATAGGAAAACTTGATTGGGTGAGACTGATTGTAGATGATGCAAGGAGCATGACAAAATTTATCTACAATCACCCTTGGGTTCTTAATTTGATGGGAGGTCACACCCAAGGGAAAGAGTTGGTGCGATTGGGTGCAACAAGGTTTCCAGTGATTTTCCTAATGTTGCAAAGCATTATTAGTTTGTTGACTTCTTTGAAACGGATGTTTGTGATACAAGTATGGCTAGACTCATCATATTCAAAGAAGCTTGAAGGATAGAGGGTTGCAAGCATAGTCTTTGACAATCTTTTTGCACAAAGAGCTATAGAGATCATGAAGGTGACCTCAAAACTTTGATTTTAAATTCAAAATGAATATTTTACTTTTTAATTTAAGTCTTTCATTATAAATTTGTAATTTTAATCTTTTTGTATTTGTATATTGTAGGTGTCGAGGCCCTTGGTTAGAGTTCTCCATTTGGTAGATGGGGATCAAAACCTAATGGAGTGTATTTATGAGGCCTTGGATAGGGCAAATAAGTCCATCTGAAATTATTACAAGGACAGCCTCATATTTTAGAGAGAGAGAGAGAGAGAGGGAGGGAGAGAGAGAACATTGGGGAAATTATGCCCATCGCCTGAACACATTTTAAGCTATCCTGATGTTCGATGAGACTAGTGGGATAACTCGCCCCGATCAACAAGAAGAGAGGTCATCGACTTATGTTATAATGGAGAGGTTATGTAGGGCCTCATAACATGCATTCAAAGGATGACACCCCAAGTTGAGGTCAGAGATCTCATTATTCAAGAATTGCACAGTTACAAGACTGGAAGGGTTAGGCTCTTTTCTTGAAAGCTAGCTATCTAAGGAAGAAGTAATAACCAATCAAACACCAAGTAATGAAATTTGGAATTTTTGTATCACATGCATCTTACAAGTTACAAATTTACAATTTACAATTATAGATAATTTGGTAAAATATGGTCACTTTTCTTTCTATCTCTTTAATATTTTATTTTGTAGATTCCTGGCTGATAGATTGGGGTACAAATTGTTGCCGGGAATAATCATTATGTCATGTTTTCGTATTATGATATGTTGTCGTCAGTAATTATGAGTTACGACAGTCAGTTAGTTAGTCGTCTCGAAGGGCAGTTGGATGCGACGGTTGGTCGCACCCCTTTGGGTATTATATATTGCGTACCTTTCCTTCGAAGTGGCATCATAATAGTTGTATCAAATGTAATGTGATAGCACTTGATGTACATGGACTATTGAATTAATACAGAAACTGGCTCTTTAATATATTTCCATTATGTTCTGTGTATTTACTTTCTGCGTTTAATCATTTACCCGTATGTGGCAAACACAAATACCCTAAATCTCCAAATACTAGCCCTCTACATTTTGTCCCAACCTCTTTTTCCTCCTTATATATCTTGGCAGCCTATATGAAAAAATTAGCAATATATGATATTCTGAATGATATTGAGGTAGGAACATGACATTAATCTCCCCTAATTCTGGTCGGCCCCTCAATCAGGGTTTAATTCGTCTAGCCAGTTTTAATTATCTTTTATTATGAGTCAGCCTCCTCTTTCACTTGACCATTTGCTTCTTGTTTTATGATTAATAGTACGGCTTACTTTATAGAGTTATGATTTCAAGCAAAGGATATGACATATGCCCACCTCCATGACAAATTCTTGCAACATTAGACTCAATGTTTCTACATTTTTTACTTTGTTAGAGGCATCAACTGATTTCTAAAAAGATTACCTCACCATTTGAAGCTACCAAAAAGTTGATAATGGTGTGGTTTTCCCCATTTGTTCACCCATCAAAAAGAATAGTGCAACCATATCTTTATTTTTGCTTCTTCAATTCTTCCACCATTAGCGTTGCCGCTTTGGTTGCACTCGTGAGCAACCTACAAGTACAAAATTTTAATTTTTAAACACAAAAATAGCCTGAATTCAACATATATCACTATAAATTAATTAACATAAATTTTGTTCAAAATTCAACATTAATTAAAATTACTATAAATTAGCACAAATTTACCAAACTCCTAATTAATTTCTTATAAGAAGGTATCTTGTAGCATTTTCTTGCAATTATTAATGCAGTTGCCATATTTTCCCAATAAGGACTGTTCACCACATTGAAAAGAAGGTTGTTCAAGTACCAAAAATCGGCACATGCCTTAATGTTCTTTTGGATGCACCTAATTGTTCCACCTTGTACCTTCCAATGATGGTTGTGCTCTAAGTGTGTTTCTGTGCACAAAAAAGCAATGTGGCATAAGGGTAGGTGCTCTACTTGAAGTGGATGTCGATGTGTTTCGTATGCATGGAGCTCGAAAGGGAGCCCACTATGCCTTCAAAAGTTTCTTCATCTGTTTCTACTTGAGGGCCATGAACATTTGTACTAGATTTGGATGTTGCTATGGCTGCCTTTGTTTTTCCCTTGTAATTTTTTTTCTACCAATGTCAGGTGTGCATTCATCCCACGTCTAATCTCTTGTGTCATGTTGTCACAAGGCCTGACATCACAATTAGTAATGCTTGCAAGAAGGTATTTGGTGTAGGGAACCTAGCACTCCAGTCATGCAATTTTGTTTTCTTTCAAGTTTTGTGTGTTGTCTTTGTGATGTAATAATGGACCAACCATTTGGGACTTAGTAGAGCCATGGTTGAGTTGTCCAAGCTTTGGTTTGAGTCATTTGTGTTTAGGATGCTGTCAGCCTGAGAAGTGAGATGCTTGGGTAGATCACATGAGTAGTACTCCAAATGAATGTTATCATGTAATAGGGGTCTATTGCTTTATGTTTAGGTCTTCTAGGGTGTTTGAGGACCATCAGGAGTCTTGAAAAGCATTAGAATGCAAAGTTGCATCTTAGGAGTCAAAAGATGTAAAAAGTTGTTGAGCAACATTTTGCAATTTTTGCAAAAGTTGCATTTTCTGGTAAATGGCGTTAAAAAGTTGGTTGAACCAATTGATCTAACAGCATAAAAGACAAAAACTCACTTCATTGTACGAGTTAGAGGATTCGAAATGGAAGAACAAGTTTTTGGATTTTGAAGCAATCTTGCGTTTCACCATTTTTGATGGTTTTTTGATTTTTTCTCTTGTTTCCATTGCTTGGTACAATCCAATACAGACTTGATTGTACAAACTCATTGCAGGTCATGAGTGTTAATTGAATTTGTTTTACATTAAGTTAGATTTGCAGGTTTGATTGTCTATAGTTGCAGAGATATCATCCATTCTTTGCAACTTGGTGTAAAATCCTTGCAAGTAGCATTCATTGATGGCACCTGTTGAAATCAATAAGAATGCTAGGTTAGGGTCTGTATATAGTTTTAGGATAGGATTTGTGGTTTTGCAGGTACTTGGGGAGGAGATACAATGAAGCCCTAGGCTCGTCGCTGGGAGTAGGTGAGTTAGGACAGCAGAAGAAGTGTGTTTTAAGAGCACATGAGGATTGGTGCAGGACAAAGTGTCATATGGTTGGAAAGCCCTAAGCATGCCCTTGAAGAATCCCTAATTTGTTTGAGCGGGTGTTTTGATTGGTGAAGAGTTTCAGAACCTTCTTTCCAAGTCAACCGGTGAGGCCTAAACCATTGAAATTAGTGCAGTATTGGGAACCCTATTTGTACGGATAACCCAGATGCACATTTTTCAGTATTGTCTGTAACTCTAAAAAGAGTACTCAAATCCATAATTTATTTCTAGCCTTGTTTGGGAAGTTTGCAAACTAAGTCCCTAAAACCGCCAAGGGAGGGCTAATTCAATTAGACCTATTTGAGCCCGGTAGAGATCTAGAAAGGTTAGAAAACCATAGCGATGGGTTTGGTGATGCTAAAAGCCTCAAAAGACTTAAAAGATACTTTGTAGATGCATTGTAGGTCCATTGAAAGTGGTTGTGTGTTGTGATCCTTGCAGGAGTGGTTGGAGCCTTGGAGTGGTGTGTGTGTGATTGAGGTGGCAACCTCAATAGGAGGAGTTGATTGTCTAAGACCAGTGGTTATACCTTGGAGGCAAGCCACAGTGGTTCAGATCTTGAAGGTCTTAGTAGCAAAAACCCCCTACTAAGTGCCATTGGAAGGGCTTGAGTAGTTGAAGAGTTGAGTAAGACAAGTCACTCAAGAAGGTGTATTGGATCAAGCTCCAAGACTCTCTGCATCACAGTGGTATCAGAGCCATTCTTTGAAAGATTTGGTGTATGTCAAATTGTGAAGAATTAGAAGCAAGTTCAATGCCTCCAAAGGCAACGACTGTAATGTCCCTACTAGTTAGAGATCACTGTCCTGCAAAATAGATTGTTAGAATACAACAAATATATATATATAACTAATCTGACTTGCAATTTAACTTTAAAATACTTAATTAACACAATCACAATTCTTATCTAATAAAAAAGGATACGAATGCCATACAGAGATATGTCCTTAGGCAGCCATGAAGCTCGCCTTCTTGGAACCCATCTTGGTTCCAAGCCATCCAGGAAATCGAAGGTGAATTCGATTCCTGACTTGGATGTAATTTCTTACACCCAAGCCATCCAAGAAATCAAAGGTTAATTCGATTCCTGTCTTGGATGTAACTTCTTACACCCAAGCCATCCAGGAAATCGAAGGTTAATTCGATTCCTGTCTTGGGTGTAACACCCAAGCCATCCAAGGAAGACCATATGTCAATTCCTTGCCTTGGATGATGCATCTTATCATCCAAGTCCATCAGAGGGGACCGGCCAGATCCGTCTCTTCTTGGATGAACTTTGTCAACCAAGCCATATATATGCATATAGACATTCAGTATATACTGCCTACTAGGTATTATCATAATCCTTGGATTAGACTACAGGGATTTCCCCCCAATAGCCTCCATCAGATAATCACATTATCGTCATTCATTGATATACCATATTTCATAACAATTCATATTATTGACATCATTTGAATTATAATTTAACATACAACATTCTCTAAGATTCTATGACATACAACATTGTAATAATGATGAAATAATTCTGCAACATACATATTATAATATTCATGATATAATTCTGCAACATACATATTATAATATTCATGATATAATTCTGCAACTTACATATTATAACATTCATGACAGAATTCTGTAACTACACATTATATATTGATAATGACATAACTATTAACAACTAAACATATATTTGTATGTTTGTGTGTGGCACACACATCCACACACACACACATACCTATGATGCTTCTGCTGTCTCCGTTCACCCTTTCCTCTGTCTACGCAGCAGTCACCATTATCTTATTCCTCTTTCTACCTAGCTATAATTCCATAGGTCCTCCCTTATACCATGCGCTGCTGTCTCCTCCGCAGCAGTAATAATTCCTTCTTCTTATCTCCTCCCCCTTTCTATATTTCTTTTTCCTCCTTATTTCTTTGCAATTGGATTGGATGCCTCCAAGAGACATGTCCGATGTCTCTTCCTAAACTCATCTTGTATTGCTCCAAAATTAATCGATTGTAATTGCTTAATCAGTCATCAATATCCTTATTAATATTAACATGATCACTTGTGTTATTCATTGGAACTATACCGTAGCAGTGTCTTAAAAGGAAACTATTACATGAACTTCCTTAGAGAAGAATTGGCTCCTTAATTAGATGACGTCAAAGATCATTTATGCCATCCGTATTAATCTTCCACGATGCCCATAAAATAATAAATGGTATGCTTGCATCCTATCTGAAATGTATAAACTATTGATTGTTTATACTTCAAGTCTTAATCGAGTCTTTGACCAATGATTGGGCTAGTGAACATATCGTATATCCAAAACTAGATGATTCTTCCTTTGACAATCAAGGTAAATTTATGTGACAGAATCATTACAACACTTGAATGATGTGATAGTATTTCATTAAAACATTCTATGAATATCATTGATTAACAAATATTAATTAATTAATAATAATTGTTATATTTATTTCATTATATCATTTGTATATAATGAATAAATTAAAATATTAAATTAATAAACAATTAACAATATTTTAATTGCTATATTTACGTCATATTTCTTGGTTAGGAAAAATATGATGAATATTAATACATAATATTTATTGTTATATTTATTTCATTTGTATATAATGAATAAATTAAAATATTAAATTAATAAAAAATTAGCAATATTTTAATTGCTATATTTAGGTCATATTTCTTGGTTAGGAAAAATATGATGATTAAGGATGGGGGCATGGCCTAGAAAGAATGCACCTCCATTTGTGCTCTTTGTAATGTGCACCTTCATAAATAATATTTAATTAATGAATTTTAAATAATCATTCATTAGTAATTATTATATTAATCAATAATAATAATTTTATTCATTTAGGGTCTCTCTCTCTCTCTCCATATATATATAACGATCCAGGAGGGGATATGACAATGACTCCTGAAGCCATCTGATAGTTGGTGGCAGAGATGATAGAAGGATTGAAGGATGCAGAAGGAAGTAGAGGAACTAGAGAGGTTAAGAAGGAGAAGGGGAAGGTTAAGATAGAATGGGGTGATGAGACTGATGAAGAAGTGGAAGATGGAGAGGAACCAGCAGTAGTAGCAATGCCTCAAGACCAAAAGCTATTCTTGGATGCAGTCAAATCCATTTCCAAAGACAACTTGGATGGATTACCCACCTATGGAGGAAACCTCAATGGAGAAGAGTTGCTAGATTGGATAGAGGCCCTAAATAATCATTTTGATTATAAAGAGGTAGTAGAGGATAAAAGAGTAAATGTGGCCAAATCAAGATTGAGAGGATCAACATTAGTTTGGTGGAATATGATGCAAGAAGAAAAGATACAAGAAGGTAAGAAGAAGATAACTTCATGGGAACGTATGAAGATCAGACTTAAGGCTCAATTCCTTCCAAGGGATTATGAAGTTCAAATCCATAAGACTGCAAAATCTAAAACAAAGGGAGTTAGATGTCAATGCATACACTTAGGAATTCCACAAACTCAGTTTGAGGGCTAGAAAGCATGAGAATGAAGTGGAGAAGTTAACCAGGTACATGAATGGCCTAAGACAAAACATACAAGATGAGATAAGTATCCTCACACCAGACACTGTACATAAGTGTTTTCAGTTGCCCTTAAGGGCAGAGGAAAATATCAAGAGAAGAAGTGAACAAAATCAAAAACATAGAGGAGGTAAGAATTTCAGAGGTAGAGGAACCTTTGGTAGAGGGCAGCAATCATCATCAAGGACGACCAATTCGCCAGCTACCTCCAGAACCTTCACCTTGCCACACTAAGGAACCACAAGATGACAATGAAAGGCGATGCCAGCATTTCAAGGAAAGGTACACTATCCATCTAGCACATCAAAGACAAGGGAGGTCAAAGCAAGGGTCTGTTGAAGAAGCAGATAGTTTCAGAAGAGTTAATTAAAGTTAGCTTCTCAGCATCATCAAATTGAACATCTACCAAGTTACAAGTGTCAGACAAGGTGGCATCCCAATCATCATTCCTCCAGTCGGATTGGTCCACCTCAGCGTGTCCAGATTCAATGTACCTGACTCATCAAGGATGACACTAACTTCGATGTACCTACCCTGGTTATCCATTGGTCGAATATTCCAAAGAAGACATGTGTCCAAATAATGCAATTATTTCATTGGTCAGAATTGAGTTTGTTGTAACAAACCCTAATTAGGGTTTTTATTGTAAAATCTCGGCCATTGATCTCAAATTGATCTGAGCCATTGAATTGTATTGAGAGCATTATAAAAGGCCCAAGCTCTTCATTTTGTAAAGGCTAATAGTGAGCTAATAGTTAATAGTCAGTGAATAGGTAGTAGAATAGCAAATAGAATAGCAATTAGAGTAGATTAGGAAGAGAAGGCAAGAAATTGTTGCCTTGATTGTAAATGAACCCCCTTTTCATTGAAGATATGGTGAAATGTGTCGTTTCTTTGCAATACGCATGGTCTCTTGTTGAATCTTCATTGTAGATGATAAATCATTAGATTGAATGAAAAGATTTATTTGAATGCATTTGCGTGGAATCCACCTAGTCCAAACCACTAGCCTCTTGCTGACTGTAAGAGCGCCTTGCGTGGTCAATTGGCATAGAACGAGCTTAATCCCGAGTCATAACACCTTTGTTGTTCACGCATTATCTTGAATGGTGATCAGTATCTGATGGTGTATGATTTGGATGTATTTGAAACATCCCTTAGAAGATCGCATTGAGTTGGTGTCGAATTGTTCAACCTGATGGTGAGACCTAGCCCAGTAAGATTCCACCTAGTCATTCTTCCATCTTCTCGCATTCTAGATAGTAGAGTAGACTTCCTAAACCCTGCATCTTTTGCCATTTGTTTATCTTCCAGTTAGTGAATAGGACTTGTGATTCCAGCAAATCATATGTTCAGGTCGTCAAATGTAAGTCCCCTTGTGATTCCAGCAAAATCACATCATACCAGGAGAAGCTTATCCACACATAGAGACCCTACATACAAGAACCTTGGAGTTACTCCGACTGATCCTTTGGCGAGATCTTCAGCAATCGGAAGCTTTGCTCGAGAGGATAAGATACCTTTAGGTATTTTATTCTGTGTTCGCATGTGTACAAAAGACACATCAACAGGCTGCTGCATGGATGGGCCTGTGAAGCTGGTTCTGCCATCTCCTATCAATAATCTCCCAAATGGGGCCATACTTATCCTCATCTCTTGCATATATGGATCTAATGGCCTCCTTAGCCCTATCCATACCCTCATATATATAGCCCATAGAGGGCTTCTCCCCATCAACAACTCGTAGGAGAACTACGAGGTGCTCAGTGACCTACACATAATGTTAAACAAAAACAATTAAGTCACAAATTAAATAAACAAAAAGAAAAATTGCAAAATTGAATTGTTAATAAATTAAGAGTAAATTACTAAATAGTAGATACTAAATGTTAAATTGTAATAAATTTACATGCACGATTTCTCTACAAGGGGTCCAAAAACCTGGCTCATCAAAAATGTAATTTACCACATCTATCCCTGCAGTGGTCGTAGCATAGGATGAGGAAGTCCACTTCTCACCAACAAACATATGCCTCAAAGCTGCCTTTGATTTCATCAAGGATTTCAGTGTGAGAAAGTTTGAGGCAAACCTCGTGATACTAGGACGAGCCAACTCCTTTTGCCCCGTGTATCGCCTCATAATGCTACGGACCAATGCATGATTGTAGATAAACTTGTCGATATCTTTGGCCCTTTCAACTATTGATTTCACCCATTCAAGCTTACCAATATCCTCCAACATGAGGTCAAGGCAATGGGCCGCACATGGAGACCAAAATTTTTTGGGTGCCTCTCCATCAAAAGTTTACTTGCAGCAATTTTAAATTAATTAGAAATTTTGATGTGTTAAGAAAATTTTAAATAATCATAGATGCCTCTCCATCAAGACTTGAAAAGTTCAAAGTTTACCTGCAACAACATAACTTGCTGCATTATCTGTCACCTCCTGCACCATATTTTCTTCCCCCACCTCTTGTATGACTTCCTCAATAGCCTCACATAAGTATGTGGCATTTTTCACATGTGAGGAAGCATCAATAGACTTCAAGAACATGGTGGATTTGAAAATAGAGCAAAATAATTATCAATTATCATGTATCAATCAACAAATCAAAATTTAATTTATTCAATGCATTTATGGAAGTAGAAATTAGAATGATCAATCACTTCCGCAGGAAACAAGAAAATTTAGGAGTGTTCTATTCCTCCTATCCATCCAACCATCTGTCATGATGGTCAACCCTTTTGGCTCCAAGACTGTCGGTGGTCCTCTAGCTCAACTTTCATATCCTCAACCATTTCTAACAAGAGGGGGCCACTTAACTCAACATCAATAGGGGCTTTAAACCCCGCATTACAAATGGTTATGGCATCTACCATGCCTTGCCAATAAGGATACCTGTCACAAATAGATTATGATTAGACAAAGTAGAGTTCAACTTCAAACTATAAATTTACTTTTCAACTTAAAGCAATCAAATAAAAAAGAATTACCTAGCTGCAGTAAATGGAATGATGCAAAAGTACCAAAACTTGCAAATTTGTTTTCTTGCAGCATCATGAACCTCCTTGTTCCAACCCATGCTCTCAAGCGAGGGTTGTGCCCCAGGAGTACTGCGTGGCACAAAATAACTATCCAATCGGGATTTCCGGACTCTAGGGCCAATGGTAATAGTGCCACTAGGAGGAGTAGAAGTACAAGCACTAGCACTAGCAGATGCACTAGGACGAAAGGGAGGCATGGAAGAACCCTCTCCAACACAACCTGCAGATGTGGATGTGGATGCGGGTGCATGGGAGCCAATAGCACTTAACTCTTCCAATTGCCTCTTCTTAGTTAACTTTTCTTGTTCATGTGTTTCTAATTGGACATAACAGAACGTTTTGCCTCAGCAGTTTGTCTTTTGCATACCTCAATATCATGGCCAGGTATGCTGGCAATATGGTATTTAAATCTATTGATGCCACCAAAATTAGTTTCTTTACAAAAAAAACATTTTTGTTTGATTTTTTTGTCTGCCAGGAAACTCTTCAGTATATCTCCAAGCCTCATCCTTTCTAGGCATTGTGAAAAAAGAATGTTTTTAAAACGTGAAGGCTGCTGCAATAAGAAAATTTTATAAAGTTATAAACTAATAGAAAAAATCAGCAAACCCTACTTTTTTTTAAGAAAAAATTGTAAATACATGTTTACAATTTTTTTCTAAAAAAATGTAGGGTTTGCACTTTGCTATTATTCTACTTCTCTCAATGAAGTTAAACTAAAAAAATAAAAACTTTCAAGATTTGGAAAGTTAATTGTTAAACTAAAAAAATTAACAAACAAATGAAAAAATCCATTAACATACCAAAAAAACCCAACAAAATCTACAAAGTTTAACACTTACATCTTTCAAATGAGTTGAGAAGTCTTGCTATGGACTCCTTGATTCTCTCAATGCAAGCCTATGGCCTCCCCAATGTGATTTTTGTTCTCCTTGATGCTCTTCTTCCCTGCTGGTTGCAAACCTATGGTCTCTTGTTTTCCTTCCTCTCTCACTTTTCCTCTCTTCTTCTCACAATGTAATGTCCCTACTAGTTAGAGATCACTGTCTTGCAAAACAAACTGTTAGAATGCAACAAATATATATAACTAATCTAATTTGCAATTAAACTTCAATTACTTAATTAAAACTAGTCTCAAATCTTATTTAATATAAAGGATACGAATGCAGTACTGGGTCATGTCCTTAGGCAGTTATAATGCCCACCTTCCTGGAACCCATCATGGTTCCAAGCCTTACCAGGAAATCGAAGGATATTTCAATTCCTGTCTTGGATGTAACATCTTACATCCAAGCCTACCAAGGAATCATATATGATCAATTCCTTGCCTTGGATGATACATCATCCAAGTCTACCAGAGAGGACCGGCCAGATTCGTCTCTTCTTGGGTGAACTTGACACCCAAGCCTTAACATATATGCATATAAATACTCAGTATATACTGCCTACCAGGGATTATCATAATCCCTGAATTAGGCTAAGGGAATTTCCTCCCAATAGCCTCCATCATATAGCCACATTATTCATATAACATTCTACATTTCATTATCATTTTTCAATCCATAGTTTATGCCTATATTTACATATTCCTTAATTCCCATTATTGATCCTATATATACATATAAATATTCTGCATACATACATATATCCATTGCTACATACACATGAGACAATATCATTACCCTACTATAACTCTGTTAAAGAAATTGGTATATTATTATGTATGATAGAACCATCATTAATATATATGTGTGTGTGTCACACACACGTCCACACATATATATACCCCTGTGGCCAGTAAGTACCGCTTACCTGTTCGCAGTCCGCAGTCCGTAGTCTGTAGTCCTCCCGTTTTCTCCTCTTCCCCCACTCCCTTTGTTGTGGTTGCTGTAATGTTCCCTATTAATTGAGTTACTTAAAAGTAAATTGAAACAATATTAATTACTTTATATTAATTTCCTAACTATAGATTGATATAAATAATTAATATTATTAATACTTTGGTATCTAAAGTAATGTTATTAATACTTTTTGAATAAGTGACAAACACAGAGATTACTTTTAATGTGGGAAGTAGTTTCGTACGGGAAAACCAACCAACTCATATCGCATAAAATGATGGTAACGCAGGAGGTATTCGTGGCGGAATAAAGAAACGAATTGCGTAGTGCAAGATCGCACAGGGAAATTGAAACCTTTCGTCAGCTAACCACTGGCCTATTGGTTGAAAGAGTCTTCGAAGATAGCCGAGTTGAAGTTCTGAAACGTGTTGGACGAAGCTGCACACAGTGTAGACAGACCATGGGCATCTTCCTTCCTCTCGAATACCATCGGATACTATACCGCATTCCTTACTTTTTGTGCTCTAACTGCGTGTGGTATCTGCGGAGGTGTGTAACAGTTGTGTCTCACTCTGTGACCCGAGACCGCTATGGTGTTCTACATAGAGTTGGACATTCAACAAGACGCGATGCCTAGAGACAACGAAGGTTATGTCACTGCATTGATGAGATAGAGCTATGGAACTCTGGGAAACGAGGGAAGAAGAGATTATCGTGTGAAGATTGTCAGCCAATAATTTGCATTATGAACGATTCCACATAGAAGAACTACAGAATCCACTATGAAACTATCAGGTGCCCCAAAAGAAATTCCTCACCCATTCTATTGATGCAATATTTCAGTAAATGTTATCAAATGATTTGAATAAAGATACTTCAATTTCCTGCTAGTAAATATTTTGTCAATCAGCAATCACGACTTGTGTAGTAAAACAATAGACTGTTTAAAGTATTTCATCTGCTGAGTTGAATCTCATGTGCGTATCATGAAATTGAGTCTTTTTGAAACCCATCATAGTTCAAGAATTTTACAGTGGTATCAGAGCATTTGCATCCTGCTAGCCTATAGGGTATTGAAATTTCATGAAAATTTAATGCACAATTGAGTATGCACTAGGGAAATTATAATTTCCGAAGTATTAGGGCCCGTCAGAACAGATTTCCAAACTCTCCTTTAGCACAAAATAGTTCATCTATTCCATTTGAAATTGAAGATAGCCACACGGAAACTGACGAGGAACTTATCTTTGAAACCAACATGGGAGACCCAGATAACAATAGGAATCTATTGGCTGCACTAATCAGAAGTCAGCAAGATATGCAAGATAACGTTAACAGAATGACCAATTTGATGACCCAGTTTATGGCCAATAATATAAATCAGCACCAAAATAATTGAAGACAGAATAATCAACATCACAATAATGGGGGAAACAATGGAGGTAGAGATGAACTGTCAGTTAATAATCAGCCAGAAAGAACAGGAACAGCTAGACCATTTATGCCTACATTTACTGCTAGAAACCAGCCACCTGAAATTGAACCTACAATAAGAGAAATACAGGAAGAAATACATCAGGACTGGTTAGGTTCCGGTGAAGAATTCAGATCATCAATGACATTTAGAGAATATTTAGATGTCAAAATGAAACATAGGCCAAGAGGACAGCGAGGAAATAACAGTGAATTACAAAGAAAATTTGGGAAAATGTCCATTCCTTATTTTGATGGTTCAGGTAAGACAACTGCTCGGGCTTGGGTGCAAAAATTAGATACATACTTCCAATTAAATCCTATGTTGGAAGAAGAGGCAATTAAATATGCTGCGTTACATCTTGACGGTGTAGCACATGAATGGTGGCATCATGGACAAATAAGCTTGGGTCATAATTTGGTTGACACTTATGTTGAGTTCATTGAGAAACTTATTGATAGGTTTGCTTCTAAAGATCCTGAATTACACCTTAAGGATTTAACTCAGCTTAAGCAAACTGGAACTGTTGAACAATATATTTCTGAATTTGAAAAATTGGCTGTCTTAGTTACTGAAATCTCAGAAAGACACAAGATTGTCATATTTATAGATGGATTGTCTGATTCCCTCAAAGGGTGGGTTAAATCCTTAAACCCCCTTACTTTACAAACAACTGTCAAAAGAGCAAGAGAATTGGAACCATCTTCAAAAGGAAATTTTTTTAACAAAGGACCACCTCCTAAACTGGAAAAGGACAAACATAATTTCAACAAAGATGATTTCCCTAAAAACAGGCTAGATAAAGAGGAAAGAGAAGAGCTCAGAAGGAAAAAACTATGTTTCAGTTGTAGGGAAGCATGGCAGCCTGGACACAAATGTTTAGGGAAGGGAAAAATTCATTATATTGAGGTTATGACTGACAGTGAGGATGAAGAGAATGTTGATCCTAACATAGAACGAGCACCACAGAACACTGAGTCAGAAACAAGTACCAAACAAAGAGGAGTAATAGCATCCATGACAGGAACCCCACATTATAATATTTTCAGAGTTAGACGAGTTTTGAATGGACAACGTGTAATTGTTATGCTTGATAGTGGTTCTACACATAATTTTATAGATGTAGCACTTGTCGAAAAACGTGGTTTGCAGACTGAAAAACATGAAGGATTTGATGTTAGAGTAGCAGGTGGAACTAATTTGTCTAGCACTCATAAAGTTCCTAAATTGAATATTACTCTTGGCAATTACATTGTTACTGATGATTTCTATGTGATTGATTTGGCTGACACTAATGTTGTCTTAGGCATACAATGGATGGAAACATTAGATGAATATACACAAAGCCATTCTTTTAAAAATTGATGATAAGAAGGTAGTCCTTCGTGGTATGTCCAACAGTGGCCCTAGGATCGTCAATGCTAAAAGATTGGAGGCTATTTTTAGACATGGAGATGTGGCATGGTTAGCACAATGTTTAATCTCCAACAAGGTATCAAGCTTTCAATCTAAATCTTATCAAGATGATTTGTTAACAGTATTAGATTCACATCATCTGGTTTTTAGTGATATTCCTCCAGGAGTCCCATCTGATAGAGGTTTTGAACATACTATTGAATTAGAAGGTGTTAAACCAATGATTACTACTCCTTATAGACACCCTAAAACATTCAGGGATGAAATAGAAAAAGCAATTAAGGAATTATGGGATATGGGGCACATCAGACCTAGTTCTAGTCCTTTTGCATCCTCTGTAGTGTTGGTCAAAAAGAAGGATGGAACTCTTTGAATGTGTATTGATTACAGAGCTCTTAACAAGAAAACAATCAAAAACAGGTATCCAATTCCTCGAATTGATGAATTGTTAGATGAATTGCATGGTGCTATCTACTTTTCTAAAATTGATTTGAGATCAGGGTATCATCAGATTAAGTTGAGAGAACAACACATTCATAAAACTGCTTTCCGTTGTCATTATGGACATTATGAATTCTAGGTTATGCCATTTGGTCTAACAAATGCACTGGCAACATTTCAGTCCTATATGAATCATATTTTTAACAAACAGCTAAGGAAATTTTTGCTAGTATTCTTTGATGATATATTGATTTATAGCAAAACTTGGGAAGAGCATTTGAAACATAGTGACATAATTCTGGGTATTACGGAATCACAATCATTGTATGCAAAGGCGTCTAAATGTGAATTTGAAATGACTGAAATTTTGTATTTAGGGCATATGATCAGTGCAACAGGGGTACATGTTCATCAAGAGAAGATAAGAGCCATTTTGGAGTGGCCACCACCACGGAACCTTACAGAGTTAAGGGGATTCTTTGGTTTATGCAGTTATTACAGAAGGTTTGTCAAAGATTTTTCACAGCTTGGGGCACCCTTGACAGATCTTTACCAAAAAGGGGGCATTTAGATGGACTGCGGAAGCTTAACAAGTATTTGAAAAACTTAAAGAGGTAATGAGTTCTTGTCCAGTACTGGCTCTTCCAGATTTTAATCAGCCTTTTGTGTTGGAATGTGATGCTTCGGGTGATGGAATAGGGGCAGTTTTAATGCAAAACAAACATCCTATAGTTTATGAAAGCAAGAAACTTAATAAACTTGAGAAATTATATTCCATCTATGATAAAGAAATGTTGGCAATCATGCATGCATTAACAAAATTTAGACAGTATTTGGTTGGTAGCAGATTTGTGGTGAAAATTGATCATAATAGTCTGAGATATTTCTTGGGTCAAAAAGATTTAAATGATAGGCAATAGAAGTGGATCAGTAAAATTCAAGCTTATGACTTTGAGATTGAATATGTAAAAGGTAAAAATAATGTTGTTGCCAATGCTTTATCTAGAAGGCCTGAAATCAATGTATTATCTATCGTAACAGCTGATTGGAAATCTTTATTGCTGGTTGAATATTCTAAAGATTCTTTTGCATGTGATTTGCTAGAAGGTAATATACAAGATGATAAATATAAGATTGTAAATGATGTTATCTTTTACAAGGACAGGATTTATCTGATCCCAGGCTCAAAGTTGAAAGAGAAAATTCTTCAATCCGTGCATGATATTCCTCTGGTAGGGCACCCAGAGTACTTCAAAACGTATCAGCAAATAAGGGAACGATTTACTTGGAATGGGCTAAAAAATGATGTCCTTCGTTATGTCAAAGAACGCATCACTTGCCAACAGAATAAAGCAGAGCATACTCATCCTGCAGGTCTATTACAGCCATTACCTATACCAGAACAGAAATGGGAAAGTATATCTATGGATTTTATTACAGGCCTACTGCGATCTCAAGGTAAAGATTGCATTTTTGTTGTAGTTGATAGACTAACTAAATTCACACATTTTTTATCTATCACTACAGAATTCACGACTATTCAACTAGCAAAATTGTTCTTTCAGGAGGTATTCCGTTTACATGGTTTACCAAAAATATAATCAGTGACCGAGATAGCAGATTTTTGAGTATATTTTGGGGGGGAACTGTTCCGATTGATAGGAACCGAGTTGAATCACAGTACGAGTTATCATCCACAGACCGATGGGCAGACAGAAATAGTAAACAAGTGGGTTGAAGGATACCTTTGTAATTATGTCTTGGGACATTAGAAAGCTTGGGCTCGTTGGTTATATTTGGGTGAATACTACTATAACACCACATACCATATGTGTATTGGTATGACTCCTTTCAAAGCATTATATGGGTATGATGCATTATCTTTTATTGATCTTGCTTTTGATCAGAGTAATGTTCCCAAATCTCATGACGTGCTTCAGGAATGCCAAGATATATGAAAAGCACTTAAGGAAAATTTGCAATGTGCTCAGAATCAACAAAAAACTTATGCAGATAAGAAGCGTGTTGAGCAACAATTTGAAATTGGAGAATTGGTGTACCTCAGACTACAACCCTATAGGCAGTCATCCCTCAAGCATAGTGGGGCCGAGAAATTAAAGCCTCGATTTTATGGCCCGTACCCAGTGGTTCAGAAGGTTGGTGCAGTGGTCTATGAATTGGCTTTACCTACCGAAAGCAGAATACATAATGTATTTCACGTATCTTGTCTCAAAAAAGCTTTGGGTCAACAGTTGACAGTTTCAGAAAATCTACCACCACTAAATGAGGAAGGGAAATTAGAGATGATACCAGAAACGATTTTGGAAACCCATGACAGGCATTTGAGGAATAGGACAATCAGGCAATATCTCATTAAATGGTAGGATCTACTGTTGGATGATGCTACTTGGGAAAACGAACAGGGTCTTCAACATCCTAGTTTGCAGTTGCTTGTGGGCAAGCAACATGGGGGAGGGGAAACTGTAATGTTCCCTATTAATTGAGTTACTTAAAAGAAAATTGAAACAATATTAATTACTTTATATTAATTTCCTAACTATAGATTGATATAAATAATTAATATTATTAATACTTTGGTATCTAAAGTAATGTTATTAATACTTTTTGAATAAGTGACAAACACGGAGATTACTTTTAATGTGGGAAGTAGTTTCCTATAGGAAAACCAACCAACTCATATCGCATAAAAAGATGGCAATGCAGGAGGTATTCATGGCGGAATAAAGAAACGAATTGCATAGTGCAAGATCGCACAGGGAAATTGAAACTTTTTGTCAGCTAACCACTGGCCTATTGGTTGAAAGAGTCTTCGAAGATAGCCAAGTTGAAGTTCTGAAACGCGTCGGACGAAGTTGCACACGGTGTAGACAGACCACTGGAATCTTCCTTCCTCCCGAATACCATCGGATACTATACCGCATTCCTTACTTTCTGTGTTGTAACTGTGTGTGGTATCTGCGGAGGTGTGTAACAGTTGCGTATCACTATGCGACTCGAAACCGCTACGGTGTTCTACACAGAGTTGGACATTCAACAAGACGCGACGCCTGGAGACAACGAAGGTTATGTCACTGCATTGATGAGATAGAACAGTGGAACTCTGGGAAACGAGGGAAGAAGAGATTATTGTGTGAAGATCCTCAGCTGATAATTTGCATTATGAACGATTCCACACAGAAGAACTACGGAATCCACTACGAAACTATCAGGTGCCCCAAAAGAAATTCCTCACCCATTCTATTGATGCAATATTTCAGTAAATGTTATCAAATGATTTGAATAAAGATACTTCAATTTCCTGCTAGTAAATATTTTGTCAATCACCAATCACGACTTGTGTGGTAAAACAATAGACTGTTTAAAGTATTTGATCTGCTGAGTTGAATCTCATGTGTGTATCATGCAATTGAGTCTTTTTGAAACCCATCATAGTTCAGGAATTTTACAGTTGCCTTCCTTATACCCCGTGGAGGGGAAGGGTTGCGTCCCTCCCCAGGTCCCTTCCGCGGGAAGGGTTGTGACGGTGGTCGCAGTCCAGGGTGCGACTACCGTCCCACCACTTCTCGCGGGGGGGGGGGTGTATAACCGTGATGTTTTCGCAGTGCTTTATAATTAACATCTAACATCTTAATTTCATTAATTAACATTAATTACTTAATAATACATGTCTTCATTATTTAATATACTAAATACATTAACATGGTTTAATCATTTATTTATATTAACCTTATTTAATATATTAACAATATTTAATGATTTATTTCTTTTTGCAATATATTAACATTATTTAATATATTAGCATTATTTTAATAATGGCTTTCTTCATATTATATATTTCTACTGGACCCCATAATAAATGCTATTATTATTATTGGTGTGTTTAATAAAATGTACATCAAGTGATATAGTAGGGGTTATCACACACAACTAGAAATTAGAAGACCCTTTAGGGTTAAATGAAAAAGAAATACAAACAAAACGTCCAAAAACACTTTTTTTTTTTGTTTTCGCAAGTCAAAACATGACATGCCGCGGTACAAGTCCTGGAGCTCAGACCCGGCGAGTTTGTCCATAACTTGCCTGACTCGTGAGTCATGCGAGTTATGCGAAAAACTCGCTGAGTCCAAGTCATGAGCTACCAAAACTCGCCGAGCTTCAGTCAACTCGCCAACTCGGGACGTGGCGAGTTTTGATACTTTGGTTGGAGGCTGCCTACCAGTCAATATTGGTGCTGTGACTGAAATCTGGGCATTACAATGTTTTGCCATAGTGCCGCATTACCAGCAAATGTAAAGGGAAGATGTTGTACAGGTCTGTAGCAGTTCTGAGTGTGCCGTACATGTCATGAGGAAGCTGTATTAGGTCTGAAACTGAGTTCTGGGCAGCGTTATTCGTAGCCCTTTCCATTGTTATCATTGTTTGGACAGAATTAGGCAATGAAAATGTAATGTTGATTGAGTATTCAAGAAACAAATGTAATGGTATTGTTATAAGCAATAGAATATAATGTAAATCTGAACATTGTTCTTCTTAAATCTGATTGTTATTACTGTCATAGACTTAGTGAATGCAATATAGTGTTCTTCATTTTGGTTGATTTGGTATCAATTTGCATACCTCCAACTTTCAAACAAAGGAAGAGTGAAACAACCATTCACATCTGCAAACTAAGAATTTATCAGATAACTCAAAAACCAGGTTGCAAGCAAACTGTTTGACAAAATTACAGTGAATGGAAAGGAAAAACATTGGTCTAGAACAGGGGGTGTTCTTACAAGCTCTTGCTGGACAAGTGCCTATAATTGGCATTGATTGGGCACAGCTTGGGCCCAATCCAGATCCAAAGGCCCTCTATTTTCCATTGTTAAACTACAAGTACAAAGTGAAATACAAAATTTTAATTTTTAAAATCAAAATACTTTAGTTTTAATCAACATAATTTAAAATTAATATAACCTAATTGTTTTATTCAAAAATTAGGTTAAAATTAACTGAAATGTGTATAAAGCAGTAAATTCCTAAAAAAATCAGCATAAACAAAAAAATTGGTGATAATCCAATTTTTTGGAAGTAAATTTGAAAACACTTCTATATTTTAGGAAATTATGAGTTTCTCATAGCCTACGTGCTTGATTTTAGTTGTTAAAATAAATTTAAATGCTTGAAAATAAAACCAAAAGAAAAAATCTCTGGCCTGGCCTTGAAAATTTTGAAATCCTACTCTTCAAATTTGCCTAGAAATTGTTCCAAGTAGCTCAAATTTTCTCTTCAACTGCTGTGTGATGTATTGAGGGCGTTGAAGACTTTATAAGCAAAAAGATGTGTTTTTGACACATCCCAGGCATGTCCTGTGATTGATAGTGTCAATCCATTTTTTTTTCCAGATTTGCCAAGTTTCTGGCGAGTACTTGCTGAAAAAATGGTGAATCTTGCTAGAAACTCTGCGAGTTTACCGTCAAGTAACTCACTAGCAAAAAACTTCAGTGAGTGTGCCAATTATGATTGAATCATCAAGATAAATGCAACTAACATCTCTTTTCATAAATAGAAACAGTAAAGCTGAAGGGCTCAACATAGCTCAATCATACAATAATAACATGCCTTGTGTAGTTGTATAATCATGTTGGTACCAAATGTGATCATAAAAGAGTGCAAAACAACAAATAATTTGATATAAATCTATGTAGCAAAGATAAAGACACAAGCTTTATGGGTTTTACAATGACTATCAAGTGGCATTGTCTTTAGTAGTGGAGCCCCTTGTAGAAGGTTTGGAATGGTCATAACATTTTTCTTTACTGGTTTCAGTTTCAATAAAGATAATACATGGCTTGCTTACGATACACCCTTAAAGCCTAATTGGAATTTTTAAATGTGCTTTCTTCTTCTATGGTTAGCTGTCGGTGGTTGTTGTTTCCAAATATAGAAGAGAGATCTACTATATAAGCTTTGCATTCGTACAAACTTCTAAAACTATCCATTGAACTTTTAAGTAATAAATCTTATATAAATAATATGTGCATTTTATAGTTTCATGACAATCATTACACATAAATAGTTAATCTTTCTCTTGCATTTGACATGTATCATAAAACATTCAAACCTTGCCTTACATATTTTTTTTTTCTTTGAACTTTCCTTTATCTTATCATTCACTTCTAAACAGGTTTGCATAACCCCTTTCTTATGTAAATATACCAGATTATGTTTTTAATGATTTGGTTGCATATTCTTTCTCATAATATCTTATTCCTTTTCCTAGGTTGTATTTTACAATCTCAACTATCTTCCTCTTTATAAGCCTTTTAGGTTGTCAATTTGTAAGTAGGACACTCTTCTATCTTATAGGGAATCCCTCATTTTACAATGGTTCAATACTAGTTGATATTAAAAAAACTGAAACTTTCTTCTTGTAGGGTTTGAACTTTAAATATTTTCCATTATATTTTCTGAATGCAATAGTAGCTGTCTTCTTCCATTTTGCAATTTTACTAACTATTTTTCATTTAGCAGATGAATGGACTGAAAACCAAGATGCAAGGTTCAAAAATGCCATGGCCAGGTAATGAGGGTGAACAACGATGGCAAAAAGCGTGGATGGCAATAAAGAAGGTTATTATAACATCTCAGAAAGAAACCCACCATTGCTTCTATGCGCACCCATACCTTTCTATCATATGATTTGTAATTTTTTTTGGTTTTTAGAAGAATCGTTGTAAAATGTTGCTTTCTAAAACTATAGTAATATATGAATTCACTTAATTAGATCTTGCAGACATTCAATAGTCAATAACAAAGAAGCATAAACATACAAAGGAATAGTTCATATGCATATTTACAATGGCATTTGTCACTTGGTTTTTTAATATGTAGTGTCAACAATGATATCAATAGCAATTACTTCTAACCATAGTTACTAGGAGATGAGAACTAGTACCAGATAGGAGATGGGTACTAGTACTGGTACAGAAAGTGGGGAGGGTACGAGTATGCAATTATCAAAAAAACTTGTAGACAGGTAGAACATACAGATGGCAAAATGAAAAATATTATTATATATGATTTAATTTTAGCAAAAAAATCATGCAATGAATATGCAAATTTAAAAAATTTCAATTACTAAAATGCTTAAATTTTTTAAAATATACATTTTAATGTACTGAAAAAAATATAATGAAAGAAAGAGATTAATTAAAATAATATTTGATACTTGTTTTTATAATAAAAATGTATAAATTATAAACCATAATCACTTGGAGATGGTAGATAGAAATTGGAGAAGAATGCCATTATTTTGAAAACATGTTATGGGCACCCTTGGAAACAACTATATTTTCAAACAATTCATAAAACTTTAATACATCTAGAAATCTTAAGTCTTATTTTTGTTTGTCTTTGTACTATGATCTCTGTGGGATTTGATAAGAAAATTTTCTGCTACAATTTTTACAAAAAATATTAAACTACCAATATATTAATGCACTATTTTAGTTTTTGTAGCTTTTATCAGCTATACCAACACTTAGGAAAATCCATTGTAATTTAAGTGATATCTAAGAAATCTTTATATGAAGTTTCCTAATTTTTAAGGGATGCTTGTAAGAGATGTATAGAGACACAAAGAAACTTCATATGGAGTCTCCTAATGTCTAGAGACATCATATGGGTCTCCAAGATAGGGCCATATTTCCAGTATAGGGGGCAAGCATCAAGGGTTAGGGTATGAATCTCAAGATAACTATGCTTTTAACTTTATATCTGTTTGGATTTTCTTCAGGTGCTGTTTTGCATTCAGAATTTTGATTGTGACATTGACTGTTCTCACTTCTTAGAATGGAAATTTACCGTGCATCTAGCTTGGAAGCTGTGCATTTTCAAATTCATCAATTTGGCCGTTTTAAATTATTACAGAGGTCATGCTGATTTTGTAACTAGTTTATTTGGCATCATGATAAAGAATGTTCAATAAACCAAAAACCTGGACAACCGACATAATTGACTATGAAATTGATTTCGAACAACTAGGCATGCAAACAGTTAATTGGCCGAGACACTGTCAAAAATTCTTGATTAAAACTTAGCCTTGACTTGCGTTTGTTGATGTTATAGCAGCAAGAGATATCTCTCCCCTGACTGCTATCTTAACGATTATTAATACCTTATTTATTTCCTAATCATCACTGTCTTTTATCTGCATTTACTAAATTGACTGTTAGTTTTTATCCATTTGTTATCAGATAATTAAGTATAGTTGTCTATCAGGTGTTAGTTATATCGCACCCCCTTGTTTTGACGGGTTACCTGGTTTGGGCTCATGTCCCTTCATATGCCTTGGAGGCGTATATTATTTCTTCAATTAGATCTTTAGAGAATACATAATCATCGAAAGGATATGCTGTATCTATTTGTGTGATATCCGTGAAAATATAGCTGTGCATATTCGCATTATCTTTAGAAATTATATGCTGTTCATATACTGCAATCTCTGTGAATGATCTGCTGTATAGTTTGTGGAACAATCGGTGAATGATCTGTGGTGATTATATGCTGTGCACATATTGTTAAAGCTCGTGATATATATATATATATATATATATATATGCTGGTTATCTTATATGCCTGTCATTAACGCTCAGCAAACTGGAAAACAATCGAATTAAATACATTGGAGAAATCTAGCACTTGAAGAGAAAATCGATATCTTCAATATATTGATATATATTGCTTCAGATTAATTCAAATCTTAAGAAATATTAATTCTGTACTTCTGCCTGTACAACTCTGATCCAAAATCAACAGCGTTGACTTGGTACAACATGCAAAAAGATTCACAAGTTGCACCAAGTCAGATGAGTATGTGGCGAGTTTTCATAATTAAAACTATGGTTGGTAACTTGGTATCATGTAATCTTGTAGGTTTTACTTTATATGTAGGATTTACACTTTTCTTTGTTTCTCCACTTCATTTTTGATATTTATGAATTTCAATGTAGCATCTTTCTTCCTCTTGCTGGTCATTTTGCCAAGTATGATTTTCTTTCCGTCACAATCTGTGACTTCACAGTTTTGTGAGCCCTCATGACTTAAAATACTAAAACTTAACTACACAATTAGATCATAATAAATAGCCCTTTGGGAATCTCAAATTAGTTATATTTGAAAATTGAAAATTTAAACATTACAATTTATTCTGTCATTGAACTGCCTATATGAATCTTGAAACCATGAATAATTGGTGGAAAGTTATAGCACATGATTAGCTTGAATTACTAGTGTGAATTGTTTATGGAATCATTTCTTTTGTTTCATCAGTTTATTCTGCCATATAACCCACCTCCACATCCCATTTTCTTCTATATTGTTCATGGAGCCATTGAGGCATCAGATGGGGGGTTTCCATCAAAGACCAACTCAACCAATACAATGTCCACTATGAGAGTTAAATTTGGTACGTACTGCAATATAAGCAATAGACATACCATTATACCACATGCCCATTCGCTTAAAATATTGGGGCAGAGCCCATAAAAGACATATGGGTCAGCTTGTTTCCTTAATATGGTTACACTTGATAATACTTCAACGTGCCCTCATAGTGAAACATGGGAGGGGCTTTGGTCCATATATTACCATAAATGCAATTCCTACCTCCAAGTGTTCCCATGGCCACTAGAAGGTGCCCCACCCTTAGGATTTGAACAATGTCAATGGCATGAAACTCAAATCTAAGAAATATTAATTCTGTACTTCTGCCTATATAATTCTGATCCAAAATCAACAGCGTTGACTTGGTACAACATGCAGAAAGATTCACAAGTTGCACCAAGTCAGATGAGTACGTGGCAAGTTTTCATAATTAAAACTATGGTTGGTAACTTGGTATCATGTAATCTTGTAGGTTTTACTTTATATGTAGGATTTACACTTTTCTTTGTTTCTCCACTTCATTTTTGATATTTATGAATTTCAACGTAGCATCTTTCTTCCTCTTGCTGGTCATTTTGCCAAGTATGATTTTCTTTCCGTCACAATCTGTGACTTCACAGTTTTGTGAGTCCTCATGACTTAAAATACTAAAACTTAACTACACAATTATATCATAATAAATAGCCCTTTGGGAATCTCAAATTAGTTATATTTGAAAATTGAAAATTTATACATTACAATTTATTTTGTCATTGAATTGCCTATATGAATCTTGAAACCATGAATAATTGGTTGAAAGTTATAGCACATGATTAGCTTGAATTTCCAGTGTGAATTGTCTATGGAATCATTTCTTTTGTTTCATCAGTTTATTCTGCCATATAACCCACCTCCACATCCCATTTTCTTCTATATTGTTCATGGAGCCATTGAGGCATCAGATGGGGGGTTTCCATCAAAGACCAACTCAACCAATACAATGTCCACTACGAGAGTTAAATTTGGTACGTACTGCAATATAAGCAATAGACATACCATTATACCACATGCCCATTCGCTTAAAATTTTGGGGCAGAGCTCCATAAAAGACATATGGGTCAGCTTGGTTCCTTAATATGGTTACACTTGATAATACTTCAACGTGCCCTCATAGTGAAACATGGGAGGGCTTTGGTCCATATATTACCATAAATGCAATTCCTACCTCCAAGTGTTCCCATGGCCACTAGAAGGTCCCCCACCCTTAGGATTTGAACAATGTCAATTGCATGAAACTACTCATTCCCTGCTACTAGACCAAAACCCATGGGGCAGTAGCACATGACAACCTTGTTATCTACTATAAATCAGAGTTGTGTATTCAAGAAAGAATGCCTAATATTCGGGTATTATTGTAATGGGAGATTGCTCCTCAAACTGACAGTGTAATTAGAGATTTTTCAATTACAGTGGTAGATGTCAATCGACTTTTCTATTCTGATCTGCAATTTCCAATAATCAAGATGGTCCTTACATATTCTTTTTATATTTATGATTTTATATTTTACTAATTCACTTTGTGTGTTTCCTTTCTTTCAGGTTTGGGCTTCAAAGTGGAATGAAAGAGCATACATTAGCACTAAAAAAACAAAAGTAGATCATGATGATCTATGTATGGCTGTTTTGATTCAAGAAATAATCAGTGCAGATTATGCATTTGTCATTCATACAACTAATCCATTATCAGGCAATAAATCAGAGATTTATGCCGAGGTAAAAAACCCTTTTGTACTACTTACAATTTGAATGATGTTGAATTGATGTTTTCTTGTTTAAGCTTGTTTCACTTTACAGATCGTGAAAGGTTTGGGAGAAACACTAGTAGGTGCTTACCCTGGTCGAGCCATGAGTTTTGTTACAAACAAATCTTCCTTAAAATCCCCCAAGGTGAAATTCGTAGTGTAACTCGCTTATGTTTTTGTTTAATAAATCAGCAATTTGTTCAGCTCCAGTTTCTTGATAAAATAAAACTTATCAATGGGACTGAAAAATACCTTTTTTAAAAAGAAAACAATGCAGAACATAAGGCATCTCCAATTCATTGCTATCTAAATCTGACTTAACTGAAAGTAACAGCAAAGCAATGATATAGAATCTAGATAATTGTAAATACAAAGTAATAAAGATGTGGATTAACTAGAGCTCTTCTTATGTCTAAATAGGAAAAAGAGATTGACAAATGAGATCTCTACTAATTATTGAACTATTGACTTTGTTGATGTTCAGGTAGTTGGGTATCCCAGTAAGCAGGTGGGTCTTTTCATAAAACGGTCAATCATATTCCGATCAGACTCAAATGGTGAAGATCTAGAAGGCTATGCGGCTGCTGGCCTTTATGACAGGCAAGCATTTTTCCGAATTAGTACAAATATATTGAAATGAGACACGATTTAGCAATCTTAGAAGTCCCATATACAACACTTTGCAAAATAATCAAGTTCAAGTTTTGTATGTAGCTTCTTCTTAATCTGAATAATTCAATGCATTGTATAATACTATAATGCTGCAGTGTGCCAATGGACCAAGAGGAGAAGCTTGTGATTGATTATTCTGTAGACAGATTAATAATGGATCAGAGCTTCCAGAAGTCAATTCTGTCAAAGATAGCAGAAGCTGGAAATGCAATTGAACAGCTCTACAAATGTGCTCAAGACATTGAAGGCGTAATTAAAAATGGTGAATTATATGTTGTTCAGACAAGACCCCAGATGTAAACAACTTACAAATGTTTAGATATTTCAAATATTATTATTACTTAATAATTACATAAGGGATCTATAATTATCTATTTTATTGGCCTTTGATGCATTATTGGATTTTTAAGGGTATGTAATGTGGTTGATAATTTGCATTACAAAGAATCAATGGATTGGTAAGTTTACACTTAATTATTAAGAACAAAGAGAATGGAAATGTGTGTATGTATATATGTATACGCACAAATGACATAAATGTACGGATATCCATATTAGGATAGTTTTATTACCTAGCTAAATTCACAAACTAACTGCTCCCCGGGACACACATCTAAGCACATTAATGAAGACATTATTTTGTGTCATTCACTCAAAACAATTTCTGCCCAACTGCACTAGAACTCAATACATCTTTGGGTTTCTTGATACAGCTTTATGGTATTATGCCTCTGAAAACATTTTTTTCGTAGAGATGCATTAGAAATCTCATAGTTGAACACGAAGAATTCTTCCGAATCATATTAGGATAGTTTTATTACCTAGCTAACTGCAAAAACTAACTGCTCCCCGGGACACACATTTAAGCACATTAATGAAGACATTATTTTGTGTCGTTCACTCAAAATCATTTGTGCACAACTGCACTAGAACTCAATATATCTTTGGGTTTCTTGATAAAGCTCTATGGTATTATGCCTCTGAAAACATTTTTTTCTTAGAGTGATGCATTAGAAATCTCATAGTTGAACACGAAGAATTCTTCCGAATCATATCACACTACAAACAAACAGAAACTTTTTCTAGATGTTAATCTTTTAAAAACTTGAGTAGAGAGAGTCGATGAGTTTTAAGATTTGTCACATCATCCACTGTGGATCGAAATTAAGGTTGTTATCAATGAAACTGGACATCCTCATATTCTCTATGATAAAGGGAAGCGCACTAGGAAAAGTCCAAGGAATCAGGGACACATTATATCTGTCCCAAATCTAACAAGTTTAAGTTCATTATGAAGGTAACCCAAGTCTAAGGCGTAGATCATATAAGATATTATTTAGAGGCTATTAAATATGGCTACTTTTCCTCTTTTGACAAAATTTTATCTATTGCAGGTGAGAATGTAGCTGACAAATCTCTATTTTTAGGATTTAGAAAAGATAATTATAATTTTTTAAAATTTATTACAGAATTTGTAAGGTGAAATAAGATCAAATCAATTGTTTGTATTTACAAATACAACACAAATGTTGTAATGGGAATATGGGTTATTGCCTCCACCACAAGACTAGCACAAACACACAAACATGTTTACAAGAGATGTGATAGGAACACACATTATTAGACATAATGTCAATCTCAAGAAGGAAGGATTGTCAAATACCATAATGTGGCACATTCTCCAAAACAAAAACACCAACACAAGAGATTGTTCCCTAGTTGAATCTACCCTAGAGACTCACAACACAAAGAAATGATGATATTAGCACTAACACAAGCACAAAAACATGTGGAAGAGATATGTAGGTGACCAATGAACAGAGACACATTCTCCAATTAGAAAGACTAACACAAGAATTCACACATGTAGAGAGTTGTCTCCAGCACTATCTACCCAAGAGACACACAACACAATGCAATACATGCACATATAACAATAGAAGGCTACAATAAGTAGACCTCAAGTAGTTCATTCCTTTGATTCATTAGCTAGAGTGAAGAGATGAGTTAGATTAATTAAGAAGGAAGATAACCCATTTTCATCCCCAACACAAGCATACAAATTCATACAATGTTAATTCTTTCATTATGTTCATTTACTGCATTAAATTAATCATTACATCCTCACATTTGTAATCATGGATGTAAATAAATTAGAACACGCTCTATTTTCTTCTAACATCGTGACTTATAATTAAGATTTTGTTCAGTATAGATCAATCAATCCATTAATTTCTTTAAAAATACTTAATTCATATAAAGAAATAAATGATGAAAATATAGAATTGTTCCAAACACCATGAGCAAATTCTTGGAGCCTTCCCAACACCCAAATAGAGTTAGAGTATCACAAGAACATTCCAAGATTGCAAAGAAAATTGACAACATAGATATTAAAGTAGGAAGCAAATAGTGAATTACATAAAAGTCTAATTAGCAAGTGTGCCAAAAAATGCATCTAGGAAATTGATCATAGAAATAGGAAAAAAAATTTGTTGAAAATTTCTTTCAAAAATTCCATCCCCAAGATACTTCCACGATAGTGTGGATAAATTTGCAAAACCTTATACACGTCCACAACTAACTAGGTGTCTTTATAAAACCTAAAAACTAAAAACCATAATTTCTAGAAATAGAATTTGTATACTTAGTAATTAATATGATACCTCAACCTCCCAATTTGACACGTGGAAAAAATAGTTAAATAATAGAATCATAATTTCTATAATTAAAAAATTCTACGTAAATAATAGAAAGATCAACAAACACTTTTGTGAAACTTGAAGCTCCATTTTTTAGAAGAATGTTCTAAACTTGCAACTAAAATTTAAAATCGATAGGAGTCATATGAACCTACACTAATTAAATGTATTAAGGATTAACTCTTTGAATCACAAATTTTCTAACTCTCATTGACTTCCCACTGATTTTCAATTATTTTTTCCAAAACAATTATTAAATATATAAAGGGTTGGATGGAATTAATTAGTTTAGATGTTTATATCGATTTATTAAATTATGATATTCATTTTAATATTAGTTTTATAAAATAATAATAAAAAATAAATTTCTATAATATTGTTTTTGTAGGAGGTATTGCTATTACAATTTAAGTATATCATTATCAATATAATATAGAGTTAATGATAATTGATTTACTTACATATGTATGTATGTATCTATGTGTGTTCATGTGTGTGCATGTATGTTTCCATGTATGCTAGGAAATGCATTTTTATTAAAAGCAATGTTTAGTTGTTAATGTGGTTTATTAAACATTTTTGAATAAATTGGAATATATCATAATTAAAGTTAATGTTATAAGATGATGTATGCGTGAATTATCTAAAAAATCAAGGATGTGGTTTGAATTCATTGTCAACTAGTTGCAGAAATAAAATTAATTGTGCAAATGAAAAAAAAATGTATATATAAAATAACAAATTAAGAAATAATTACCATAACAAGGAGAATGAAGGAAAAAAAGTAAGTGAAATTATTAAAGGAATTCACAAACAATCAAAGGGTGGGTATTAGAAAGAAAGAAAAAAAAAGAGAGAAAGAGAGAGAGGACTGCAAGCTTTTAAGAGGTGTCAACTGTAGAAAGAAAACAAGAGTGATAAGATGGGCTGCAAAGAATATTCAATTAAGAAATATAATACTAGATAGATGCAAGACTTGAACTTGTAAGCTTTTTTATAGATATATACACATTCAAACTTATGTGTGTTGCATGTATGCTAAGAAATGTATTTTCATTAAAAGCAATGTTTAGTTGTTAATGTAGTTTATTAAATATTTTTGAATAAATTGGGATATATCATGACTAAAGTTAATGTTATAACTAGAGATAAGATAGTGTATGCCTGAATTAACTAAAAAATCAAAGAGGTGGATAGAATTCATTACCAACTAGTTGAAATCAAATAAAAATAATTGTGCAATTGAAAAAAAAATGTATATGTAAAATAACAAATTAGGAAATAATTACCCATTACAAGGACAATGAAGGAGAGAGAGAGAGAGAGAGAGAGAGAGAGAGAGAGAGAGAGAGAGAGAGAGAGAGAGAGAGAGAGAGAGAGAGAGAGAGAGAGAGAGAGAGAGAGAGAGGGAGAGAGAGAGAGAGAGAGAGAGGACTACAAGTTTTTAAGAGGCGTCAAATTGTAGAAAGAAAACAAGAGTGATAAGAGGGGCTACAAAGATTATTCAATTAAGAACTATAAAATTAGATAGATGCAAGACTTAAATTTGTAAGCTTTCTTATAGATATATACATGTATTCAAACTTATGACATATTATTTGTGTTTAATAATAGTTAATTTAGCTTGTATTCTTGTATATTACTCATTTTAAAAACAAAATTGAGAAGAAAAATCATTGGCTTGAGTAGAGGGATTATGTTGTTATTGACTTTATATATAAATGGAATCAAAACCCTCTATCTATTAGGAAATCTTGCTACTACACAATTTCATTTTTATATTATCTATGTGGTTATTTATAATGTTAATTGAGTTTGTTGTTTCATGTTGTCACCATAATCTTATCATATTACTAACTACTTAACTTTGAGCTACCATACCTTTCAACTTGTGTGTGTAGACTATTATCTTATTGTTGCATCCATGACCAATATATAAAAATTATCTTCCATGTTCTAATTAAGTTCTTTTATCCTAATAATTTTGTAATTTTTCTTATTTTGTCTATGTGACAACCTCCATGTCCCAATTTACTATAATATGTCCTTCACTTTTTAAGCATTATAATCTTTCTTTTTATTTATTTATTTGTATATGTAAATTTTTAAAATAAATAAATTGAATGGAACAATAACAATAAATGTTTTTTCTTCCTTTGATATTTAAAATGCTATTTGAAATTTGATTCTTTGTAGCATGTGTTAGGATAACCGGTGACCAACTGAGAGGGGGGAAGGGGGGGGTGAATCAGTTGTTAACAACTTATATCAATTAATCCACTTAATAACCTTTAACCAAACCACATAAACATTAAGTACCGGAATAGCAGAAACAGATACCGGTAAGCAATAAAACTTAAGAGTGAAACAAAGAATTAACACAATGCAACCATACCACATAACACCATGATTTGTATGTGGAAAACCCGGAAAGGGAAAAACCACGATGGGAAGCCTACCCACAGTCAGATGATACTTCTGCAGAAAGTGTGTGATACAATAAGGGCCTGCATATGCAGGAAGGCACACTGCCTAGAGCGTACTGCTCATTACAAAAGAGTCTCACTGACTACAGAGAGCTAATAACCATCTCAAGATAAATGGACAACAATCCATAATAATGAACTACCAAAGATAGCATCTACCATGCCTGATTACAATCCCGATTAAGCTCAATACCAGAGGCCTTTGACCTTTTCCTTAATCCCAATCCAATCACCTATGATCGACCAAATCTCCTTCACATATGATATTACATTTCATGACCACGATACACTTTCTATAATGAGATCTTACATCATTTTATACCAACCCTAAGGCCTAAACCAATTAGGTCGGCCACCTAAAAGATATTACAATAAGATCATTACATACATCCATATTACAATGATATGCAATGTTGGCTTAAGACCAAAACAACAATAACCAATTCATAAATCATCCCGGTAACGTGTAGAGAACATGTTAACATGATACCAGTCCATAACCTAGATAGGCACTGGACCTATTCTGGGTCCACCATGCCAAAGCAATGTCTTCAAATAGTTGAGGGATGATCAAAGAACATCTTCAACATCCTGAAATCCATCAAGAAGCCACACCAACACCACTTATGCATCCTGTCAAGATTTCTCAGTGAAAGCTCTGCCGGTTAAACCTTAAACCAATGCCGGTAAGGGTTTACAAGAGTGTATGATAGCATTTGATTACCAAGTCAATACCAACTAACCAAAACATGCTCCAAAAGCATGTAACACATAAAACCAAACATACTCCATTGATCCAAACATGCCAGAAGTGTCCAATAGATAGTCTCTTTTGTCGGTAACACTAGATCTCCTATCGGTAACCAAAACTTGTCTACCGATAACCAAACATAACAGCTAGTGTTGACATTAATGACAAAACATCAATGCAACACATAATCAATTAATCCATAATGCCAACAATCTCCCCCTTTGGCATTGATGGCAACACTAGATGTGAAAAACATCTAAGTACCAAGAAATGCCAAACAAGTCTCCCCCTGTGGAAGACAACTAACAATCTCCTGAATATCAATAACTCTCCCCTTGTGATTAATATCTTTGTAAAGTTCTGAATTTATTTTTTACATCACTATCTCTCCCCCTTTGACATCAATGCCAGAAATCTGACAAAAATATCAAAGAAAGAATATAAACCTCTGAATCTCAAAGCTGACTACTCCCCCTAAGTAGTAGCACCACTCATCAGTGTCAGAATGAATAGTAGATCTGATAAAGCATATCGGACTGATGACAAACTACATCAATCAAGTCTCTGTTGGAGGGGTAGAAAGCCCTAACCTGTCTCTCAAATACTCAAATGATTCCTTAGACAGTGGTTTAGTGAATATATCTGCAATCTGCTCTTTAGTGTTCACATAAACCAATTTGACTTCCTTTCCTTCTACCTTGTCCTTTAGAAAGTTATACTTTATTGATATATGATTAGTTTTAGAGTGAAATACCGGATTCTTAGACATGTCAATAGTTGTAGAGTTATCATAGTAGATAACTACTAGTTCACTACAATTTACCTTGATATCCTTCAATATTTGCTTCATCCACAAGACTTGAGTGCAATTAGTTGCTATTGCAACATATTTAGCTTCTACAGTAGATAAAGAAATGCATGAGTGTTTTTTGTTGATCCATGAAACCAATTTCTTTCCAAGAAAGAAAGCTCCACCAGAAGTTCTCTTCCTGTCATCAGTATCTCCTGCCCAATCTGAGTCAGTATATGCACATAAAGTGAAATCATCATCTCTAGAATACAATAAGCCATATTTTGTTGTTCCTTGGAAATACCTGAATATCCTTTTTACTGCACATTCATGAATTTTTAGGATTACTTTGATATCTTCAAACAATACTTACTGCATTCATAATATCCGATCTAGTTTGAGTTAGATATAACAGACCACCAATCATAGACTTATAACTGGTTGGATTTATCGGTGTAGAAGTATCCTTGATAGATAATTTCTCACTTGTCACCATAGGAGTACTTACTGGTTTGGAATTATGCATACCAAACTTTTTCAACAATTCCCTCAGATACTTAGTTTGACAGATAAAATGCCTTTGTCAGTTTGAGTAATCTGTAAACCTAAGAAAAATCTCATCTCACCAATCATGGACATTTCAAATTCATTCTTCATATTATTAGAAAATTCCATGTACAATTTGTTTTCTCCTCCAAAAATGATATCATCAACAAATACTTCAATAATCAGAATATCATCATCAGTGATTTTATAATATAAATTACTATCAGCACTACTTTTAGTAAAACCAAGCTTTAAAAGATATTTATCCAACCTTGCATACCAAGCTCTAGGAGCTTTTTTCAATCCATATAAAGCTTTCTTCAATCTGCAAACCATATCTTTATCATCTGTCAGTGAAAATCCACCAGGTTGCTCAATGTATACTTCTTCCTCAAGTTTACCATTCAAAAATACATATTTAACATCCATTTGATAAGCTGCATAGACAAGAAATAGTCTAACAACTTCAATTCTAGCTACAGGTGCAAATGTCTCACCATAATCAATTCCTTCCATTTGAGAATATCTTTTACAAACCAATGTAGCCTTGTTTCTTACAACTTTACCATCCTCATTTAGTTTATTCCTAAAAACCCATTTAGTTCCAATAACATTCTTATTTTTAGGTCAGGGAACTAAAGTCCAAGTCTCATTCTTCTTTATCTGATCTAATTTATCTTCCATAGCCTTTAACCAATGTTTATCTTTACGAGATTCAATAACAGATGCCGGTTCAATTTAAGAAATAAGACATACCTCTTTGTTTTCCAGTCTTCTTGTCATAACTCCCTTGTTCCTATCTCCAATGATTTGATCTTCAGAATGATTTAATCTTACATACCTTGGTGTCTTCTGAACTTTAGGCTCACTGCTCTAATCATTAGTCACAGTTGAATTTTCTAATTTTGTCAGTGTAACTCTCTCAGTTTTCTGTACTGGTTGAGGCATTGTCGGTTCAATTATGATCATTTTCACTGTCCGTTCCCTTTCATATGATATAGATTAATTTTTGTATTGCTCATCCACTTTCACATTAGTGCTCTCCACAATTTTTTGCAATCTTTTATTATAACATCTATATGCTTTGCTTTAAATTGAATAACCAAGAAATATCCCTTCATCACATCTAGGATCAAACTTCCCAATTGAATCATCCCTTTTGATATAGCATTTACTTCCAAAAATTCTGAAATATTCAACAGTAGGTGTATGTCCAAACCATAATTCATAAGGGGTCTTACCGGTTTCACCTTTGATGTGAACTTTGTTGAATTTGTAGACTATTGTACTCATTGTTTCTCTCCAGTAGATGTGAGGCAATTTGGCTTCCATTATCATAGATCTTGTTGCATCCAAAATGGTTTTGTTCTTTCTTTCCACTACTCCATTTCACTGTGGAGTTCAAGGTATAGATAATTGTCTCCTAATTCCATTTGTCTCACAATAACTATTAAATTCATGAGAAGTGAACTCACTGCCTTGATATGATATTAGACATTTGATTTTCAATCTAATTTCAATTTCAACCTTTGCTTTAAATATCTTGAATTTATCAAAGGCTTCAGACTTCTCCCTTAGAAAAGTCACCCACATCATCCTAGAATAGTCATCAATAATCATTATGAAATACCTATCACCTTGAAAGATTCTAGTCCTTGATGGACCACATAAGTCAGTGTGAATCAAATCAAGTACATCATTAGATTTATCATGTATGCTCTTAAAAGAAGTTCTAACTTTCTTTCCCAATTGACATTCCTTACATACCAGATTGTGAGGCTTCATAATCTTAGGTATATCTCTAACTGCCTTAGTTGAACTAATCTTAACAATAAAATCAAAATTAAAATGACACAATGTCTTATGCCATAGCCAACTCTCATCAATATGAGCAATCAAACATGTCTTATTACCAGTGTTCAAGTGAAAGATATTACCTCTAGTCTGAATACCGGTTGCAATCTCCAAACCAGTTTTGTTAATGATCTTGCATTTTCTATCTTTAAACTAAAGTTGGAAACCCTTGTCCACCAATTGACCAACACTCAAAATATTATGCTTTAAACCTTCTACATAATAGACATTATCAGTATTTTGCTTGTCATCCAAAGAAATAGTACCTCTACCTTTGATCATACATGCTTTGTCATCTCCAATTTTGACTTGACTGCCATTGTATTCTTGTAGGGCATAAATTTTCTTTTATCTCTAGTCATATGATGTGAGCATCCACTATCAATTACCCATTCATCCTTGTCTTCAACTTTTGCTGCTAGGGCCTTTTCTTCATTCATGATAGTCGGTTTTGGTTCATCTTCCTTTAAAGCATAGAACACCCATTCCTTTCCATTTCCGGATCCACTAGCAGATTCTTTTATCGGTTCATCCCCAGAGTCATCACTTACTCCTTCCTCATCCGCTATGTATCATTGTTTACTTTTCTTGAATCTATATCTGTTCTAGTTAGGGTTGAATGATTTCTTACCTCTCTCTTCAAATTTTGCATTCCTTTCAAAACATCTAGATGCAAAATGACCAATCTTATTACATGCAAAACATTTAAAAGGTGCTTTTCCTTCATACTTACTTCATGTCGGTCCTTTAGGTACTCTTCTAGCAAATAAGGTTTCAAGTTGATCAAATTATTCATCTTCTTTCCTCATATCTTCCAATTATTTTGCATATAAGGCTTTCCAATCACTTTTGCCGGTAGATGATGATGATGCATGAAAAGAAGGTTCAGACTTTGTAGCTCCAGAAGATCCAAATTCTTCAAGCTCAAAAATAGATAATTTCCCAATTAGAATGTCTCTGTTAACTGAAGTGCTTGCCATTGTTCTCAGCTCATTAATTGTAGTTGCCTTCATCTTGTAAGTCGGTGGAAGAGCTCTCAAGACTTTGGAATCTATTTCATCTTTACTCAGAGATCCTCCACAGCTTTGATTTTCCATAACAATCCCATTTACTCTTTCCATAAACACAATACTTCTTTCATTATCTTCCATCTTCAAGTTTTCATATCTTACCCGGTAACCATCAAGTTTAGCAATTTTGACAGTAGGATCACCTTCATTCAAATTTTGCAATTTATCCCACATAACCTTTGCCAATGATTTATCAGTCAATCCCATGATTTGCTGATCAGTAAGTGCACATAAGAGGGCTTTTGTAGCTCTGCAATCATTTTCAATATTCTTATCCAGGTCTGCAGGAGCAGGATTGCCAGATGTCGGATCATAAGGTGTATATCCTTTCTCAGTGATCTCCCAAATATCCTTGCCAAGACATCTAATTAAGATGAGTCTCCATTCGGATTTTCCATATCCCATAATTTTTTCCATCAAGCTTAGGGATTTATCTTCTGAAAATAGTTGTTGGTGGATTTGAAGTGTTAGCTGCCATAGGATCTACCTCAAGCGGTTAAGCTTCTGCAAAAGAGGACCAAAGCTCTGATACCAATTGTTAAGATAACCAGTGAACAATTGAGAGTGGGGTGGGGCGCGTGAATTAGTTGTTAACAGATTATATCAATTAATCCACTTAATAACCTTTAACCAAATCACATAAACATTGAGTACTAGAATAGCAGAAATAGATATCGGTAAGCAATAAAACTTAAGAGTGAAACCCGGAAAGAGAAAAACCATGGTGGGAAGCCTACCCACAGTCTACCCACAGTCAGATGATACTTTTGCAGAAAGTATATAATACAATGAGGGGCATGCACATGCGAGAAGGCACAAGGCACACTGCCTAGAGCGTACTGCTCATTACAAAAGAGTCTCATTGATTATAGAGAGGTAATAACCATCTCAAGATAAATGGACAACAATCTAGAATAATTAACTACTAGAGATAGCATCTACCATGCCTGATTACAGTCCTTGTTAAGCTCAATACCAGAGGCCTTTGACCTCTTCCTTAATCCCAATCCGATCACCTATGATTGACCAAATCTCCTTCACATATGATATTACATTTCATGACCACGATACACTTTCTATAATGAGATCTTACATCATTTTATACCAACCCTGAGGCCTAAACCAATTAGGTCAACCACTTAAAAGATATTACAATAAGATCATTACATACATCCATATTACAATGATATGCCATGTCAGCTTAAGACCAAACCAACAATAACCAATTCATAAATGATCTCGGTAACGTGTAGAGAATACGTTAACATGATACTGGTCCATAACCTAGATAGGCACTAGATCTATTCTAGGTTCACCACGCCAAAGCAATGTCTTCAAATAATTGAGGCACGATCAAAGAACATCTTCAACATCTTGAAATCCATCAAGAAGCTGCACCAACATCACTTATGCATCCTGTCAAGATTTCTCAGTGAAAGTTCTATCTGTTAAACCTTAAACCAATGTTGGTAAGGGTTTACAAGAGTGTATGATAGCATCTGATTACCAAGTCAATACCAACTGACCAAAACATGCTCTAGAAGCATGTAACACATAAAACTAAACATATTCCACTAATCCAAACATGCTGGAAGTGTCCAACAAATAGTCTCTTATGCCGGTAACACTAGATCTTCTACCAGTAACCAAACATAATAGCTAGTGTTGACATCAATGACAAAACATCAATGCAACACATAATCAATTCATCCATAATGCCAACATGTTGCCCTTTTTTCTTTACATTATAAATTTATTTTGTGATTCTTACATATAAGTTTTAATTCTTGATTGGAATGAGCTAAAACTGATGTGAAAACAATAAAAGTTGTCTATACCTTCAATTCTTAATATCAAGATTTTTAAATTTTATTTTTTTACAGAACATTTTTTATTTAAAAAGTAGCGTTAACTAGCGCGTTGACCCTTTACATAGTCAAAGGCTATCAAATTTAAACAAACCAAGCAGGGGTGCAAACCCCAAAAGAACAAAGTCTGACAGGCCAAACCAACCTGTCAAACCATCAACAACCCAACTCAACCCAACTCAAGTGTGGGGAGAAAAACCCAAAACTTGACAATGGGGGGGGTTGGGAAAGGGGGATAGATTTTTTTATAGAATGTTATTTCTTATTCTCAAATGCAATAAATTATTTTATGTAAACTATTTATATGAATTACCTTGTCATGTTTAGATGATCTATGAGTATGTAATGTATGATTGTATCCTACTATTTAATCACTATAAAATATTCTCTTCAAATTTAAAAATAAATATGGCCATATATAGTAGAGGTTGAGTCATCTTAGAGTTGATGCATTTGATCAAAGTTTACCTCATCGAGCTTTGCCCATAGCTAGTTGAGAGCCCATTGAATAAATTGCTAGAGTTAAATTTTGAAATTGTCTTTCAAGTAATACATCAATGCTAGTGACCTATCATCTCACATGTATAGATACAAGTAGTGTTACAAATATAACAAGTCATGCTAATTATTATGAAGAGGAGCATGTTAATTATTATGAAGAGGAGCTGGATAAGGCTACAATTAGTGGTCTACATTTAGTGGCCCATATTCATGAGTAGGTCTTGTTGCAATATTTACTACTATAATCTAACAATATTTGTTGTATGTTTTGAGTTCATTTGTAGAAATTCTTTTCATATATGTCTAATAAGTTTGTTATGAAGAAAAACTATTGCATATTTACAAGAATAACTTAGCCTTTTACAATTAATACAATGTATAATACCACATGTGAATAATGAAATTTAATTTGTGATTATATGTAATTTGAAGATAATGTAAGGAAAAATAATAGGTTTTCATAGATGAACTTTGAACTAGTGCTCTCATAGCCTTGCCTCATTTGTAGTTGTTCTTGACATAGGTCTCGTATTTATTCTTCTTGCAATATTAAAGGATGTAAAACTTCTAAACACTTGAAGGTGTAGGTTTTTTTGGCACTAATTCTTGTAGACTCGAAATTGTAATTTTTTATAATTCTAGTGGCCCCTTTGTTGTCTTATCCCTAGTTTTCCCATCATTGATAAATAATTAAATAATTCTTTCAGTGGGTCCTCTTAGTCATTTTGTGGTCAGTGTTGTGTTTTCACTCCTCTGTGTCTTGTGGGTAAAATGTCATTTAAAAAAAAAAATCCACTTTCTCTTGATCCTTGAAACTCCACTTCTCCTTATCTACCAAAATTTTAGACTTTCCCATGCTAGTGTTTTCCCCTTAATTCCCCCCAAATCCTAGATTCTACAATTCTCCATGTTTTGGACTTGTAGAATTTTTATTCCTAGCATGCATTTCCTCCAACTCCCCAATATCATGCATTCTTTTCAATGTGAAAACTAATCAATTTTAAATGTGTTGCTACAATTGCATCACACACACCTTTCATATCACAAGTGCACTAACTTCTTATACATTGTCTAAGTTCTTTATACTGAATAATATTCGCTCACCCTTTTCATTAGCACATGATATGTGATTAATTATTCAAGGTGGCACTTGATATCCTAAACTCTTGATCTCCACTTATATTGGGTATTCCCAAACCTTGATCTTGGATTCCTTTTTGAGGTTTCTCATAGATTTTTTATGTTTCTTGTCCCCCCTTTCCAAGTTATCTAAGGTATTCAAAAACTTCAAACCCCAAGTCTTGATAGGTTTTCACATCTACATTCACCTAGGATAGTGGTATTGAATATCTCAATATCTGGATCCTTATGCATCATTCCAAGTCATTCATCCCTATTCACATGGGATATTCCAAAAGCTTGATCTATGTGTTGCCATTTTCATACCTACAAAAATATCTCTACCATCACACCTTGGAGGATGTTGCATTGAGGAAGCTTGAGCCCTAAAACATGACAAACTATCATCTTCCTCTCCCTTAGCACAACAATATTTGGTCCATCCAAGTTCCAATCTATGCTTTCCCTCATGAAGCTACCCATATGATACCAAATATTTCTCTCCTTGCATCCCTATCTACTAGTATCTTATTTTCCTTCGTCTTGACCCTCATTATGCTTCTCTCTTATGGACCATTAGGGGTTCTTTCTGCCATCATCCCTTTTGCAAATAACTGTCATGACATCTTGGGCCCTCATTCTTTTGTCCCATTCAAGCCTTTGGGCTTTTATATTTTGGCATACTTATTGGAAACTATTATAGGGACCCTAATATCAAATTTACCATGCCTATACTTCTCCTTCTGGGTGTTCCTCTCATGGACTCTCTAATATCCTTTTGAAATCATGCACCCTTCAACATGCAAATCCTTAGACTCCTAGATTTTAGGCATTTAGGATTTCTTTTACTCATCCTTTAGGTTTCAAAAACATTTGACCCTCACTAGTTGAATACCCTATTCACCTACTCCCCAAGGGGGCTTCACTAGCTAGACAATATTATATCATGTGCATTCATATTGAGGGTTTAATATCCCAAAAATGAGGGTACAATATATTGCCTATCGGTGAAAATAAGAGGCTTTTAAATTTGGGCTATGAAAAAATGCAATATTTGGCAAAAATAGCGGGGCTTTTAATTCAGCATATTGTATTGGGAGGGGGTGACAAAAAAAGAGTTTAGGGCAATATATTTTGAAAATGGGGGGATTCTTTAGTATGCCATGAACGCACATGCTATAACCTAGGTTCACTAAGTGAAGCCCTTGTGCTACTTCCTTGCCCTTTCCAAGATGCCATTATTGCTTGAAATTTACCATGATGGATTTATACAACTACTCCAATTCTTTCAAAGTACCATTGGTCACCATAAAGACATAGACCTAGTTGCAAATCCATATGAAGGTGATGAAAATGGGTATTGATAGATTGGGTGTCATTAATGAAACCCTAGTATTTGCAAATATTAAAAGAAAATATACTTTCTTTGATCATAGGTGTCATAACCCTCTTTCCCTAACTTGTTACTACTACTACTACTACTACTACTACTACTATTATTATTATTGATTCTATGAGTAATGTTAGATAGATAAGATAAATTGAATATGATTGAAATTTTAAATAAAAAGAATTAATAAGTGAAGACACACATGAGGTCATAAGATTTATTTATAAATTATTTATTTTAGCACATGTCATAGGAGAAAAAGGGAAGTTTCTAGAAGAGTCTTTTCAAATTTCCATTCTTGCATGTAACTCCCACTATGTCAACAATCAATGTTGCATGAAAAACAATTTTAGAAAAGAATCTCCATTTCAATTAATTCTTTTGAAAGTGGAATATGGTGCACTCTTTCTATATATTGTATGCCAAACTTTTGATAGGGGAGTTCATGGTTTTTCGTGTGAAATATTTCTCAAGTTCTTGTTAATAGTAGTAGGATTTTGTGTTTGTAGTCACATTTCATTATATAATTATTAAGTTTGCTCTTGAATAATTCTCACCAAGCTACAAGAAAGGATCTAAGAAGGCTAGATAGGATTCAACATCAAAGGCTTCATCAATCCAGGTTCCCTTATTTGCATTCGCTTATTTGCATGTGTGAAATTTTTATTTTCAAAAGGAAATATATTTTATCTCTCTCTTAGATTTTTTTAAAATTAATTTATTTTATTTTATGAGAATTTTGCTTCAAGAAATCATCTCTTAATTATTTAGAAAGATTAATCAAAAGGAAAAATCTATTATTTTTGCATTGATAAAAATTCCTTCCAAACATGCATATGCAGATTCCTTTTTATTTATTTAATCTGTTCTAGAGAAAAGAAAGAAAATCAGATTTCTTTTTACTTTTTTCTTTTCTCAAATTAAAAATTAAAAAAAAAAAAAATCTAGGAAAAAGATTTGTGAGTAATCTCTGTATTTGATTTTCTTTGTTAGTTGTTTTCTTCTCCTTTTCCTCAAAATGTGCATAGGACAAAAAAAATATATATTGAACAACTTTTTTTGTGTGTGTGTTGTGGAGAAATCCCTTCTCTGTGTTAATTCAAACATGGTTGTTATTATTTTCAATATGATGTAGAACCATTCATCTCTCTATCAAATCTATGGAAATCCAAGTTCATCTCTCTGTGAAATGAATGTTCAGTTTCATCTCTCTTGAAATCTACCTTTGAGAAATTGTTTATGTATTTTTCTTACTTAATTCAAAACACTACCACATAATATTTATTTATTCCAAATTACCTCTCTCTGAAACCCTTTCTTTTCTCTGTGGTTGATTTCCTTTGAGACTATTCTCTCCTCAAAACATGCATGAAAATATAGGTTAATTTTTCTTTGGAATTCTTTTCTGTGAAGCAATTTATTTTGGAAACTTAATCCAAGAATGCATTGAGAAATTTTAATAATCTCTGAGAAAACTTGCTACAGATTCATATCTACCTCAAATGTATTGTAAATTTATTCCCTGTGGAAAAAAATAAAAAAAGGAAACCATCTCTAGAAAACAAATAATCTCTCCCTGCCAATAATTTTATCTTCTAGAATACATCAGCAACTAAGTATTATCTCTCTGTGAATATATATTTGTTTATCTGTGTTATTTATTTATTTTCTTCGTAAGTCTATTAGCCTCTCTGTGAAATTTAATAAAACTCAAATAAAAATATATAAATAATCATATATACAAAAAATATATATAATAATAATAATAAATTTATAAACATCTCTTCAATCCTTGTTTTAAATCGAAATTAAAATCAATGTTGTTCGAGCATTTTTATTATATTTAGGTGTTTTAATTATGTTAGTGTTTTTAATGCTTTGATGCTGCAGGGGTGACGGGGCCCACGGGCCCCCACTCCCCACTTGTCCTCTATTCAAAAGAAAGAATTAAAGACTACATTATATATATAATTTCGATTTTATTTATTATTGTTTTAAAAACTAAAAATGCATTAATCCTACTTCATATTTATTAGTGAAAATAAGAATTATTAAAATAAAATTTTATTTTGTAATACAAAAACTTGATTTGTATGGAGTGATTTATAAATAAAATCTAATTGCAAATTGAGTTGTCTAGTTCATGAATAAAATTTTATTAATATAAAAATTTGTATTTTTTTTTACCATTAAAGGGGATAAATTTAGAGAGTTACTTTTATCGAAGGATTGGGGCTCTTCAATCTTGCTAAATCAAGGGAATTAAATTCGTAGATGGACTTGTAACTATATGTATAGTTTAGACTCATCTAAATAATTTTAGATTTGATCGGGTAATTTGGTTGGCATTTTTATCCTATTTTAAATTATTAAATTATATTGATTAAGATTGTATAAAGGGATCTCCTCTCTAAGAAATCATAGCCACCTTAGTCAATTGTTTTTTTTCAAGCAAATGATTCAAATTTAATTTAACTAATCCTCATTTAAGAAAATGAACATTTTTAATCTTCATATGAGTTACATTATTATTGTTATCATGCAAGTTACATCATGTAAGTTACTTAATTATTGTTTCCATACAAGTTACACATTATTGTCATCATACTAGGTACATATTTATGATTATCATGCAAGTTACACAATTGATGTTATCATGCAAGTTGCAAGAAGCTAGAAATAATAGTCCTTCTCATTTTGAATATAAATCTTGTAGTAGCAGCAGCAGTGGTAGTAGTAGTAGTAGTAGGTTGTATATTGGATTGTTCTTTATTGGATACCAAGATGCAGAATAAACAAGCCATTTAGTATAGTCAAACCTAATAATAGTCAAATTTATCTTCTAACTTTAAGGAAACATAAGAATAGTAAAATGGAGAAGTTACACTTAAATGTAGGGGAGAATCTCATAGTAAAGCTTCATATAATCTACATGGTATAATCTAGAACATTGAAATTAATTGGGAAGTGCAGAAACTTTATATGAAACCAAAGAGAGTTATCAAATCTGAAATCATTTTACCATGAGACTTGCCTTAGCTCGTGGACCTCAAATCAAGTATTCGTCTTTTGTTGTAAATGTCTAATGAAACTAAGCTTCGAAGATGGAATGCGTTATAAATTGTTATTGTTTGATTCTTGCCTTAATGTGGGTTTTGAGAAACCTATTCCATGATCACTTAGAAGATTAAACAATAATTTTAATTCAGGAAGATCTAGGAGCAAACCTTAGCCCCCATCTAAGAATTTGAGATTGATAAAGTTATTATTTTTTTAAAAATTGCAAGGGTTAAATTGCTTCAAGTGTAAGGGTTAGTTAGTTATCTCCTTATAATCTATGAAAGATTTGGCATTGGTTCAAGAACAACTAGAAAAACAAAAAAAGATTACAATTATTTAGGAACTTTTGTATATTGGTTAATGGGAATTATTTAGGAACTTTTTGTATATTGGTTAATTGGAATTATTTAGGAACTTTTTTGTATATTGATTAATTGGAATCATGTAGGAACTTTTGGTATATTGGTTAATTGGAATTATTTAGGAACTTTTTGTATATTGGTTAGTTGGAATTATTTAGGAACCATATTCATGTTGGTTAATTAAAAGTGGATTGATTGGGATTATTTGAGAGTCATATTCATATTGGTTAATTAGCATGAAATTCGTCTCTCTCCTAACCTTTTTTTTTCAAACATGAGTAATGTGGTCATCAAGATCATTCCCCCTTCAAGAAAGTAAGAACTAAATTGGTTGTTAGCCTTCTTTTAAGCAATTCAATATCTTTCATGCATTAAGTTCTTATTTAAGGTGTAATAGTTAGTAATTCAAATCAATTTGTAAGTTATTTCCTACTAGAATCCTAGCTTTTAAGAAATTGGAACTTTCATGTATTTAGTTCAAGATTAGAAATTTTTTTTATCATAGTTTTTTTCACGAGAACGTTACCTCAAAGTAGTTGATTTGTTTATTTTTTTGTTCTTCTCAAATGTTCCTTTTAATTATATCTTAGTTTCAATTTCAAGCAATAATTTTTTTTCTTCATGTAATAGTTTCGTAATTGTCAAGTGTAATGTGTATTCAAGATTTCATGAACTTATGGTTCATTACTAGTTAGATAACTAAATAAGTGGAGTTGAAACCAAAAAATAGCACCATTCAGTATCTATGGTGCCTCTAGGTCACGCTTATGGGTAATGTCATCGTGTTGAACTACTGCACTTAATGCCTAATAAAGCTGCAACAATGACGTTTGTGGCATCGTCCCTATAAACCGTCGGGGACAAATAAGGGTTATATGGAAGTTAAAATCCAAGGGGTGGGTAATCCCCCTTGGATCGATAATCTAAAAAGATAAATTTTAAAAGAATTTACATCCGCTTAGTTAAACGTTAGAAAACCCCATTAGGGTTGGTTGTGTGTGACGTTCTAGAATTTATTTATCTTGATGGATTTTGGCAGATGATAATGGGTTTAGGGTGATGTATTTAATAGGAAATAGGACCTAGTTTTTTTAGGCCACAAACATGAGGCCACCTTGAGACTTTTTGCTTAGAGTTACCATCGTGGGTAGCAACCACTGAGAAATTGTCTAGGACATTGACCCTAGAAAGGGTTGCGTACCCACCAAATAGTTTACATTAAACCATAGTTAGAAACTAGAACTACATACTTTACGCTTTGATCTCATGTCAAAATGGGTATGTAGACAGTCAAGGGGCGGAGTTGTCCCTTGTACTCAGGCATTCAAGGATGGGGATTAGGATTTGTTTTTGGGTGAGTAGTTTGTTCTCAAAGCTCCTTGGTATTTTAATCAAATGGTGCAGATACTAATTGGAAGATTTAAAAAAAAAAATCAACGCATACTCGGAAGGAATCCCGTATGGATTCACTTGACTTCCCGAGGCTTTAGGCCAAATTCTGAGGTAGAATTCAAGCTTGTATTATGTTATTTTATTTATTCTTGAGGATGACGACCTCGGTGCACTCCTAGTAGAGGAGTGTAGTTCTTAGAAAGTGATTCATGACCCGGATGGTCTCGATGAGTCTAAGTCTCTGGCCAGAGCAATTCATATCCTGAATTAGATAGATGCCTACCTCATTTGGGTAGATGCCTATCCCAAATTGGATGGATGAAACATCATGTCTCGTATGGAGAGATGCCTAATCTGTATGGTTAGATGCTCATCCCGGATGGATGAATGCCTATTTTGTTTGGATAGATGCCCAAAGTATGTAAATAAATCAAACACAATTAAGAGTAAAAAATAAATAGTTGAAATTTTTTGGGTTGAGTAGACTAGGTTATTACAATAGGAAGAATATTTTATTTCTCTAGAATGTCCAACAATAGATCCAAGAAAGATTTCACTATGGAAGGGTCTACTAATGTATTCCATGAATTGATTGATATGCATCAACCCTTAAGAACCTTGATGAGGCAAGCATAATATAAGGTAATGGAAAGCTTTATACACAAGATCTAAATATGTAACAAGAGTTGATCATTGATCCAATTTCATGACTATAAATCTTAATATTTTTTTAGAATATTGAATGAAGAATGTTTAACTTTGCTAATGATGGGGCATATTTTTAAATAAGGGGAAGGGTTATTTTCTTATTGGAGGTTTTTATGCAGTGTGAGACCCTACCCCAAGCTCGTCCTAGTGCTTCATTTATTTTCATGATAGACTTATTATTTGATACACTATTTTGATGCATTATGGATTTAGTTACTATTTGACAGGTGATTTGATATCATTGGATATGATGTATCCCATCTTATGTTGATTTCAGTACTTATATTGATGATGATATGATACATTTATGCATGTCTTATGGAGAGTTGATTTATACGATTCTTATGATCATGCAATTGAGAAATTGATTAAATATGGATTTAATAGGAAAAATGGTAACTGGATACTATCTTTATTAATCTTTGATTTGGATCAATTTATGAGATGTCGTGAATTGGATGTTAAGTGTCTGATGTGTATGTCCTTTCATATACTTATATATGCATGTGGTTTTGGACTACTAATGTGTGAAATGAGATGTGTAGAAAATTAATCCATGTGACCATGGAAATACACGGAGAACTAAGGTCAAACCTATGTGCGATAGTAAAGCCAAGGTTTGTCTATTTGGAGAGACAATACCTTGTATGTGATGTGATTAATTTCGTATTAGTGAATGCTTGAGTGTATGTTCAAATTCATATTTGTTAATTTTAATTATTCCCTAAAAGGACATGCCAAGTGTATTTTTTGATGAGTATTTTATGGTGTCACTTGACATTTGTGATGTGTTGTGAGTTGGCATATGACATATCCTTAGGAGGGAAATTGTGAAACCCTATGTATTTTTAAATATCTTGTAGTATTCCCAAAATACCACTTGGTTAGAGAGCCTCTAGTTTGATCAAATCAGGCTTGACTCGTAGGTAAACTTTAGGTAGGTTTTTGGGGGGTCAAACTAACTCCTTTGGTTGAGGTTAGGTCACTTTTGAAGGCCCACTTGATATACCTATGGGTAAGGGACATTTTTAGCCATGTAACCACTCACGTGATTTCGGGGTCGCTTCAAAAGTGGGCTTTCCAAAATGGATGAAAATTCAGCTTTTTGAAGATTGACCCTTGGTAAGACAACCTTCCATTTTAGTGATTGATGCACTTCCCCACCTTACACTTACCTTTTTAGTTTCCATTTTTAGAAACCATGTAAGAGGTTGGGAAGACCAACCTATGGGATCTCACATCCTTTCCAAGGAAGTTGAAAAGTGTGTGGAGAGCCTACTTAGGGAAGAAATTCAAACTTGAAATTTTGATCACCCACTCTCCAATCTTGGAGACTAAGATTTTGAGTAGGAATTGAGAAAAAGTAAAGAAATTTTGGCTAAGGAGACTTGCAGGGGGAATTGGGCACCTCTTCTACAACACA